>NW_022111369.1:10440652-10477918 GCF_000313985.2 Echinops telfairi
ATCTCAGAAAACAAGCTCCTTATCTAATTATTTGTTGTTAAAAATCTCAGAATATTTTTTTTTACTTTTAAAAGTGTATTCTCTCCTGTGTGCTTATTTATCAATGTATACTTAAATGTTAGACCTAGGAATCTTTAATGCTACAATTATAAAAAATGAAATTTGGGTTAAGAATTTGGCATTTCACCCTTTATACAGCTGGATTTGTTTTAAAAACTTTCTTGAAAGCACAGTCAACTGTGTTTATTCGAAATCGTTCCCTTTTATACATATCCTACTTGCTCAAGACTGACTCCTGCGACATATTAATATAAGAGAAAATATTTGCTAAAGAAATATAGTTTGAAGATCCCCTTAACTAGAAATTTTTGTAAACAATAATTTTATTTTTTTACAAAATTTATAGCGAAAATAAAATTATTGCTTTAAAAATATATTAGTGAGAATCAAAACTACCCAATATTTGAAGGGGAAACTGTAGTTAGAGAGAAACAGAAATTTCCATGAAGAGAAAAGAACAAAACCAGCCAACCCTAAGTGAAACAACAAACCCTTCTTTACAGAGGAAATTGAGATAATGCTTTTTTTCCTTTTTGTAATAACAGAATTCTTGTAATTCTCCATAATCAACACAGCATCTATTGACCAACTAGAAGAGAAGAACTCCTAGACATTACACAATGCAATGTATTTTCATAGATTAAAAGCCATGTTCATAAGAAGTCAAACAAAATTCATCTGGAGAATTGTTCAATATACACCAATAAATTAAGAATTCCAAATAAAAGATACAGAGATTTAGAGGAAATAATCAGTAGCCGAATTAACTTTTCTTCATATTAAGGTAGCATGTGAATCTTCAAACTCAAAATGACACTTAATGTTGACTTAAGAGCCCTGGTGGTATAGTAGTTATTTGCTGAACTGCAATCAAAAAGTTGTAAGTTCGAAACCACCAGCTGCTCCTAGGGAGAAAGACAGGATTTTCTAGTCCCATAAACAATCATAGTCTAGAAAAATCAAAGGGGACAGTTTTATTCCACCCTACCAGGTCACTATGAGTCGGCATTGATTTGATGGCAGTGAATGAGAATGCTGACTTTAAGTTTTTATCACTAGCTTTAGTGGTTGGTGCATTGTGGGAAACACAATGGAAGTCTGGAAAGCCAAGGCTCCTGTGCAGGAAACCTTCCTGTTCGTAGGTTGGTGTTGTGTCCCACTCATATTCTCCTAAGTAAAAGTTATTCCGCATGATATCCACCCATAATAATGACAAATTTAAGGTGCTCTTTGCAAACACATGGTCACTGACTACACACTTAAAGTCAACTGCTTGAAGGTTATCTGCCGAAGGTTGTGAGCCATCTAAAACAACCCGACCCTGTGTCTGTCCCACTCTGAGTAGGACCCACTCCCTTCTGGTAAGGATAATGGATTGTTCCCCTGAAGGTGAGCCCAAAGATGTCTAAGGGCAAGCCAACTCTGAGGACAAAGTTTAGGCTGCAGTCTTGATTCTAAAGTCCACCCATCTTGTTACTTATGTGCCTTCCTATCACATATATACCTTTAGTGCCTGCCCTTCCAATTGCACGTATAACCCCTATCTCGTCTCCCTCCCTCCCTTGCATGCTTTCCTTTTTCTTATTTCTCTTTAATTTACCCTTCAATTACACAACCACCCCTTGGACCCATTCTGTGAGGCTGGTCCCCGTAGTGCATAAATTTGAATATTAGATACATGATGTATGCTAATAGCTATAATCCTATCACAGACAGCTTTGCAATTAAAGATAGATCTTGAAATGTCCTTTTAAACTATGAATGTGCCATAGATTGATTTGATTGTGGCATTCCCAGCATAATAAGCCTTTTCTCCATTCATGTAATGGTAGTTGACTTTACTTTGAGAAGGCAGCTCAGCTTCTGTCGAATTTTGAGTGCCTTCTGACCAGAGGGGCTCATATTCTGCCAACATTTCTGGTAATGTTCTGCTTCTAGTTCATTAGGCCTTCAGTATCTGACAATGTTTTCATGCTCTGCATAATGTTTCAGTTTCTTAAGTCTTATGAAGTGAATAGCTCATACCTTCTTTGTCTTCAGTCTGAAATTGACCAAACATGTAATCAAGATGCTCTGATAATAATTGGTGATTTGAATGCATTCCAGTGTTTTCCTGGAAACAAAGAAGGAGCAGTAGTTGGAAAATAAGGTTATGGTGATAGAAATGAAGCTGTGATTTCACGTGATAGATTTTTAACAATTTTTCCCGTGTCCCGCGGTGTTTTAAAAAGGTCCCGATTTTTGGAAAGAATGCACGACAAGCTAGGGTATACGGTTTTCCGCTACCACGTGGCTATTTTGCCAGGATATGAGTTTTATCAATGGTGTCCCACTTTACCAATGTTAAAATCTGGTCATCTTAAAATAGATCTATTTCCCCATCCTCATATATAAATATACTTAAATATGTACATTCCTTTATTTAGACCTCTATAAATGCCCTTTGCCTCCTAGCTCTTTCCTCTATTTCCTTTGACTTTCCTCTTGTCCCACTATCATGTTCAGCCTTCATTTGGGTTTCAGTAATTCCTCAAAAACTCATTCTTTTCCCGAGGAGCTGAGACATTATCTTTTGACTGCTAAGGGCTTAGTGAATATGTTTACATAATAATAGCAGCATTAAGAGATAATAATATTAATTATTCATCATCTTCAAAAGTTTTGAAGTCTTCTCATATTTCCTTCTCTGCTTAGTTGAATTTTAATTCTTATCCAGTATTATAATCCTTGTATTTTAATGAGTAAATTTGGACGACTTCCATTTAATATAATTTTGGGGGTACATCTGAATTAAAATTCAACATATATGCTATTGATTACTTTTGGTTTTGTTTTTAGTTTTCCTTTTAATCTATCTATTCGTGAATTGGTTTTATTATTCAATTTATCCCTACTAGTGACTTGTTATTTATGCTTCTTTAAATGTTACTTGTTACTAATTATTAATTTAATTTAAAATATTTTAAATTATGCATAAATATGAGATCTATGTAAAATGTTAATATTGGTGTTTGAAATCAGGCTGTGTTTGAATGAATCTTATTTTTCTGTATATTATTCCTACTTTTTTACATTGATGATTTTTTATTAAAAAATTAGAGGGCAGGAAAGCTAGGGATGGAGAAAGAGCAAACCTGAATATTTGGAAGATTACTCAGAGAGAATATGATTAGAATTAAGGAAAAATATTTGATGATTCATAAACTACTCCTCAATTTTTATCTATTGTTATGGAGATAAACATATATTTATACACAAAATATATCATAGCTTTATCAAGGGCTTAAATATTTTATCATGAGCACAATAGATGGTTTTCCTTGACTACTTCTGTCATATCTAATCAAGCCTTGTTACATCAGGTCAGTTAAACCCTTTGTAAGTAATACAGATCTCTGAATCATGCCAGCACTCGTGCTTGGATCCTAACCTAAAAGTAGTAGTTCAAACACATCCAAGTGCCAGAAAGAAATTCCTGTCAATTTGCTTCCATAAAGATTACAGCCAAAAAAACAACTACCCTGTGGAGCATTAGCAACTACCCCTTGACAATGGGGGTTATCATGAGTCAGAATCGACTCCATAATAACTTGTTTTATTGTTATTGTTGTTTGTTTGAATAAATAATGCATATCACCACAATTCAAGTCCCTGCCTGATGAAAAACAAATGCTGCTGTTAGAATAGCTCAAGGAACTATAAGATCTTTGCCAGAACAATTCAATTGCAGTAAAAATATTGTACTAGTGGATTTTTCTAAAAAGTATAGATATTAATTTCTATGATATAAGAGCCCTAACTGTATATAGTTCTTTTTAAACTGGATATAGTTCTTTTTATTTGATTATTTGTCCTCATTGCATTCCTTAAAACAGGTTCCATATCTGCTTTATAACTGATCTCTGACTTTAATTTTTTAATTTTTTTTTAGCTATTCTAAGGTTTTGTGCATAGCATTTGAAGTACTCCAGGGCTTGAAGTATATGAACAAACATGGTATAGTACATCGTGCACTGTCTCCTCATAATATTCTTTTGGACCAAAAGGTAAGTGTCAAGTAGTATGAAAAATAAATTTTTGTTCATTATTAAAGGATGAATGCTACTTATATAAGCACTATTTATTTCATTAGAGGGGCCAGACATTGGTAAGATGTGTAAAGATTTCCTTAAGGAGAAGACTCATAATGAAAGTGATAGCCTGGTTAGAAAGATAGAAACATCGTAAATTGGGTAAATCCCTTGTTTATCACATAGATTTCTTTTTCTCCAAGACTTATTTTCAAAATTACTGTTTATTTCCTTCACACACTCATTTTTTCCTTGCTTCTCAATCTTCACCTTTTAAAATTTCCTTTAATATCAAACTTCTCTGATGATATCTGTAGAATATTATTCTTAGAAGCATAACTTCATTATTTATTCCCTTTATTGCCCTTTGCTCCTTTTTCCATTGATATTTATTAATCAACTATGAATACCTAGCTTCCTTGGAGTGCACTGCTTTACTAGAAATCTTATGGTGGATTAATAAGAAACTAAGCAATTATTTAAATAGAATTAAGAATATTTTCTATAATAATTATAGTTTGATTTCTTTTAGTACGTGTGTAAAACATTTTGGGGGAATTTATTTCCTGGAAATTATTTTCTGTTTCAGTGATTTTTTTTTCTGACTCTATTCTAGACTTTGAATACTGCTATTTTGTGATGTTAGAAATCATAAAAGAGAAAATAATACTTAATTTCAGATTTATAGCAAGAGAATGGCATTGCCATAGCTAATCTAAGTTATTTTAAAATGTAAGTAGCCTGTAAGATGGAAAAATAAAGTTTGGGGATGGAAAAAGCAAACAAATTTTAGATTGATTAAAATTCTAAAGATATAATTATATAAAAGGGCAAAAGTTTTAAAGGCTAGTAAAGTTAATTTTTGTCTATTATTAAGAAATTCACATTATGATAATTATCATTATTTTCAACATACAAAATTATTGGAAATTTAGAAGACTCGCCAAAATAGTGATCATTTTTGAACCAATCTTTTCAGGTTAAGAATTTTCCTGTTGGGGTAAACTATTGCATTAGGAATTAACTTGAAATTTCCTTTAAAAAAAACCCCCACAAATTTACCTGTGGAGATTACCGCAAAATTGTGTAAAGATTTCTCTGCAATTCCACCCCATAAAAAGGAGAACATTTGTGCTTTATCAAAAAACTTTGGGTAATATAAATAACCATATTTTGAAAAAAATGTGATTTTTTATTTTGACATAAATATATACATGCATATGCAGACACCATAGATATACATGCATACATACACCACACAGATATACGTGTGTGTGTGTGTGTGTGTGTGTCTGTGTGTGTGTGTGTTATTTATCCACATGTCCTCTATCTGGGCTTTTCCATATTTCTAACCCTTCCTCCAAAGAATTTTCTGCTCTCTTCTACTTACACCATGTCAAAACAAAAGTTTTGGCATCCCCGAGGGACTCAAGCTATATATTTATGACATTTTCTTTGAGTTGGGGAAGCTGACAGGAGTCTGAAGGAACAAGATCAGTGTTTAGGGTGAATAGCCAAGGCTTCCCAATGAAAAGTCTTACAAGACAGCCTTTGCTACCCTCAAAGTATGGGCAGTTACATTGTCGTGATGGAAAAAGAAACTCTCTGTGTGCAACTTTCCTGGCCCTTTTCTCAGCAATACAGTTTTGAGTTTTCCTAAAAAGTCTAGTAACACCCCAGGATTATCCTATGTCCCATGAGAAAATCTATCAAGATAACCCCCAAAGAGTAAACTTCTGAACTGAGGTTTCTGCCTTGACTTTAACTGACCTTTGAAAGAAACTGTTTTTATTGGGTCAAAGACATTAACAAAAAGCACCCATGGAGGAGACTAAGTTAACTGTATTATTGACAGAACTTATCTGACTCTATCTACTGATCACAGAGGTGTATTTAAGCACATTTTGTTTGGAATAAGTTTCTCTATGCATGAACTGAAACCCAAATAACAATATGGTTTAATCTCATATTGACAGAGAGAGAGAGCAAGTCCTAGTAGCACAATGGCTAAGCACTTCACTGCCAACCAGAGGTTCAGCCCCACTTGCAGCTCTGAGGGGAGAAAGACCTGGGATTGGCTCACGTATATATTACAGTATAGGACCCACTGTGAGGACAGTTCCACTTTGGCTCATATATAATGTTATTATGAGTCTGAATCAACTGGCTAGCACACAGCAATGATGTATATATATGTATATCCAGATATGTATAGTTATAGATGTGTATATCTATATGTATACACACATATACAGTAATATTGAAGGTGGAACTGAATTTAAACATTGGCATATAGTTCGTGATATAAAACTATGGTAAATTAAAACACAATTTCTTAGTGTTTGTATAATGGTATTCATTCTTATATACAATGATACTTTATCTTTCCAGTAATATTAAGATATTTCATATTGCTTTATCTATTTTTTGTAGGGGCATATTAAATTGGCTAAATTTGGACTTTATCACATGACAGGTCATGGTGATGATGTTGATTTTCCAATAGGGTAAGCACATAAGTATATGTTTTCTTTTATTCTGAGTTCAGTCTTTAATTTATTATTCTTGGAAATAATGTATGTTTATGGCACTTGATAAGTAATGTATAATAATTTAAAAAGTAGTGTATGTGTGTGCATCAAGAAACAGAAAAATCACTTCTCACATTATGTTTTTACTATTCTACTTACTTGCTTTTTCACATTATTCTGCTTGTTATTTCTGAGTTTAATTTCCGATTCTCTGAGGCCTAATGATATTTTAAGACTTAAGATGGCTTATAGTAGATATCAATGTTAATGGTTTATAGTAGATATCATTGTTAATGAAGTTCATTCCTTACCTGTAAATCTATTAAGTAAATCTAAATTTAAGTTGCACAAAGGGGTGGGGAGAATTCATTTGATCACTTACAATATTGGAATTCTAGGTGTAAGTTGGATTTCAAGAAAAGAACAGTTTATTTCACTGTTTACCCTGAAGGATGCCTTTGAGATAGATATTTTTTTTGGCAACATTTGTTATGTGCTTCTTTTTTAAGCATCTTGATAATATAGATGTTTGTGTATGTATGTTTCCTTTTTATATAATTTAGATGGTTTGACGTGTTGAATACAGAGATAATGATATGAAATGTAACCCCCCTGCCTAATTCACAAGAAAAAAACCCCACTAAAATGATAATAATAATAATAATACAATGAATTCTTATATACTATATACACAAGATTTCCTTAATAGTAATCTCTCTTGCTTTAATTTTCTATCCCCTTTAACCCTCTGTGACTATGTGTATGTGTATATAAATACAATTCTTTTTTGAATCTTATATAAGAATAATAAGCATACAGAGTTACTCTTTATCCCTAAATATTTCAATTTTTTCTAAAATAAAGAAATTTTGTATATAGCAAAGTACAATTATAAAAAAATAGAAAGTCAACATTGATATAATACTGTGTATTATCTAACCTATGGTTGTGTGTGTGTATGTGTATATGTATATATATATATATAAAATCTGTTCCATTATTCTTTTTAATAGCAAGTATTGTTCTTTGTGCTTTCTAAAATCAGTTTTATCACACCACTACTGAGGATTGTGGTATGGAGTCATGGAGTTTTAGGCTGCTTTGTTGGACAGCAGCTATGAAGGAGCCCTGGTGATGTAGTGGTTTCATGGTTAGATGCAATCCACATTGTTGGCAGTTCAAAACCACTAGCAGCTTTATGGAAGAAAGACTGAACTTTCTACTCCCGTGAACAGTTATAGTCTTGGAAATCCACAGGAGGTTGCTATGACTCAGCATTGACTAATGGCAGGGAGTTGAGGGCAGTAAGCAGTATCACCTAAAGACTGAAGATATACACAAGCAAAGCCACATTTGTAAATTACTCTCTTTGTAACTTAGAATGTAGATTTCTTATATAAACTTTTCATTAGCAAAGATATAATAAATCTTCTACTATTCCCTTTATTCATTCATGTATTTGTTGAACAATTTCTCTTCTAGGTACAAGATAAGTGAAGTGAATAAGATAGGTTTCTTAAAAACATTATATAATGTGAAAATTTTGTTTTTATGCCCTATTTAATGTGCATAAATTCATAATCTTACACTTTTAGCTGTCAAAAATCTGTACTCATAAGCAACAAATAATTCTTTTTGCAAGCATAATTGAGGTTTTACAGAGAGAGTTTATAGTTTCTTAATTGTTTAAAGTTTCCTTTTGAATATAATAAGAATAACTTCATAGTAAATATCTAACATCTTTGTCATGTATGATAATTGTCTTTTGAAGTGCTACTGCTGCTTTTTTGTCTACATCAAGTTGTTTTAGAGACAACTGTAAAAGCCCAGTGCCAACAAAAATTCCATGCACTTACCACTGTTGGACAAAATTACTTTGTTTCCAACCTCTACTTTAGGTTTTAGTGTGGAATAGAAGCAGTGATTTTTCTTAAGGCACCTCATGTAGACTGCAGAAGTACACTCAGATTTAAAATGCCCAGATGGAGCTGGGCTTGTTTTACCATTTGGTCTGGCTTCCTTTGAAATCTTAGACCCAAAGGATCTTACCAGAAAGTACCAAAGAGCAAATTATGAAACATTAGCCAGGAAAAATAAAGCGATCAAACAGCTAAGCCTTGAAAGAAAATATTTATACCAGAAGAAGCTTGCAGTTGATTCAAAAGATAAATATTGAGGGAAAACAAAGTAAAATGTTAACATCTGTTCAAACGATTGTAGAGTTAGAAATTACGCATTCATTTCAATTGGCTGGTAGTTTAGTGCCTAGTTGAAACATCGAACATACTGAAGATTCCTTATCAGAAAATTCCTTCATCAGTCGTATGCACAGCAAGTTGTAGTAATTGTCTTAAAGGGTTAAATATACTAAAAGAGAGAGACTTCTTAAAAAGGATTGTTTACATTCAAGAACAATTTTAAGGTTTACTCTTTTCATTCATTTTATCCTTGATTTAAAAGAAACTAGAATTTTGGAGCAAGATTATCAGCCTGAATTTTTGATAAAATAATTTTAGAAGATAATATTGCTTGTATTTCACTAACCATACTATCATTTTTAATTTAGACACATATATAATAAAATTAATAATTTCTCTTATATGCATCTTGATAATATTAATGGTAAAAAACCATGTTGTATTTTTGTCACATTTCTATAAAACACATATTTTATGTATTCACTATTACCAGTTTGTGAGGTAGTCATTATTATTCCCTGATTTTCATATGAAGAAATCCAAAGTGCATACGTAATACATATTAGAACTGGAATTAGAACAAACAAGTCTAGTACTTTTTCTACTAGATTCCAGCTGTATCTAGATATTTCACACATTCATGAAAGAGGAAAGCAGTATGCTTCTCTTAGTAAATTGACATAATGGGAATTTAAATACAAGAGAACATTTATAAATGATATTGATAATCATTATTATTTTAAAATGACAAAGGAATAAAAAATATTTTTTCATATAACTTTTTCATCAGTCATTCCCTGACTAAATTGGCTTATATATCATAGATACATCAAAAGCACTAGTAACAAAGTGTAAGTATATGACCTCCAAAAAGAAAAGAGAGAAAGAAGAAGAAAATAGAGTGAAATTGAGTGCCTACTTTAGCTGTTATATATAGTTAAAGACATTTTGATTACAGTCATTATTGGAGGATGGCATAGGAGTTATCTTCTATTGAATAATTACATATTTTGTATCACTAAAAGGAAGGAAAAAGGGCTATGTGCATATAATAATAAGCGCAGTATTATATTTATTTATTTCACTTTTCTTCAAAATCTGTTTTTGTTTAAAATAAATTTAGCAATTACCAATATGTCTGATTCTTACATACTATATAAGTTTTAAAGTAGATTCAATCATTTCTTTAGGAAATTTATAGGGCAGATATAGTAGGTATTCTTTATAGGAATCATTCTTTTTCGATATTTAACCAAAATATACTATACTGAGTATATCTCATGTCTAGGTTGCATTGGTAGTTGTTGAGAAGTTATAAAAATAAATAAGATAACTATTCTGAAGGTGGTTTTCTGTTATTAGATGTTTGATCTATTTGTCTGTTAAATATTATACAGTATATAAAATAGGAGATGTATGTATCATGATATTGTATATTATATAAAATATAGATAGAACGGATAAAATTAATGACTTATAGTTATTAGAGAACAATATTAATGATAGAGATAAGCTGTAATGTCCCTAAGAGACGAGAATATTTTCTCTTTTTTTTTGGTAAGGGCAAGTGGGGAGGAGGTGGGGAGGGAGGAGGGTACTGATTGCAATGAATGGCACATAGCCACACACCCCCATCCAGGGGGAAGACCAACAGAAACCAGAGGGGAAGGAGACAGTGGTCAGTGTGAGATTTGAAAATAATAACAATTTATAATCTATCAAGGGGCCACGAGGGTTGGGGGTGGGGGGAGGATGAAGGGGGGGGGAAGGAGCTGATTCCAAGGGCTCAATGGAAAGTAAATGTCTAGAAAAGAATTATGGAATATATGTACTAATATGTCGGATACAATTGATGTATGGATTCTAACAAGAGTTGTAAGAGCCCCCAATAAAATGATCTAAAAGAGAGAAAAGAGAAGTGAAGAGAATATTTTCATCTCAACAGAAGACGTAAGATTTGATGAAATTATTCATAAGATGAATTGGCCAGAAAATTTATGTTAGAAGTTTATCGCAGTTTACTGAATGT
Organism: Echinops telfairi; assembly: GCF_000313985.2. Classification (NCBI taxonomy): domain Eukaryota; kingdom Metazoa; phylum Chordata; class Mammalia; order Afrosoricida; family Tenrecidae; genus Echinops; species Echinops telfairi. The sequence continues at coordinate 10,451,541 of NW_022111369.1, forward strand.
ACTCTTTATGCGTTCTCTATCTTTTTATGAATTTAGGAGACAGCAGATAATAGAAGAGGTTTTGTCTGTTGAGAATTTTTTTTATATATAATAGTATGCTTCTCCTTATAGTTACCATTGACTTTTCCTGAGGTCGTGGAAACAAAAGGAGCCATGGTGGTGGCTGCTGCGTAAGCATTGGACTACTCACTGAAAACTCAGTGGTTCAAAACCACAAGCCACCCCAACGGAGAAAGAGGACGTTGGCTGCACCCATGGAGAGTGATAAAGCCTCATAAATCTATATTGAGTTGCTATGTGTCAGAATTAACTTGATGGCAGTGGGCTTTTACTTAAAGCTTTTATCTTTCATGAAATATATTAGAATTAACCTACCATATATCAAATTCTCATAATGGCTATAGCCCAAATATAATAAAGTATTAAGAGAAGAGAACATTTTTAAACAAAAAAGTTAAAAAGTTAACCTAATCAGGAGAAAAGGGAGAAAATTCAAATGTACAGAGAAAAAGAAATCTTAGTAAATCTATAAGATTCTTTTGCTTAACTCTGCAAATTTGATGTGGACAAGAGGACTATTTCCTTAATCTTTTCTTATCCAGACTTATGGATGATTTGGAAGCAAATTATAAATTACCATCAATAGCTCCTAAAGAACTTTTCTATCCATATAAACCAAATATAGAAATACTGAAAAGTTGCTTCCCCTCAGAGAAATACTGGGCCTGACATTCATAGACAAATTCTACAAAAGAAATAATGGTTAAGTTTGTTATCATCTAAATTAAAATGATACATATTTCAGGATGGTTTAATAGAATACTGTTAGCTTCTTTTTTAATAATTCAAAATAACATTATTCATAAGACCTGTTATATTAAAATCTAAATACAATTTTAGCTTAAGATTTTACTATTAAAAATGTTAAATAAAATACTTTTAGGCCACTAACATATTACAAGACACTGCCGGGTGTGCTTTATTCTAGCAGTGTATAGCCAGTTTAGAAAATCTTAATATAATATAAAAAGATAGCCTATCATGAGTGAAAAACCATAAGATCATCTCTGGAGGTATTCAAAGTATTTTGATATATTCAGTATTAAGATATCTGTGTTAAAAATGTTTAATAAAAAAGACCAACTTAATATTTCTTTAACATAATTTTTAAAATACTAACCTATCTGTATCTGTTTGTCGTTAAGTAAAATCTCAACCCCGAAGTTAACAGGTTCAAAAGAAGGTTGTTGTTGGTACTAATAAATTCAGTTAGGCAAGAAAAATAAAAGCTTGAGGAAATGGCGTGGGGGCCACACCTACCATATCTAGCTACATAAAGGAGGAGAACTCAATCCCATATCTGCCAAAGGATGACTCCTGTCAGCAAGACAGACATGCCTCTACTCTCCAACTTCCTTTCCTGGATTCTGACACCAACCGTACCTAATAATGCACTCTACTGTTTGGGTTCACTAGTCTATTGCAGTGGCCACACAATCCTTACAGACAATACTCAAGATGATGGGGTTTAGTAGGGAAGTTAACAGATTGCCATAGATCAGGATAAGAAACATTAAGGTTATAGTCCTCTTGTCTACAGCCATGTCAGCAGGCATGTCTCTGGTTCTACCTTTCTTTCTGGTCCTCAACCTGTTGTGCATGCAGCTTGGCCTCTGCCCTGCTCAGGCAAGTGCCAATATATCTTGAAGTACAGGCTGTCTGTGATAGAACAATATCTATATACATACAAAGATATACAGTCTAATTCAACTATTATTCAAATTTATGCACCAACCACTAAGGCCAATAATGAAGAAATTGAAGAATTTTACCAAATGCTACCAAAGTCTTTAGTCTCAAATTGATCGAATAGGCAAACAAGATACATTGATAATAACTGACCATTAGTCCTCAAGTAATCTCCTTGCTTTACAACACTTCCAAGAGGTCTTGTGTAGCAGACTTACCCAAAGCACCTACTCTTGTGATCTCTTGATTACTGCTTGCTTGACCATTGATAGTGGATCCAACCAAGAAGAAATCCTTGACAATTTTTTTCTCCATTTATCGTGATGTTACCTCTTGATCTAGTTGTGAGGATTTTTGTTTTCTTTAATATTGAATTGTAATCCATACTGAAGGCTGTAATCCTTGATCTTCATCAACAAGTGCTTCAAGCCCTCCTCACTTTCAGCAACCAAATTTGTGTCATCTGAATATTTCAGGTTGTTAATAAACCTTCTTCCAATCCTGGTACTGCATTCTTCTTTATGTAATTTAGCTTTTCTGATTATTTTCTCGTATACAGATTGAGTAAGTATGGTGAGAGGATACAACCCTGATGCACACCTGCTAGGTAGAGAGGCTGCCAATGTAAATGGCCCCAAATAAAAACCATAGGTAAGTCTTTAATAGACTTACCTATGTTGGAATTTCAAACAGCACAAATGTTGCTACATATCAATTGCTAGAGAAGCAATGCCATTCTGTGTGACATTTGATGAAAGACAGTGGCATAAAGAAGTGTGCATTTAGGTTCCTATAGTTTCTGCCTCATCTTTTCCCTAGATGACCCACTTTATAGCCTTTTATTGCTACTTCTAGAAATATATCCATCAGCTACACATACTGAGAAATGGAATTTTACAAAATTGATTTCAACAGTTTGTAATAGTTTTAAAAAAAGGAAAACAGGGAATGACCAAAATATCCAATATTGGAGTTGGGTCAAATAAATTAACTACATCTGTATAATGAATGAAACTGCAGTTTTTAAGGAAATGAGGTCATGATATGTAATGTGAAATAGTGTTAGGTCACTCACTACCCTTGAGTCAATTCCAACTTCTACAGCCCCCAATGGACAGAGTAGAGCTGCCTGGCTGGGCTTTCAGGACTAACCTTTTTAGAGAGTAGAAAGGATCATCTTTTTCCTGTAGAGCATCTGGTAGTTTTGAACTGCCGACCTAGCAGTAGGCAGCCCAACACATAACCCACTGCACCACCAGGGCTATTAGGTAGGGGGTAGGAGAGAAATTACAGGACAGTACGTTTAGGGTACAGTTATGTAGGGCTGCAGTGTTAGGATTGGTGAGTAGATCTGGATACACACACACACGCACACATTCACAAATTCATATTTGGGGGAGGGGAATAGGAGTATCTTAGGAAGGACATATAAACATTGGTTATTTTTAAACTGGTCCGCGGGTAACTGTACCAAGATATGGAAGAGAAATTTTTCAGTGTACATATTTCAAATTTATATATTTAAAAATTTTGTACCAATTAATAGGATAAATCCTGTTTGAACAGGTAAAATGTACTATAAATAACAGTAAAGGGAGAGTGGGTAGGAAAGAGGGAACCGATTACAAGGAACTATATGTTACCTCCTCCCTGGGGGACAGACAACCGAAAAGTGGGTGAAGGGAGACGTCGGACAGGGCAAGATATGACAAAATACCAATTTATAAACTATCAAGGGCTCATGAGGGAGGGGGGAGCGGGGAGGGAGGGGAAAAATGATGACCTAATGTCGGGGGTTTAAGTGGAGAGAAAATGTTTTGAGAATGATGTACAAATGCGCTTTACACAATTGATGTGTGTATGGATTGCGATAACAGTTGTATGAGCCCCTAATAAAATGTTAAAAAAAAAAAAGAAAGAAAATAGACCATTTTACTCTATTCTTAGATATAGAAGTTTGTAATACATGGTGAGTTGGAATTCTTCTTAGCAACAATTGTTTTGCATGGAACTTTTACATAGGACTTACTAAAAGGACAGTAAAAAATATACTCTTCTTTTTTGTAATTATCCATAATTTTTACATATCATTATAGGTATCCATCATACTTGGCACCTGAGGTAATTGCACAAGGAATTTCCAAAACCAGTGATCATACGCCAAGTGAAAAACCATTACCATCTGGCCCCAAATCAGATGTATGGTCTCTTGGAATAATTTTATTTGAGCTTTGTATGGTATGTATAAAGAAATATTAAAGTAATTGAAACAGTGTGTTTATTTGGTGTAAACTTTATGGGGAGGAAAGCTATTTGATAATAATGGTTTTTAGTTTCCAAATTGATCAGCTATAAGGGGGAAAACCTAATTTTCAAGTTGTATTTTAAAATAGTCTTGTTCAAGAATTATTTGCATTAATATTTTGGTATCTCTGAAATATTTAAGAGCTTATTCTTTTTTATAAATGGCATGTTCTCTATACTATTCTTTCTTCTTTAAATGTGCTGTCCTTCTCCCACAAAAAGTTAGTCTCAGAAACTAACGGGGCAGTTCTACACTGTCCTTGAGAGTCTGTATGGATCAGCATTGACTCAATGGCAATGAGTTTGAGTTTTTGCTTTTGAAATTCTCTTAGGAGTCTATTTGGACTTTGACTTTTTATGAAATCTTCTCCAGAGACCTCTCTGGAGTGAGATGAAGCTACCATTGTTTTAAAAAGGAGCTCACACTACAGTAATGTAGAGGCCATCCATGTACTTCTTTTACATGTTCAATCCCAGAGTAGGTATTGGTTCAGGTGCCATCACATTGGTTTCAGTCCACAGATAATTCTATGCACGACAGTAGGATACATTTCCCGGTCCGTCACCAGCCTCACAGCTGTTCTGATGCTTGAGCCCATTGATGCAGCCACTGTGTCAATCCATCTCATTAAGGGCCTTCCTCCTTTTCTCTGCCACACTATGTACTTTACCAAGTACTAGTGGGCTTTATTGTATATCGTATAGAAATGCAGGCTTTCAGGGATAGCACCATTTTTCAACATCTGGTCTCCAAAGTAGCTTACTATATCTCTTATTCTGGCCAGAGGAAAAGGGGAAGAATGAGATCAGGGTAAATTCTTATGGGGGTTGATCTACAAGTTTGAAGTATCAACTCAGAACTTTTCACTACTGATGTGTGATTCATGTGACCCAACAATATATGAGGGAGGCTAGGAAAAGTAGTCTTTGGCTGGATCCCGAACTATGGAAGGAGATGATGAGGTTACATTTATGAAGGCAACTAATGATCTTGGCAAAGTCTCTCATTTTCATCTATCCACTGTCTTTGAATACAACCCGAAGGCCAACAGAACAAAGCACTGCCCAGTCCTTTGCCATCCTCGCAATTGTTCTGATGTGTAAGTCCATTGTTAGAGTGACTTGGTCAATCCGCGTCATTCATCAGCCTTCCTCCAATCCCTATGCTACATTTTTCTTCATATAATCCAGTGTCTCTGATAATTTGCTCAACATATAGATTAAATAAGTATAGTGAGAAGATACCACCCTAACACACAACTTTCCTGATTTTAAACCATGCAGTATTCCCTTGTTCTGTTCACACAACTCCTTCTTGAACCATGTATAGGTTCCACATGAACACAATGAAGTGTTCTGGAATTCTCATTCTTTCTCAAGGCTGCCCATAGTTTGTTAGGAGTCACTCAATCTAATACCTTTGCATAGTTAATGAAACACTGTTAAACATCTTTCTCTCCTTTGAGCCAAGATCTATCTGACATGAGCAATGATATCTCTTGTTCTATGTCCTCTTCTGCATCTGGCCTGAATCTCTGGCAGCTTCTTGTCAGTGCATTGCTACAACCATTTTTGGATGATCGTCAATAAAATGTTACTTACATGCATTATAAATCATACTGTTCTATAGTTTTTACCTTCTTTTGAGTAACTTTTCTTTGGAATGGGTAAGGATATGGGTCTTTTACTGGCAATTGACCAAACAGCTATCTTCCAAATTTCCTGGCTTCAATGAGTCAGTGCACTGAAACATTTTAATTGCTATTCCATTAAATCCTGGAACTTTGTTTTTGGCTAAGGCTTTCAATAATGCTTGGACTTCTTCCTTCAGTACCATTGGTTCTTTCTCATATGCTACCCTTTGAAATGGTTGAATCTTGACTAGTATTTTTTGGTACAGTGTCTCTCTGTATTCTTTCCATCTTCATATGATGCTTCTTACATCATTAAATATTTTGCCTCTAGAATCTTTCCATGTTGCAACTTGAGGCTTGAATTTTTTCGTGTTGAGGATGTTTTTACTTTATGGTTTTCTAACTCTAGGTCTTTGCACACTTCATAATAATATTTTACTTTTTCATTTTTTGTGACCCCATTGGTATTTGAAATACCAGTCGCATAGGCTTCAACATCACAGCAACATACAAACCACCATAGACAAGCAGTAGAGTCAATACCTACAGTTGGAGCCTTTTTGTCCCTCTTCTTTTGCTATAGAGCATATATCACATTTGTCTACTTTATTGGCCTATGAGGTCTTCCCATGTAAAACTTCTTTGAGTTAAAATATCTAGTCCAAGTCTAACATATAATAGGTACTCAAACAAACAAAAAATGTTTTTGCATCTGTAAAGATTTCAAGTCTAGAAAAACTGACCTCCTCAGGCTTCCGTATCCCACAGCTCAGGGATCAGACATACCTTCACCCTCCATCCTTTTTAACCTTCCTCTGACACTAACCCTTCCTCCCACAGCACTCTACTTTTATGTTGGGTTCCATAATTTGTTGTAATGGTGGCAAAGAACTCACAGACTGAACTCAGATAACACTTATGATTAAGCATCTTGCTTTCACTCTCACTTCCAACAAGTCAATTCAACTCCTAGCAGTCCTATTAGCGACCCCATAGGACCCTCTGGAAAGCGTTGTCTTTCTCCTATGGAGTGGCTGAGGATTTCAGACTGCTGACTTTATGTTTAGTAAACCAGTTAATAACCGCTGTGCCACCTAGGTTACCACAAGTCAGCAGCAGCAAACACTTAAGATTAGTTGTTTGTTCGCAGTACATCACTCCTTAGCCAGCATCCAGGTCTCCCTCTGATCCTCGGCCTCTCAGCCACATGGTCCCTTGGCCTTTGTCCCCATGGGCCAAGAAGCCAGCCTGTTACTCTACTTCATGGTCCCACAGTCTCAGGCCTGATGGGAAAAAGATGCCCTCTAGTCTCAGTGCTGCTTCTCAGGGTCTCAGGGCCACAGTCTGTGGTGTATCCAGTCTCAGTGACCTAAACTACTTCAGACAAAGAGCTTGAATGTGCTCTTCTGATTGTCTACAGATGGCTCTTTATACTCAGGAATGACTTTGGTGGAGGTGTGGTTTTGTCTTTTAGCCTCACATCATCCCCACCCCCAAAGGAAAACAAAGGACAGTATCTTAAATCACACTCTCTAGTAAAGTAGTCTTAAAGGTGTCCCTATGGAAACGATGAGTAAGAGTTGATTTACACCCTCTACCAAAGACTAAATTAACTCCTTCCAAAATGGAATCATAGCCACAGGTAGAAAATCCAGAATCATATCAAGTAAGGAATTATTGCTAGAAGGGAATATTAATTGACTACATCTCAAAAAATACTTAGATTTGATATAAAATATCAACACCAACAACTATGAAGGGACTTTTGGGTTTACTAGATATTCTAGGGAAATATGAGGGGCTGGTAGTAGCTAAATGTTTAAAAGCAGTGGCCCCTCCTGCCACTTTGTACTTAGAGCCTATCTTGGTCTAAATACAAAGCACTGTGAATGATGGGGTTGTCAGGGTTAATTGCAGAGGTGTGGGTGTTTTTTGGGTTTTTTTTGAGGTGGGTGGAGGTAGTTTTAAAATAATGGGCTCCTTTCCCCCTTATCTGGTGATTTAATTGCATTGGTTAAAGCAGCAAACTAGTTGTTTTTTAGAATCTGCCATTTAGCCAACTCTAACTGTATTTAAACACAGTAGATGGGCAAGCATGATTGTTGGAGGGAAAATCGGAACAGTAAATAGACACCACAGCCCTCCCTAATACCGCTGTGACTTTTGTCAAGTGTAGACTCCTTCCTTCACCGAAAAGCTTGGGACCATTTTAAGGACCATGTCTTGAAACTTCTGTAAACCCTATGGTTTAGTAGAATATTTTTTGTTATTCTAAAGAAAAAAATATATAAGGGAGCTTCAAAAGTTCATGGGAAAATGTAATTCAACTTTTCCACAAACTTTTAAAAGCCCTTTATAAGTAAGATGTTATATATAGCTAAGATCATTTTTCTAGGCAGCCTATATATGACTCACCTTCAAGAAGTACAACCATTCTATATCCTAGAAATTCCCATAGGCCAAAACTTGTACATGAAGTGGGAGAATTGTGTAGCACAAGATGACTACATGTCTAGCAAACATCTAAACTATATATATATATATGTATGTATGTATATGAACTCAACAATCCTTAGATACATAAAATATATATGTACATATGTATATATATGAACAACCAACAGAAAAGTTTACATCTGAGAAACAGTTTAAATTCTAAAACAGTTAGGAGGCTGTAGAACAAGAATAGTTACTAAAAAGGACTGTTAAGATTTTTAGTGGGGAAATGTTATTGATGTAAAGACTTTAACAGATGGATAACAGTAAACTAGGCATAACTGAAAGTGGAAGTGAAGTTGGATAATTCTACCAGGACACGGCAAAAAGAGATAAGGTGATTTATATTATTAAGCAAAATTTAAAAGCTAGAAAAGATGGATCCTGACTTTCTAACATTTGTTAGAACAAAAACTCATTGGCTTCAAGTCAGTTCCTACTCGTGGTGGATCCTATAGGACAGAGTAAAACCATCCTTGTGGGTTTCTGAGACTGCTTTATCTTCAAGGGAGCATATAATGGTTTCAGGCTGCCTATCTTGCAATTACTAGCCCATCACACCACCAGGGCTGCTGAATCATAATATATATGTAAGAATTTGCTGGGAAGCTTAAATGATAGTACAAGTCTTTATCAAGAGGTAACTTGGGCTCTTAATCAAATTAAACTCCTACTGGCCTGAAATCCTGATCACATCCAGATATTTGGGGGTCTCAAAAGTGAATAATGCTTTTCAGTGTTTGAGATCAAACTAGAACTCAACAATCCTTAGATACATAAAATGTTTTACAATTAAATCCTTTAAAACAATTGTACTATTGCTACTGTAACAATATCTTTTTTCTTTAGAAAACGACTTTAAAAATTCTACCCCTTCCAAAAATTCCCTTAAATCATTTTCAATTATGAAAAAAAAATGTAAAGCCTCACTGAGGAAAGCAAAAGGAAAAAGATAGAGATGTTAAAAATTTGTTTTATATCTTATATAGGGGAGAAAATTATTTCAGAGTTTGGATATTTCTGAAAGATTAAAATTTTTGCTTACTTTGGGTAAGTATCATAAGATGGATGTACTCTTATCTTTCAGCTATAAATATAATGTTTAGCATTTGTTAATAATAATGCATACTTAGACTATGTTTTGAAATAGTAAGTACCATGGAATACTATAACTTTCTTTAAGCAGTGATAAGCATTAATACGATAACCTGCTACCGTATTATGGTACATCTTTCTCTATTCTTTAAGGTATTTTAAATTATATAGAAATAACCTTAACTTCTTGAATTATTCAACTAAACAGACCTGTAAAGATAAAATACAGTGTAAGCAAATAATTTGGTTTTATATTTTTCTCTCTACAGTAGCTTAGCTTCTGACTGTGCATCTTAACTTGTGGACTGTCTTTCTATTGGATGTAATAAATATTAATAAGGGCACAATAAAAATTATTTTTCGTCATAAGAAGCTCTTATATAATTTTGCATGTAAAATAAATCTATGCACTTATAATTTAAATTTTTTTAATTGCATAATCTATTTTAGGATGAAATAAATTTAATATGTATGGTAATAAAAGGGGGTGGACACTGATTGAACACTCATATTAAGGAGTAACAGATCATTATCCATGCTATGGATAATGATATATATATAGAACAGTATTAATAAATATTAAATAATAGTCCATTAGAAATAAAATTATGTAAACTTTTACCATAATCACCACATTTTAGTTTAAGGATTGATAATATATCTATTGGGAAGTTATAGAGATTAATATAAAATAATCTTATCATTTAAATTCTCAGTGAGTCGTTTACATTCTACAATGTATATGTAGTATGAGTGAATTAGTTTTGTAATCATGAAAAGGCCTATTAATAAAATAAAATACACAATAAAAAGTGTTTACCTTGCTTGATTCACTGCTTTATCTTAAGTTTTAGCTGTTATCTGTCAGAATCTCTGATTCAACTAATATTCAATATTTGAGGCTTTTATTTTTATTAAAATATTATAATGGCAAAGTCACAATATTTTTAATAGGCAACATGCCAGTGCTGCGATATAGCATTTAAAAAAGACCACTGTTGATTTCCATGTTAATCTAATATTAGTTTTTCTTTTCTAGACTGTGTAGATGATACTGTAATAGTTTTGGCAGAAGAACATGGTTGTCTGGACATTATAAAGGTTTGTCATTAGTCTATTAACAAAATTTTATGTGCTTGGGGTTCAATAGCAACTATCATAAAGCTATCTTATTTCCACTAAGTATTTGCTTTTTTAATATAGAAACTATATTAAAATTCATTTTTAATTCCAGATGAAGACTTTTGAAATAAATAAAACCTGGTAGACTAAGAGTGAATTGGTTAACTTATATTCTAAAACTGGATTATTTAGAATAATTTCTTTTTCTTTTTGTTTATCAGGACCTCCCAGAAAGTGTGATGAATCTTCTGAAGAAGTGCCTCGCCTTCCACTCTTCTAAGAGGTTGATGATATTGAGAGTTTGAGATTACACTGAGCTTCTCACCACATGAGCAGTTTATTTTAAAAATCTGTGATACTATTAATGAATAAATTAAATATTTACATATGTGTATCACATCATTGACGTCAGTGTCACTACCTACTATTGGTTGTGATTTAGAGGATTTAATTTTATGTTGATACCCAAAATGTCTATGTAATTGAAGTTAAACCGTAGTCAGAAAATTGTCACGTACCTAAAGGAAGTTAATGTTTTTTTATCCCCTGGCCCATAAATAGCAAAGGAGTTCAGTTGTGAAATGTAGACATTCTTAAATACAAATGATAATATGAGAGAAATGAAAACAATGGTGAAAAACTAAAAATTACTGAAAATAAAAAATGATTCTTTTTTATTAAAGGATTCTTAACATCTTTATGAATTTACTTTTATTTGATGACGTCACTAGTGACCTTACAAATGCAGCAAACTCAAACACAAGTAGGCATATAAAGTTTGAAACTGGTGTGCTCAAGTATTTATCTAGCGCACACTAAGGAGAGCTTTATCTGTTTCTGTTATTATAAAGTATTTTGTATATTGAACTAACCCCTTGAATGTATATCATAATTCTAGGACATTTTAAAAATCATTTTATTAGGGGATCATACAACTCTTTATCACCATCCATACATACATCGATTGTGTAAATCACATTTGTACATTCTTGCCCTCATCATTCTCAAAACATTTGCTCTCCACTTAAACCCCTGGCATAAGCTCCTCATTTTTTCCCCTCCCTCCCCACTCTCCCTTCCCTCATGAACCCTTGATAATTTATAAATTATTATTTTGTCATATGTTACACTGCCCAATGTCTCCCTTCGCCCACTTTTCTGTTGTCTGTCTCCCAAGGAGGAGGTTATATGTAGATCTTTGTAATTGGTTCCCCCTTTCCACCCCACCCTCCTTCCACCCTCCCAGTATCACCACTCTCACCACTGGTCCTGAAGGGATCACCTACCCTAGATTACCTGTGTTTCCAGTTCCTATCTGTACCAGTGTACATCCTCTGGTCTAGCCAGATTTGTAAGGTACAATTGGGATCATGATAATGGGGGAGGAGGAAGCATTTAGGAACTAGAGAAAAGTTGTATGTTTCATCATTGCTACACTGCACCAATTGGCTTGTCTCCTGGATGTCCAGTTGCCTACAGATGGGCTTTGGATCTCCACTCTGCACTCCCCCTCATTGACAATGATATGATTTTTTGTTCTGATGATGCATGATACCTGATCCCTTCAACACCTCGTCATCACACAGGCTGGTATGCTTCTTCCATGTGGGCTTTGTTGCTTCTGAGTTAGAAGGCCACTTGTTTTCCTTTAAGACCCCAGATGCTATATCTTTAGATAGCTGGGCACCATCAGCTTTCTTCACCACATTTGCTTATGTACCCATTTGTCTTCAGCAATTGTATTAGGGAGGTGAGCCCACAATATATGATTTTTTGTTCTTTGATACCTGATAACTGATCCCTTCAGCACCCTGTGATCATGCAGGCTGGTGTGCTTCTTCCATGTGGGCTTTGTTACTTCTGAGCGAGATGACCACTTGTTTACCTACTCTAGGAAATTTTTAATGACTTTCACATATACTCTTTTTCTCAAGGCCCACACCAAGTGAATTAATGCAAGACAAGGTGTTCAGTGAAGTATCACCTTTATATACTCCGTTTGTCAAACCTGCTAGTCTGTTTTCATCTTCTCTGCGATGTGCTGATTTAACTCTACCTGAGGATATCAGTCAACTGTGTAAAGGTAATGGAAATAAGAAGTAGGCAATAATGTGAACATTGTGTTTAAAAGAAGTGCCTTTAGTATACTTAAAATTTTTAGTTTATCCAGTGATTAGTCTGGAATTTTAACTGTTGACTGAGTCTTTCCTGATTTAATTATTGAAATTGATCAATGCTTATAGTCATTATTGCCAATTGAAATTTTAAAAATATAAATGAATTATAGTCTTTCTTAGATAAAATTCTTAGTTGAGAATCAGTGTAATCAGAGATGTTAGTCAAAATGTATTGAATTTCTTTTGTGTCTGAAGAAAATACCAAAAAAAACCTATTTCAGCTCTAAAGCCATTTAGAAAATTCATTAAATACTGAATGACCAAGCCAGAGAGTATAAATCGTTTTTGCTATGTTGCGTATCTTAATCTAGACACTGACTGAAACAAAACACAACGCATTGCCGCTGAGTTGATATTAACTCATAGCACAACCCTCTAGAATAGAGTAGAACTGTCCTCTTTATGATAGTAAACAGCCATAGATTTCTGTCTCAGAATGGCTGGTACTTTCAATATGTTGATCTTTTAGTGGCTTTTCGTTTTCTTTACATTGAATAGTAAAGATTTTGGTCAACCCTATATTGAGTTATTATTCATACTGAAGGCTGAAATCCCTGGTCTTCTTCAGGACTGAATCTTTCCATCTTCCTCAATTTCAGCAAACAAGGCTGCATCTTTGGCATAATTCTGGTTGGTAATAAGCCTTCCTCCTATCCTGATGCCACATTCTCCTTCTCTGATGATTTCCTCAGCATAGAGATCGACAATACTATTGTGAGAGGATACAACCCTGATGCACACCTTTTCTGATTTTAAACCATGCAAGATTGCCATATTCCATTTGAATAACCACTGTGTGATCCATGCACAAGTTCTGCATGAACACAATGAAGTGTTCTTGAATTCCCATTCTTCTCAATGTTATCTGCACTTTGTTATGATTCACACAGGCAAATATCTTGGCATATTCAGTAAAACAAAAGCAAACCTTTTTCTGTTATTTTCTGCTTTCAACCAGGTTCTATCCAGCATCAGCAATGAAATCCCTTCTGAATAAGGCCTGACCCTAGTGTACTGCTGCAATTGTTGGGTGATCTTCAGCAAAATTTTACTTGCATGTGATAACATTTACTTCATGATATTGTTCTATAATTTGTACATTCTGTTGGATCACCTTCTATGGAATGAGTACAAATATGGATCTCTTCCAGTCAGTTGGCCAAGTAGCTATCTTCCAAATTTCCTGGCATAGACAAATACATACTTCCAATGATTCATTAGCTTGTTGAAACTTTTCAATTGATATTCCAACAAGCCCCAGAGCCTTGTTTTTGGCTAATATTTTCAATGCTGCTTGATTCAAAACATCAGTGTAGCTTGAACTGATGTCTTGGTGTAATGTTGACATGTTCTTTTTGGTAAGTGATTTATGTATTCTTTCCATCTTCTTTTGATGCTTCCTGAATCATTCAATATGTTGCCCATACAATCTTTCAATATTGAAATTTTAGGCTTTAAATTTTTCTTGAATTCTTTCTGTTCAGATATGCTGAGCGTGTGCTTCCTTTTGGTTTTTTGACTCTAGGTCTTTATACATTTCATTATAATATTTTACTTCTCAAACTGCCATTTGAAAATTTCTGTTCAGATCTTTGACTTCATCACTTCTTCCATTTGCTTTAGCTACTCGATGATTAAGAGCAAGTTCCAGAGTCCTTCCTGACATCTATTTTTCTTTCTTTCCTGCCTTTTTAATGACCTTTCACTTTGTTTCTTGAGCGATGTTCTTTCTGCTCTCTTACACAGCTCATCCAGTCTTGTCATTAGTGTTCAATGCAGCAAATCTGTATTCTCAAAAATCTTTGGGATAAACTCAAGGTTGTAGTTTGCCTCTTGTGGACTTTTAAAAGTTTTTTCACCTTCAACTTGAACTTATATATGAGCAATTGATGGTCTGTTCCAGTCAGCCCACAGCCTTGTTTTAAGTGCTGATATTGAGCTTCTCTATCATTTCTTCCCTAAATTGGAATCAGTTTGATTTCTGTTTATTCCATCTGGAGAAATTCATGTGTATAGTCACCATTTGTGTTGTTGGGGGAAAAAGAAAAATATTTGCTAGCAGCAAGCATTGGTCTTCCAAAATTCTTTCACATGGTCTCTAGCTTAGTTTTTACTGCCCAAATAATCTTTTCCAACTTCTTTTCCTTCTTCTTTGATTCTCACTTTTTCTTTTTAGTCACCTATAATTATTGGTGCATCTTGACCACATACATGATAAATTTGAAACTGGATGTGTTGGTAGAATTTTTCAATTTGCTCATGAGCAGCTTTGGTAATTGATTCATAAATTTGAATAATAGTTGTATTTAGTACTGCCTAATTAATGCTCTCATTTATCCCTGGAGAATATCTGAACTTAATTCATGAATTTGCTTAAAAATCCATAATGCTACTTTATGTCAGCCTACATGATTCTATTTGAACTACTATGAAATTTATATTTAAAGCAGTTATTTTCATCCTTTTCAGTGAAATATTAATTGTTTTGGGTTCAATGTTTTGTTGCTTGAACAACATGATGTTTTGAGTCAAGCTTTAGAGTTAAAAAAAACATTATTGCACCTTATTTTCAATTAATATAACCAACTATAAGGCCAAAAGAATAAAAGGTCAAGACTGATAATAAAAGGAAAATCCTTTAGTTTAAATGAAAGTGAGTGCTTGTACCACTATGATAGTGGATGTGGTTATTATCTATTATCAAGGTAGCCACCCACTCATTTTGACACAGAGGAACAAAATACCACCTGTACTACACCATCCCCATGATTGCATATCTATAGGATTGTCGATGGCTGATTCTGAGTAGGATGTTAAGCCTTTTTCCCTAGGGTGTTTTGGTCTGGAACTCTGCTGAAATATGCTGTCCAACCTAACCACTCCAGAGCCTCGACTGTCAAACAAGTGGTGACTGTATTGAGGTACATTGGATTGTTCTGGAAACCCTGTCTCCCTCCTGGAAGGAGGTAATTTCATCATGTAACTGCCACTGCGTCTAGGATATTATATATTTAAATTTAGATGGAATTTTTTCCCTTTGGTACAATTTAGGTAGAAGCCCTAGTAGTGTAGTGGGTTAGGCATTGTGCTGCTAACCACAATGTCAGTTATTTAAACCCACCAGCTATTCATAACTGAGAAAGATAGACTTTCTGCCTGCAAAATATCTATAGTTGTGGAAACCTGAAAAGGCAGTTCTTCTGACCCGTGAGGTTGCTATGAGTTGGAACTTACTCCATTATACCTCCCAATAGCAGTGATACTTTAAACACATTTTTACTACTTATATAAGCAAACAAATATAATATTTTATTAATTTCTTCTTTTAGGAGCACATAACATTTTTATTACCTATTTAATATCATTTAAAACTGTGGAATTTTATAAAAGAATCATGGCAAATCAAAAGGCACTTATCTCAATTTAGAAAAGAGAAACTTTAGAAATCAAAAGTATTTTCTTTTTCCTCAAGTTTGAACATAAAACCTGGGAAATATTGTTTGCATTTAATTAACAACAGCTTTTGGCATCAGCATTTTATCCCCTCCAGTTTATTGCACGTTTAATGAATACATGTTAAACACAATGGGAAAAAATGGTTCCTTCATTTGAATTAATTTTATATACAGAGATAGTTTGTTCCTTTTCTTGAAGAAACACATACACATTCAACATATATCTACATCACAGTCTGTATGCAATTTATAGTCTGAATACTCTGAAGAGAGCTTTGCTATGTTCTTCAGTTTTTCCCCTTTATTTTTCTATTATTAGCTATTGATGTTTACTTGAAAATAATAATTGTGATAACTGTGATTCTTTTCAAATAGATATCAACAATGATTACTTAGCAGAAAGATCGATTGAAGAAGTGTATTACCTTTGGTGTTTGGCTGGAGGTGACTTGGAAAAAGAACTTGTCAACAAGGAAATCATACGATCTAAACCCCCGATTTGTACACTTCCAAAGTAAGGAAAGAAAGATTATCTTCTAAATCAAAAAATGATATGGTAATACCACTTTTTTAAAAAGCAAGCTGAGCTTTTCTTGGTGTGTAGACATTCTAAGTAACTATGGAAATAATTGGAAGTTATGTATACTTGATTAAATGTCTAATTGCAGTTCCCTTTTATTTTATTAAACTTATTTATTAAATAAGTTGCTAAATGTCCTATTAAACTAAAGTTACTGTTATGAGACATCTTACAATAAGTTTAAAAGATAAAAGGTGTATAACTTAGAACAGTAACATTTGAGAATCTTGAAAACTAACCTAATACAAGTAGCAAATTTGTATTAGCTTAGCTATTTAATAGTGTTGGATTAGATAGTACAGCTGATTTCTATTTTTTGTTATTTGTGTACTAAAGAATGGACTCTGTAGCACTCATTTTATGTTATAGAGATCTTCACTATATCAAGTGATCATCACTATTGAGAAGAAACTTGCGTATGATAAAAAAATTCCATGATATAAATTAAACTGGAAGTTGAGAAATTGTACAGCTCCATGTGCCAAAGTTAATAATATACCATTGGTATTTATATGTGTTCTTAAGCACTTGAACTTGATTTTCTCAAACTTGGTTAATGCTTTAAAATTTTAATTTTAGATTTTATGACTTAGATTTGATCATTTACTTGCATGTTTTTCCCTTTACAAGTTAGATTATTTTTAGTCATACTTTTCCCCTGAAGCTGACTTTTAAAAATTGACTTCAATTATACTGCTCACACATATAACATAATCAGAGAAATAAGATGACATTTTCAAGAAGAAATTATTTGAAATATATATAGATTCACAAAAGTAATTCTTTTGAATTTTCAACAAGTTTCTTTCATGTATTTCATGTTATTTAGTACTTTGTCGTCCCTAAGAGGTTGCCGTCAGTTTGCTATGTCTTAATTTTTTTACCTTTTGTTATTTTCTTCTTCCCTTTGTCATTTTCCACCCATAAGAACTTTTGCAGCCACACATTTTAATAGTCAGGAGGTAATTTTAGCATTGAACCTCCATGAGCAAAGAAGTAAGGTAACATTTTTATTTGTAGTGATTTATAATTACTTTATTCATATCAATTGTAGAGATATCTAGAATTAAGATTTGTATGAAGAAATCTCAAGTAGCATTATACTTTTATTACCATTTAATCTGAAAATTATTTTTCTTTGTTTTTGGTATGGATGGCAGAATCAATTTTGTTTTCTAGGAAGAATTATGAAATAGATCTTGTGTAATCACAAAAATAATTTTTTAATCTCTTTTAAGTTTACTCTTTGAAGATGGTGAGAGCTGTGGTCAAGGTCGAGATAGAAGCTCACTTTTAGATGATACTACTGTGATGTTGTCATTATGCCAGTTAAGAAATGTAAGTGGAGTTTTGCTAAATTTGCTTCAGATCATTTTATTATTATTAACTAAAATCTAGTACATAGAGATAAGGCCTGTTTTTGTACATAACATACATTAGAGTGTTGTGTTAGTCTGGAGAAACAAATCCACAGAAACTCATGTATGAGAGAGAGTTTTATATAAAGGGTAAGTGCACATCAAGAAAACATCCCAACCCAGGGCTGCCCAATCCCACAAGTCCAACATTAACCCATTAGCCCATATGTCCAACACCAATCCACAAAGTCCTCCATCTCACAAAACAGATGCAATGATGCCGACTGCAGGAGGAAAGCTGAGTCAGTGAATGTATAAGCATCTCAGCACTGGCAGTGGTCTCCACACGGCTGCTCTAGTGCCCTGGGCTGCATCCTGGTAGGTCCACATGGCTTCTCCTTGGGGATGTCTTGCAGGAAGTCAGCCTTGCAAGCTGAAGCAGGGAACTGCTCAGGCAGCTAACCCTGGTGCAACCATCGGAGAGCAAGAAACCCTAGAACTAGAAAGGCAAGGCTGGCTGAGCCATTTATCCCTCTACCCTTCAGTTAACCCCACATGTGTTTATCAGCCAGGTTGGCACAATAAACTAACTAACTCAAGTGTCTTCAGTGCATATATGGTCTGTTATTTTCACAAACTAGTTTTTATCAGTTTATCCTTGCACCATTACTGGGTAAAAATTTCCCTGAAAATTTGGTAACATTTCAGACTATCTAATAAAATAACAAAGAAATTTTAATTCCCTCATGATAGTCTAATTATGAGCCTTTTACATTGTTTGGCAATTTGCTTTCTTTGTCTAAAAATTACTAGTTTATACAAGTTTTCTGTTTATTTTCTGTTGGTTTGAGGGTTTCTTAAAATAGGATCCAGATATTGAGCCTTTTTGGCATTAAAGGATATAAATATCTGCTAATATGTGTATTTCCTAAGCAGCTTCTTTCCTGTCCACTTTTCTATCACCCAGGTAGCTACGTATATCTTTGGTTTCTATATATGTGTGCGTTTCATGTAAGTGAAACTAGACAATATTGTCTTCTGCCAACTGACTCATTTTGTCATCAGAATACTTTTCAAGGTCCATAAATTTGTATAGACCATAATTTGCTTAGTCATTGATCTCTTGATAGACATCCCAGTTGTTTCCACGTTTTGGCTTTTGTGAAATTACTGTGGCAAACATTAGTGCACAGGTTTCTGAGTGCGTTCTTGCTTTCATTTCTTACTCATGTATGCCTAGTATTGAGATTGTTGGGCCATGTAGTAGTTCCATATTAAACTAGTAGTTCCACGAGGAGCCAACCAATTGGTTTCCACAGCAGTTGTACTATTGTGCATTTCCATTAGCAATGGATGAGTTTACACAACTCCATGACACCTATTGTTTTTTTAAATTTTATGTTTTATTTTGTTCATTTTTTAATCATTGCAATTCTAATAGGGATAAGACAATATCTCATGATCATTTTGATTTGCATCCATTTGTGGGTTAATTGTTGAGCTGCTAGCCACAAGGTCAGTGGTTCAAACCCACCAGCTGCTCCCTAGAAGAAAGGTGAAGCTCCCTGTTCCATGAAAATGTACAGTCTTGGAAGCCCTAAGGAGCAGGATTGTTCTATAGGTTTGCTAGACGTTGAAGTCACCTTGATCGCAGTAGGAATGGCTAATGACATTGAAACTTGTTTCATGTATTTCTTGGCCTCTTTGGTGAAATGTTTGTTCAAGTCTTTAGCCCATTTTAAATTTAATTGTCTTTTATTTTAGAAGATATATATAATCTATCTATATAAATATCCAATATATAGAAAATATATATCTTCTATATATTGGATATTGAGCCCTTAGCCAATATATAGTTCCCAAATATTTTCTCCCAATTTAGATTGTATTTTCACTTTGTTGATAAAATTCTTTGATGAAAAAAATGTATTTAATTTTTATGATGTCGCATTTATTCATTTGTCTTTTTCTGATTGTGCTTTTTTGTTGTTGTTTTTGGTCATATCTGATCATCCATAATCTGATCATCTAAGTTCCATACCCATGTGCCTATATTTCCTTCTACGAATTTTATGGTTTTGGTTTACTTAAATAGGTTCTTGATCCATTTTTAATTGGATTTTTGTATGGTGTAAGGTAGGAGGCATGGAGCCTGAATCTTTCTGTGTGAATTCAATGATCTCAGCACCATTTATCCAAGAGATTATTTACACACTAGCCTCTGGGATAGGGCACCCCTTACCCTGTGCAATCTTTCTTTATCTCACTTTAGCAAGATCTCTCCTGGTTTATACATGCCCAATGCTTTGTCTCACTGTGCTAACCAGTTCCAGGGCACAGTTACTCAGATATTTTACAACTAGCTCATATCTTCTCTCTGTAGGCCTAGATTTAGTTTTTGTTGTTGTTGTTGTTGTTGTTTTTTCTTTTTTAACATTTTATTAGGGGCTCATACAACTGTTATCCCAATCCACACACACATCAATTGTGTAAAGCGCATTTGTACATCGTTTCTCAAAACATTTTCTCTCCATTTAAACCCCCGACATTAGGTCCTCATTTTTCCTCTCCCTCCCCGCTCCCCCCTCCCGCATGAGCCCTTGATAGTTTATAAATGGGTATTTTGTCATTTCTTGCCCTGTCTGACGTCTCCCTTCATCCACTTTTCGGTTGTCTGTCCCCCAGGGAAGAGGTCACACACAGTTCCATGTAATCGGTTCCCTCTTTCCTACCCATTCTCCCTTTACCCTCCCTGTTTTGCCACTCACACCACTGGTCCTATAGGGCTCATCCGTCCTGGATTCCCTGTATTTTCAGTTCCTATCTGTACCAGTGTACCTCCTCTGGTCTAGCCAGTCTTGCAAGATAGAATTCAAGTCATGTTAGTGGGAGCGGGGAGGAAACCTTTAGGAACTAGAGGAAGATTGTATTTCTCATCATTGTTACAGATTTAGTTTTAATATCACTGTATTTACCTTGATTTTTTTTTGCTTATCCACTCATTTAATATTTACATATTATATAATAGGATATTGTATTAGGATATCTTGTTTACTATAATATTATGAAAGAAAATGGAAATATATAATTATTATTACTAGATATAATAAATTTAGATTTTCTTTGTAAAGAAGAAATGTATACAATAGACAAAATATAAAGCAGAAAACAAACTACATCTGAAATATGTGGTTGCAAGTGATCTGGTCTTCTTTTATTCTTTTTAAAATTTAATTGAAATTTAAATGAAATAAGCTCCTAACTAGGCTTCAATTATATTATCTTAATTCCCTGACATTGAATTTTGAAATATATTTTCCTAAAATTATTAAGAAAATAATGGTTATGTTCATTGTTTAATGATGGCCTTTTTTGTATACTGCTGAGTCTATTCAGCCTTGTAGCAATACGATAATCAATACTATAATATAGAGTAGGACTAATTCCTTTAGTTCATAGATGGATCATTAGATATTTTTTCTGCAGAGTTGCTTGTAACTTTGGATTACTAAGTAACTGAGCACTTAGTCCTTGTGGCACAACAGCTTTTTAAAGTAATATAGGAGCCAACTCATAATTTAATGTTATATTTTCTGTGTATTTTTATCCTATATTACCATTAAAAATCTAAAATTTTAACTAAAAACATGAAATATGCTTGTGAAAATCACAAACACACAGGACAATAAAACATACACTCTTTAAAATGTCTTTATTAATGGAGTAGTTCTACTCTACCTTATAGGGTGTCTGCAAGTCAAAATCAACTGGATGACAGAGGGTTGCGTTGAGGAGGGAGAAAAGTAGACAAAGCTATCTTTCACAGATGAACCATATTCAGTAGAAGCACAGAAGACTTTCCCACTTGATAGAAAATTCTGAATCACTTTTATATTTTTCTCAATACTTTTATAAATTCATAATTTTTACATCATTTTGCTTTTAGTGTTGCTATCTCAGATACTCATACACACTTTCTTTCACAGAGATTGAAAGATGTTGGTGGAGAAGCGTTTTATCCGCTACTTGAAGATGAGTGAGTAGATCATTTACTCTGGTATTTCTCAGCTTACGGTATCTTAGCTTGCCAAGAAAAATGTAGATATTCTCCGAAGAGTGTTTCCCAAGCAGGATATAAAATCCTAGTTTTAATTTGTGTATTTTTTTTTGGTTTTGTTAAATTTTTTTACTTTGTGCTAATTCTTCTGTTTTGGTTTTTCTTTTACAGCCAGTCTAATTTACCTCATTCAAACAGTAATAATGAATTATCTGCAGCTGCCACCCTCCCCTTGATCATTCGAGAGAGAGACACAGAGTACCAGCTAAACAGAATTGTTCTCTTTGACAGGCTGCTAAAGGTAGAGAGTCTACAAAATTATTAATCACAGTCTAAGTACAATCCTTATTTTTGTTTGTTTGTTTCCAGTGTTAATTCTTAGGGATTCTTCATGTCAAGTGAACTTTACTACCATTGATATATTTTTGTGGATTAACTTTAATTATGAAAGTGCTACATATTAATATAAAACAAATTAAGAACTGAAAATAAGGTAAGGAAATTTAAGAGGGTAAGACAAAAGCACTACTACAAAATCTTAGAAACCTTTATTAGACCAAAGCATCAAATGCAAAGCTGCTGTTTCTTGACACATCCTCCATCTAGGTCCATATTCTTCTCAGGCAATGTTTCTATGTCTCTAACCTGTCTTCAAAGAAATCTGTGATCTTCAATGTGTACCACAGCAATATGAGAGCTTTAACATCCCCGAGGGACGGATACTCTGTTCCTTTGAAAAGTTCCTTGAGTTTGGGGAACAAAAGGAAGTCTGAAGGGGCAGGATCAGGATTGTGCGGTGTATAGAGTAAGGTTCCCCCATGAAATTCTCTTAGCACAGTCCCTGCTACCCGGTGAAGTGAACAGGAACATTGTTGTAATGGATACAACTTCCACCATGCGACTGTCCTGGTCTATCCTGACAAACACAATTTTCCAGTCTCCAGTTTCTTAGAATGTCTTCATCATAATCCTCCATGCTTTCCACCTTTCCTTAGAGATTAGCCCTTTGATACCCTTACATGTCGTCCCTATAACCTTCGGGGCTGACCTTTCTGCCTTATGTTTCACTGGCCCTACTGAGCCTCTCAGAAGTGCTATTGTGATTAGACCTTCGTGGGAGAACCTATCTACAGCCATCCACTGATCGTAGAAACAGTATTAAACAGTTTGTTTGCAATTAATCCATGCAGGTATGAGCTGGAACCGCTGTAGCAGCAATACTTTGCAACTTAACCCTGGTACTTACCAAATCATGATGAACAACACCCAGAACTCAATAGGACAAAGCACCAACACTGAAACAGATAAATGAGTAAAGGGCATATAAAGATTCAGTTTGTTAGCAAATCAGGTAGAAATTTTCCTCATCACCAGGAATGGGGTGGGGAGTAAATAAAATAGGATATGTGTTTTTCTCTGCATGTTGCTGTCGATAGGTGCCATCAAGTCAGTTCTGGCTGATAGCAAACCTTTGTATAGCAGAATGAAACGCTGCGTGGCCCTGCACCACCCTCACAATGGTGTTCTTCTGTTTGAGCCCATTATTGCAGCCACTGTGTCAAACCGTCTTGTTGAGGGTCTTCCTCTTTTTCACTTGACCAATTATGATAGCCTTCTCCAGAAACTTGTCTATTCTAATAACATGTCCAAAGTACAAAAGATGAAGTCTTGCCATCCCTGCCTCTAAGGAACATTTCTGACTGTAATTCTTCTAATATATATTTATTGATTCTTTTGGCGGTCCATGGTATTTTCAATATTTTTCACAAACACTATAACTCATAATAGGTTATTTTTGCATACCAAAAAGCATGAACATACACTGAGATGGGACCTTTCATTCTGCTGAAATACTTGTAAGTGTAAATTGATTGAAGCGTTCTACTTCACAATTTAAAAGTTTATTAAGAATTGTTAAAACATAAGTAAATTTACATGCAAGGATATATTATGGTGGTTAGTAGATGGGCCGGGAAAAATCACCCCATAGGTTTTTCTAGACAGTAATTTTCATAGGGGCACATGGCCAGGATTTTCTTAGATGGAGTTCAAACCTCTAACCTTTCTGTTAACAGCCAAGCACTTATTGTGTCATCAGGCCTGCCAAGCCTCCTGTGACCACTTCATCTCTCTTCTAGCACACAGCACAGAGGGGAATCATGAAAACAAGTCGAATCAACTCTGATCTTTTATTATGTGATGCCACATGGCCAGGGAGCTAGGGAACCGTTTCACTACTGACTTCAATATCTTAATACCAGACAGGGTCATTTCAGGTAATTAGAATTTACAAGTGTCCTGGAACTTTATCACAAGTGCATTCAGAACTGTCTGGACTGAAAGGTGGCATGTTGCAATTTGAGATAATTTTTAAATTTATTTTTTTCATATTATAATAGGCTTATCCATATAAAAAAAATCAAATCTGGAAAGAAGCAAGAGTTGACATTCCTCCTCTTATGAGAGGTTTAACCTGGGCTGCGCTTCTAGGAGTTGAGGTAAGAAAGAAAAGAGATGGAAAAATCGTCTTGCAAAGCTGATCATTAATGCCAAGAAAATATAAAGATGAATAGCAATTTTCTAATATATATTTTTTCAAGTTGTTATAAAATATATATTTTATAACAACTTGAAAACTATGCATTAAAATGAAAATTAAGGGGTGGGTGTGCAAAAAAAAAGAATGAAAATTACATGGTGAAATATGAACATTAAAATATTTGTAATTTTTAAGTAAAAGAAAAATAAACTGATGGGATGTATAGCATAGAACACAATAAATTAGATTTAGAACAGAAAGAAAATAAATTGGATTTTTAATATTTCTAGGGTTTTTTTTGTTTGTCTTTTTCAAATCAGATCTTATCTCTGTTGATTTTGTTATTGTTGGTAGCATTCTTGACACTGTTATGTATCTTTCTGTGTTTTCCAGTATTGAAAAAAAGAAACAAAATAAAATAATTTTACTAAAGATTCATTAGATTTATACTGTTTAATATCTCTATGGAACTTACAAGAAAATCTTGATTTTTTTAGAATCAGAATATTTTAATTGTGTAGTCTTACATATAAAATATATTTATTTATGAATGTAAGCACTAATCTACAAGTTGCTCTATAGAGGCTTGGGGGAATCTTCTACTCCAATTTCTGTTTTATTAAAATCTCCTCTGCATGGAAACAGAAATACCATTTGATCCTGAAATAGCCCTCTGAGGTGTATGTCCTAAAGAAATGAAAGCCTAGATACCTGTGCACGATGCTCTGTGCAGCATGAGTCGCAATAGCAGGGAGAGGGAAACAGCCTAGGTGTTTGTCCGTGGGTGACGCTGTAAACAAACTTGGTGTATACCCACAAGGGAATATTGTACAACATTCAAAGATTAGGAAGAATTCTTCAAATACCTCATAACATGGATGAACCTGGAGGATATTTTGCTGAGTGATGTCATTCATAAGATAACAAATATTATATGAGTCCATTATTATAAAAAAAATCAAGGAAAGTTTTCCAAACAGAAAAAAATTCTTTGTTGGCTACCAAGGGTAGGAGGGAAGGGGGGGGGTTATCTCTAACTAGATAATGAACATGTTTCAAATTGTGTGAAGGGAAAGGCAACATAAAATAAGAGGGTGATCAGAAAGATGACATGAGGTAAATAACAGACAACAATAAATAGTATAACATACAATCCTGCCTTAGCATTAATTACAAACAACATATGAAGTAGATAGATAGGCAGACAGATGTATATCCAAAACCAAACTCGCTGCCAAAATCATAATGATTTTGTAGGACAGAGTAGAATTGCTCCTGTGAATTTCAGAGACTAACCTTTTACAAGAGTAGAAAGCACCATCTTCCTCCCTCAGAGTGGCTGTTGGTTTCGAACTGCTGACTCTGCAATTAGCAGCCCAGCACATAACCATTATGCCACCAAAGCTCCTATAGGCATATGTAGGAAATAGGTTTTATATGCATTAATAACTTATTATAAATTCTGTTGTATTAATATATCTTCTATTTTTTACAGGGGGCTATTCATGCCAAGTATGTTGCAATTGATAAGGACACACCAATTCCTACAGATAGACAAGTAAGATTTAGATTTTTCTTAAGCAATCTAAAATAATTCTGCGAAATTTTTATATTATAGAAAGGCAACAGGAAATTTTCTCTTAATTTGAATATTCAGCAGCTGTGATACACATATGGTGTGTATAAATTAGTGAGTTGGAACCCGTTTAATTCTTGTGACTTTTAAAAGTAATTTTTATTTTTCACCTAAAGAATTTACCCTATATTTAGACCTGTTGCAAAGGAAGATAATATTTGAAACTATATCAACAC
>NW_022111369.1:10478351-10487557 GCF_000313985.2 Echinops telfairi
TGACTGGTTTAGGGACTCTTATCAAAAAACTATCTAAATACCTGGTAGATATAACTTAAATACATGGGATGGGACAGTTTCCCATCACATTGGTTAGGAATGTATAAAGAGCATTTGGTACTATTGCAATCTATGAATTTTAGGAAGTAATAAAATAAATTTATGCCATATATAGCTTTGGGTTAATTGAGATTTGAGTTCTATTTATTAATGTTCTCTATTTAAATTCTCTGCTTGATCTCTCTGGGCTCTAATATCCATTGTAATGGATAACAAGACAGTCACAGACAAACTTCATGATTAAAAGTGTTTATTGAGGATGTTAATAAGTTTCAATGCCAGTGAGAAATGCTCAAGGTAATTGTTTACCAGGACATGTTACAAAGCTTCAGATCTGCTAATAAATAGCCAAAGGGGCAGACCACTTTGCTATAAGCTTCAACCCGAAATCATTCAGCTCAAGATTTGTGTGCCAGCAAGTCCAGCTCCTGGAATGCAGTGCCCAGAGACACCCTGCTCCAGTAAACCTCAGCCTGAAGGTGCTTTGCTCCACTTCTGTGCGTCCGCAAGTCCAACCTCCCCAATTAAGGGTCCAGAGGTACCTTACTCTGTAAGGAGCTTCCTACACAAAAGCACACAGCTTTACTTGCTCCTTGGGTTGGGTAGTCCAGCACTCTGTTCCGTGCTCTGCCTCGTGGTTCTGCTGGTGCTCCTCTGAAGGCAGAGCTGTCATCTGGATCCAGGAGGTTTGTTGTGCAGAGAGCTGAGATCCAGAAGACTCGCTCAACTCCTAGCTCTTTCTGGTAATGAGATCCTTCTTGCTGCTTCTCCAAGGGCTCATTTTGTACATAACAGGATGACACTCCACGGAATCCTGTTTGCATTTACTCACAAATGCATCTGATCAATATCTTCCCCTCACCTTCTTCCCAGACCCATGCAGTAGAAGGTAGAACCTTCTGATTAGAAGATCTACATTAAATAATTTGCTGCCACTGCAATATTCTTAACATTTAGTGATTTATCGGTTTATACCTAACACAGATAATAGGAATTTGTCATGTTATTATTTTTCTCTTTATTTATTTACTTAATATCGTTAACTCCAGATTTAAATTTTTAGCTTTTACCATTCTTGTTTTGGTGGTTATTAATTTATTAATTGAAACCTATTATACCCAGTCCTCTTATTTCATGTTTTTCTGAGTTGTTCTTTTATGTCAGTTCCTTGTTTGTTTCTTTCTGGCTAACTTATAATGAAAGCATTTTTTTACTAGAAATATATATATATATATATCTTCATAATAGCTATATATATGTGCTCTCAAGGTAGCATGTGCAATATTATTAATAATATTGTTTCTCTGTTAGTTTGTTGTACAGCAGTGGCTTGCGTGTTGCTAAAAGTTGTGTCAATAATATTTTTGTTGGTATTTTAAATATCAGCAGGGTCGCCCAAAGTGAGCAGGTTTCCATAGAGCTCCAGGCTAAACTGAGTAGGAAGAAGGAAACTTCTGAGGGATTAGCCACTAAAAACCCTATGCGTAGCAGTGAAACATTGTCAGCTATAGGGCTGAAAGATGGAAAAGGATGATGATTTCTAAGTGATTATCCACTAAAACCTCATGAATAGCTGAGACACATTGTCAGACAGCATGCTAGAATTTGAGCCCTTCATGTTGAAGGGGACTCAAAATGTGACTGGGAAAGAGTCAACCGTAATGATGTGGGCAGAATAAAGCTTTTGGAACCTTCATACGCTGGTGGGGCACAATCCAAATGAGAAAAAACAATTGCCAATATCAAATTCTAATCAGAAGGTTGAATGTATGATGTATGAATCTAGGAAAATAGGATGTAAAAAATGAACTGGAATGCAAAAAGAATGTTATCTTAGTCATTAGGGAACTGAAATGAGCTGATCTTGGCTAATTTAAATAGGTAAACATATGGTTTACTATGGTGAGAATGACACATTTAAAAGGAACCTCAATGCGTTCATTATCTAAAAGAACATTTTAAGATCTGTCTTAAAGTACAAAGCTGTGTGTGATACGATGTCTATCGGAATACAAGGAAATCCTAACAGTACAACTATTATTCAAGTTTCTATATTAACCACTAAAGCTAGTGATGCAGAAATTTAAGAATTCTACCCAGCAACAACATACTGCATTTGACTAACATTGCACAAGACCTCCTTAAAGTTTTGAAGAGCAAGGATGTCACTTTGAAAACTAAAGTGCACTTAACCCAAGACACGGTATTTTGAGTTGTGTCATGTGCATGTGAAAGACACGGTATTTTGAGTTGTGTCATGTGCATGTGAAAGACACGGTATTTTGAGTTGTGTCATGTGCATGTGAAAGTTGGACAATGCATAAGGAAGACTGAAGAAGTGCTGCATTTGAATTGTGGTGTTGGCAAAGAATACTGAAAGTAAATAAATTTGTCTTGGCAAAGTATAACCAGAATGATCCTTAGAAGCAAGTATGGTGAGCCTTGGTTTCAAGTACTTTGGATATGTTCTGAAGAAAGACTAGGCTCTAGAAAAGGCCACCCCATTAGTGAAGTAGAAGCAGGGAGGAAAGAGGAAGAGCATCGAGGAGATGGACTGGCAAAGAGGCTGCCGCAATGGGCTCAGACAGAGCGAAGATTGTGAAGGTGGGGCAGGACATGGCAGTGTGGCCACCGACTGTGAATTGGAATGGAGGTGAGGCACCTAACAAAACCATTCTCAGTAAAAGAAACAGGCCACAGTCTTGTATTTCACTTTATATTTTTTAAAAGATATTTTTGACCCAAGAAATATATACTTTTCCATCTTTCAAATGAAAACTCTTGCTTAGGGGTGTGAAATTATTGTCAAGATTACAAAATTAAGTTTAGAGATGGAGCTCTCTCCCAGCTCTTCTGACATTTTCATTTCTTCTATTACTGCACTCCCTTCCTTTGGCAAACGATCTTAAGAACTCATTGTACTGGATACTTACTAGATGTGAAGCACAGTCATCTTCCTAATGATAACAACCCATGAGAACATGCATTTCTATGAGGTTAATATTTATAATGCACAGTCTACATTGGGGTAGGACAGGCTTAAATAAGGTATATCTACAGTTCTATTAAATTACATTCATTGAACACCTTTCTCCCCATCTCTCAATACCAGGTCTTGACTCTCTTTGTGCTCCATTCCTATATTTAAATTTTAATAATGAAGGTAAGTCTCTTTTAATTTAAACAAATATTGTCTAATATCATTCTATAATATTTTATTCAAACATCCTGGCTCTTTTTTTATTTATTATTTTTGTACTGGTAGGTACTGAAAATTACTGTGAAATCCCCTCAGATTTATGTTATTTAAAGTAAATAATAAATCCTATAAACTAGATATAATCATAGGGAAATAAAACTATTTGAATAGTTTTAAGAATGCACTGTTTTCTGCTATCATTACTTATTATTATAAACTAGAAGTTTTGCTGTATAGTTATAAATATCCCCATTAAAAATATTGATCCTAGAATAGTAAAGAATCTGTTTTGAAAGAATATGTGGCTAGATTTACTAAAAATAAACTTTAATACTCTTGTTTACATCACCAGTAATTAAGAACCATGAAGCTTGTATAGCTCATTAAGGATGATAATGTTTAGAGATGAAAAATTTATGTTGAGTAAATGAAAGCTGTCCTTATTGGGAATAATGAGTGTCACAGTAATTTGGAATGTAAAAATCCTAGAGTGGTTGTCATTTTTGCCCAAAATATTTTCTGACTTAAATGGTAGAGTTTTGGTCCCTATTTTTGATTCTCTAGTAATTATTATCATAATTGTTATTCAAATAGTCGACTTAAAAATATACACTAAATGGATGGCTGCTAGTCAATTACCTCATTAACTAATTTATCTTCTATCTGTCTTTTTTGCTCTGCTAGCTCTGGCATATGCGTGTATGTCTGCTTTTATTCCCAAATACCTTTATAACTTCTTCTTGAAAGACAACTCACATGTAATACAAGGTAAGCAAATGTCTTTCTTTTTAGAGGGGAAATACTTCTGTCAAAAATAACCAAAGTTCATTAAATATATGATTGTGATCCTGTAAAATCTTGTGATGATCTGTCATTAAAATCTACGTAGTTCATAAAGGTTAGTCTTTCTTCCAACTACATAAAAATTATGATTTTTAAATGCTTGTTTAATATGTGAATTTAATT
The DNA here is from genome assembly GCF_000313985.2 of Echinops telfairi. Classification (NCBI taxonomy): domain Eukaryota; kingdom Metazoa; phylum Chordata; class Mammalia; order Afrosoricida; family Tenrecidae; genus Echinops; species Echinops telfairi. Next base: position 10,482,577 of record NW_022111369.1, read on the forward strand.
CTGTTCACATGCTGGTGTACTGTCTAGGAAAAGGAAGAAATACTGTTATTTGCCTCTCTCACAATTTAAAAAATGCCCATAAAAGGATTTACTGTAAAGCAAGTATACTGAGAATTAGTAAAAAGTTTAATTATCATTTAAATATAAGTATAATATTACTTATTGTAATCTTGAGCACATTAGAAAAATGCTCTATGCCATTTTACTCATGTAATATATATTGTAAAGATTTCCCATAATCAAATATATAATTGTTACAGAGAAGCAAGTAATAAGTGCGGCTGTTACTTTATTAATGTTATTTTTCTCTACAATAATGATACCATGACATTAAATTTATTCTTTTTTAATAATCTTAACAAGATTCCAAATGATTTAAGGACAAGGAATTTTCTTATACTTTTCTGTTTCTTTTGGGAAATCTTACAAAGCTGGGCACCCCAGTGGAGTCTCCCCATCTGTCATTTTAATGACACGTTTCAGATACTCCTTTGATATAGAGTTTTCCTTCATGCATGTTTTTCATCATTTTACTATAATTTTAAGCTACTAAGAGCTAGTACTGTGTTTTATTTATATTTGTATAATTATTATAAATATCCCATTTGAATAAATAGAATAGGAAAACTAGGAGCTGTGTCTGAATTACTGAAACCTTCAATAAATGGAATTTCAATTAAATTTTCACTGTTTGTAATCAGGGGTGAATATGATAGGAATGCAATTAGGAAGGAAAACTTAAATTTAAAAGGAACTAAAAATAGGAGACTTAGAGAACTTGGATAAATAGCTTTGCATATGAAAGCATGTTTCCAGCATCTTTTATGTTGGAATGCAGAGTAAAGTAATTATGCTTTCAAATGGAAGCACTTGATCACTTATGGATCTTTGTATCTGCAGTGTAGAAGTGCTAGATATTGAACTACTGACCCAGTACCCCTGTGTTAGTTTTATCATATAAACTCCTTTGACTTATAGTTTTTTAAATGTTTCTCTTTGAAATGAATATATGTATGTCTTAAAATGAGAAATAAAAATAAAAATGTATAGTAGATGGAATAATATTCTATGCATAATGTATTGAAAATTTGCATTTTGAAAATTTCATAACTAGTTATTTTGAGAAAGTTTTGAATAAATCATAAATCCTTAAACTAACATATATATTTATATACTTCTACATTTTAAGCAAATACTTGAATGCATATTATTTCCCTCCTTGTCATTCATAGTAAATTATGTGATATATTTATGTTCTTACAAGGAATTGGTCTTTAAAAATTAAGAAGATCAATTTCTTGCTATTAAATATTTATTGTTAAAAATAATGTTAGGAAGATTTGAGAGATGGAGAGAATAGAGTCAAATGTTTTTAAATTTTAAATATTAATAAAAATTCATCCGCTTCCATTGAATTCATTCCAACTCATAAGACCAAGTAGAACTGTTCCCTAGATACATTAATTGAATTCTCAAGAGAAGTTAAACCAGTGATGCTTCTATAGAGGTAGAGAAAGAGAAGTTTCTATTGAGAAAAATGACTCACAGTTGTAGGAGTGGGTAAGTCCAGTCCAGTTCAAGTTCTTGGGTCAGATGTCAAGCTGAAGGCTTTACCTGACTTGTGTAGCTATTGGGGACTAATGGACCAGGAAGCAGGAAACTGATGACCACAGACTACTATATAAGACAAGTTAAATGACTCCAAGGTCCACAATCCACTGATGGCTTTTGGGATAGACAGGGAATATTGCAGGAGGTCAACAAACAGGATCCAGACCCAGCAGAAGTAACAAGCATTCCCACAGGATCTGCTGAACAAGGAGCGGCCACAGCTTTGTGGAGGCTTTCTTCTAATTGCATCAAAGTACTTCACTCTTCCAAATGGCTGGCTTCTTGTGGAGTTAGTTACTTTATTTAGATCTCATTGTGGAATTGATTATTTTGTGTTAGATCACATCATAGGAGATTACTCCCAAACTAATGAGAACCCTGGCCAACCAAGTTGACACAAAACCTATCTATGACACTAGAGTTTCTGAGGTTAGAAATCTTTACCGCAGTAGACTTTCTCATCTTTTTCATGCAGAACAACTAATGATTCTGAATTCCTGGTCTTTTCTGTTAGCCCAATGCTTAACCTACTGGACAACCCAGGCTCTTTCAAATGTTTAAGGAGATATTGTCAACTTACTGTACTAAAAAGTTGTAATGGTTAAATTGTTGATACTCAACTCCCTGCACATTTCTGTAAGGTGAGCTTATCAAACATTGGTATTAATTTGAGAATGTTTTTAGAAGATACAACTTTTTGCTTTCAATCTTTATGTTCAAAGAGAAATGTTTTTTATACAAAGAGAGTTGATTTGCAAGCGTAAATTAGTTTAGTAAGGTAATCCAAATAGAAGCATCACATAATGCCCTCTTCAATTATGTTCTATTAGGTTTTGTCCTATACCTTACTAATAGGTATATGTCCCATTTTTATTCGTAGTTTCCTTTAAAATGTACCCTTATCAATGAAAACATATTATAAAATTGCCATTTTAAGTTTTCAGTGATAACCAGAGTGGATTTAATGCATACATCTTAGATAATACTATCAGATTCCATGAGATGGGTATGGCCCATCATTATTCATAATTATTTTAAAACTTATTCATATTAGTATTAAGATGTTATGGAACGGAGAGTTTACTCTTTGAGGTTCCAATAATTCCAAAATAAGTGGATTTAATATGTCTTGACTAAAACATAGATTTTATATACTACGCAGTGTACATAACAATCAGTAAAATGCCCCAAGACCAACTGAAAACTTGAAGCTAGAAGATAATCTGGTCAGTCGCTGTGTAGCTCAACAGATGGCTCTTTAATCATTATTTAAATATGTCAGCACTATACTGCTATTGGTAACTTTTAAAAGTTAATATAAAATGGCAATATTGACTGAATATTCATATATAAATTGGTTCTCTAAAAAAAAAAATCAAGAAAACTTTATTAAAATTGAAAGAGAGAAGATACAAATGACCACAATATAAAAGTAGAGATATTACAAATAACTCTATAGAAATTAAAGGACACAAGAGAATGTTATGAAACAACTGTAGCCCCCCCAAAAGCTTGATAACTTCTAAGTTCAATGGCTCTATTTCCACAAATACTTAATCTACCCAAACTTATTCATGAAGGAATGGAAAATCAAAAGAACATCTGGTTGTTTCAAACCACTGACCTAGTGGTTAAAAGCCCCACAAGTGACCACCACGCCACCAAGTTCTTCTCTGAGGAAAATGAATCAGGAATCCAAACTGCCCGCCAACAACAGAACTCTCAGGGGTTCTACAAGTGTTTGTAGGCGAGTTAACACCAGGCTAACCGTAAACTCTTCCAAAAAGTAGAACAAAGAACACTTATTTTTACCCAATCTATGAAACCAGCATTATGCTAATCCTAAAGCCAGACATAGACACCACAAAGAAGGAATAATGCAGACCAGTATTTCTTATAATGATTAGAAAGTCCTCAAGAAGATACTAACAAACATTATCCCAACAGCCTATTAAGAGAACTAGGCACCGTGACCAAAGAGGCTTTATTCCAGGATGCCAATCAATCACCATAATCTACCTTAATACTTGAATTAATTTAGTAAAGCGAAGAGTACCATGTCAACACAAAAGTGAGTTTGGCCTCTATCTAATGAGCAATCTGAAAAAAATTAAGAAAACAATTGCATTTGCAATAGTATCTCAACAAAAAAATAACCAAAGTATAAATTGAAACAAATTTGAAAACTACAATGAAATTATAAAACTATGCTGAAAAAGATTAAAATCATGCAACCTGTTGCTATACATTCCAACTCATAGCACCCATATTGAACAGAATGGAACTGCTTCAAGGTATTCCAAAGCTATGGTGTTTGGGGAGCTGATTGCTACATCTCTCTCTCTCATGGCATGATTTGCTGAGTTCAAACTGCTAATATTTTAAGTTAGTAGCCATACACTTAATCCTTGCTCTCCCAGAGCTCCTTGAAATAAATCAAAGTAGACCTAAATAAATGGAAAGATAGACTGTGTTTTGGGATTACAGTACTTAGTATAATTAGAATGTCAATATTACCCAAAGCAATCAAAAGTCTTAATGAAATTCTGGTCAAAATTTGAACAATATTGTTTGCAGAAAGGAAAAAAGAAAAACAATTCTCAAATTGAATAGCAATGGACCTCAAAGAGACAAAGCAATTTTGAAGAAATACAAAGTAGGATTCATACTTGCTGATTTCAAAACATCCTATACATCTACAGTAATCAAAGTAGTCTAGTATTTGTACAATAATAAATACGCAGACCACTGGAATAAAATTGGGAGTTCAGAAGTAAGTGCACATATCTACAGTTGATTGATTTTTAGGTTACTGAGTCCAAATAGTGTATCCAATAAATGGTTCTAAGGCAGTTGTATATCTACAAGAAATTATGAACTCATACCTTACACCACACGCAAAAATTGACTCAAAAACACATAAATGACCTAATGTAAAAGTAAACAATACAACTCTTAGAAGAAAACATACAACATGGCTTTAGGACCTGGTTTTTAACAATAGATTTTTAGATTGGACATCAGAAGTACAAACAGCAAAATAATAGATACACTGAACTTCATAAAAATTGAAACCTTTGTTCAACGAGTGTCTACCAAAAAAGTGAAAGGACGACTTACAGAATGCTAGAAAATTTTGTGTAATTGTATATTTTATAAAGTTTATCACCCAGAATATATAGAGAATTCCTGCCATTTGGCAAAAGACAGACAATATCATTGTTAAAATGGGCAAGGGAACAACAAGTGATCTAAATTGGTAGTGAGGTGGGTGTGGGAGGCCTGGCAGGGCATAATCAAGGGTAATGTAACAAAGAGGAACTGCTGAAACCCTGGTGGGGACTGAGCATGATAGTGGGACAGGAGGAAA
>NW_022111369.1:10488688-10501749 GCF_000313985.2 Echinops telfairi
AAGGGCTCTTGAGGGAGGGGGGAAAAAAGAGACCCTGATGCCAGGGGCTTAAGTGGAGAGCAAATGTTTTGAGAATGATGAGGGCAATGAATGTACAGATATGCTTTACACAATTGATGTATGTATGGATTGTGATAAGAGTTGTATGAGCCCCTAGAAAAACGATTAAAAAATGGGCAAAAGATTTGAATAGTTATATATCCAAAGAGGTTATGAAATAGCCCCCAAACACATGAAAATATTCTCAACATAAGTAGCCACCAAGGAGATGTGAATCAAAACTGCCATGAAAACCATTTCATACTCCCCAGGATAGCTAAGATTTTTCAAAAAGCGAAACAGCATATATTGACAAAGAGGAGAAGAAATTGGGACCCTTATCCATTGTTGGTGGAACTGTAGGAATATAAAATGGCACAGCCATTATGGGAAGTAGTGTGACATTACCTCAATAGGTTAGACATAGAATTTATCAACTGACCAACAATTTCACACACACACACACACACACACACACACACACATACATATTCAGGAGATCTTAAATAAACAATGCAGACATGTGTATGCCATTTTTCATCGCAGCACTCTCCATAAAAGTTAATTGGTAGAAACAAATTGTCTAACAACATCTTAATGGGGGGCCTGAAAAGTTTCAGGAAAATTTTACGTTTTTTCCCCCCCTTTTTATTGTTTTCAATAAAACAATAAATTTGTTTCATTAAATTGATTGTCGCCCTCTCAGTATAGCATCACTTATACGACTTCCTCTCTGTTTTCCCTGTTTCACTTCCACCATCTTTCCTAACTCTTCTGAACTTTGTCCTTGGGTAGATGCTGCCCGTTTGGTTTCAAATGACTGATTAAGGTGTGTATACCTCCCTTATGTTGTTGCTTGTCTTACAGACCTGTCTAATATTTGGCCGAAAGTTGGGTTGTGGAGGTGAATTCAGTTTCGGGCCTGAAGGGTAACAAAGGGTCATAGTCTCAGAGGTTCCACCAGTCTCTGTTCAACCAATAAGCATGTCGTGTTTATTTATTTGTTTGTTCTTTTTTTATGATTTTGAGTTTGAGTGCATATTTTCTTCCCACCCTATCAAAGGGCTTCGAATGAATCCCATTCAGGGCAATCTGTAATGGTAGCCAGGCATCAGGCACCATCAAGTTCTGGCATCAGGGTTCTGGAGATTGATGCTCATGTATGTGGTCCATCAATCCACTGGACTGAAAGATCATTACTAAAAACAAATTTTCTTAGTCTATGACTTCTTTTTCTATGCTTTTCATGGTCTCTTGAAACATGCGTTTCATTTTTAGGAAGTCCTAATCTTCTATTTTGTCTTCTGTTATTGTGTGTGTGTGTGTGTGTGTGTTCTGTTATGTGTGATAACATGTTTATGCCATGTATTGGAACTAAAAAGTTTGACCCTGTTTTTTCATTGATGATTTTATAGTTCTAGGGTTTACATTTTAAGTTTTTAATCCATTGTGACTTTGTTTTCTAATATGGAATGAGGTTTGGGGGCCTGCTTCATTCTTCTGCAAATGGAAGTCCACTTTTGCCAGCACCATTTGTCAAAAGAGACTCTTACCCATTTAAAGTATTTTGGCCCTTTGTCAAAAATTAGTTGTCTGTACGTGGATGGATTTATTGCTGGGTTCTCTAGCTGTTCCACTGTTCTATATCTTATCACTTTACCAGGACCAGGCTCTTTTGACTATGGTAGCTGGGTAGGTTTTAAGTTCAGAAGTTGAGAGACCTCCTATTTTATTCCTCTTCATATCGTAGTGCTTTGCTTATCCTGAGAGTCTCTTTCCTTTCCATATAAATTTGGTTATGAATTTTTGCATCTCTTTAAAAATGGTATTGGGAAACTCTTCTCTTGTGCTTACCACTAAAATGGCTCATTTTCATAGCCAAGGGTGTGGCAACTAAAACTGACCAATACTGTCTATTAGTTTTTCACACACCCTATTCATGTGGGCCCACCCAGACATTTGGTGGGAGTTAATCAGGCATGGCTAAAAGACCCATAGTAAGAAATTTCATATCACCACATTGCTTAATGAAAGGCTTGGCACGTCTAGAAATGTTTCATGAAGAATTACTTATTGATGAATCTGAAGTATAAGTGGAAATTTGCCTGGCGGAAAGGGAGAAAGACATATCTAGAACAGAGGACAATAAAAAGGATGACAGGTAGTTGGGTGGGCATTAAGAGGTACATGATAGGAGAAAAGAGCCATAGTCAAATCCACTGCACAAGGTAGGAAAGCTAGGGTGCGTGCTAAGGAAGAAGATGAGAGAGCCCTCTGACGGAAGGGAACTAACGTGTGATGCAAGTACAAGGATTTGCTTATTTTGAAATGACTGTTTTAGTCTTGGAATTAGAAATAGTCAGTTCCGAAATTATTTGGTTCCCCTTTTTGTTTCATAGTTGTTTTGCACTTTAAACTTCAAAATAGTGTTTGATTGGCATCACTATCAATATGCACATTTTTTTACCCTCCAAATTTTATAAAAATCTCAGGTCATATGAGACAGTTACATCTAAAAACTAATCATAGCATATTCATTTAAGATTTCATTCTGTCTATTGAAAATGTAGAAAATGTAATCTGTTTACCTTCATTGTATTAAAGCTGATAAATTTAATTACTTCCTTGCCTGCATGAATATTCATTAGCATTTTGACACTATCACATTCTCTAGAAGCACTTTTACTGATATGTATTATCAATACATGAGGATGTAAAAATAATAGTATATTGACTAAACAACTCAGAGCTAGCCCTTTAGATTCCCTAAGACTACTAATATTCATAATAAGAATACCATTTGGATTGAGAAAGATGGCAGGATTTGAGAAGCCTATGCTTATTAGACTTTCTGAGATATTGGAAGGCAGGCTTATAATTTACGGTACTGGCATGTTTTAGGCTATTTTTTTTTTTAAGAAATAAAATGTCTCTTTAATTCAGTGAGGAAAAAAATAACAATTTAGATATTAGAATAAACCAAAGTTTAACCTCCTTTCTTTTTACTTAAGAATGGAACAAGCCGGGAATCTGACCTACAAGGTGTAAACTATTCTTTGAAGCCATTCTATTGTGGTTTTTGTTTTGTGGTTGCTAAAATGGTCCCTCTGTTGTACTTTGTTGGAATTTTAGCACTTCATTAAACATTTGCTTGTACTCTTTTATAATGCAAAGGCATAGTCACACATGGACTTTTGGAAGATAAGGTTGCTACAAGCTAGAAATAAAAAGACAAAGAAAAATGCTAGATAAATCTGGAAAACAAAATTAGGTGAAATTTTGATCAATTAGCTTTTTGTGAGTTGTTCTAAATCCTTGGGGACAGGGGATAATACCTTGTCAACTGCGATGTCTGTAGCATTTCATGGAGTGCCACACGCTGACTATGGTGACTTTTAACTAAAACTGCTTTTGAATGTTAAAAGGAGCATTAACTGCATTGGAAAATCAACCTGCAAACTGAAGCTCTTTCAGACTACGTATGATACACGGTCACATTGCACATAGACCTTCAATAAATCTGAGGGGAGAGAGGAAGGAGCACTGACATGCAAAGCTTAAAGTCTTGTTGTTAAATATGAGGCTATAAAATCTCCCTTTCCCATCAAACAAAAACAAAGAGAGAACTAAGGAAAGATCATGTACAGTTTCACTGTTAGGGGATCATGTGTTTAGAAAAGCAAAGCATTGCATATTTCAATTTTAATTCAAGTTATTGGCATGCATAACTTTAATGATAAGATATTGGGATAAGGAATATATGAGCATATAGCCTTTCCATTTTTCTAAGTATCTAACATCATGTGATTCAGAGTAGTCCTGAAACAGAAAATGTTGGAATAAATTTGGTTTTAGATTTTTTGCAAAAGCAGAGTATGCAACTGCTTTTTTTTTTAACTCACAAGTATATCTCTAAAGATAGGCTTTCTCATTTCTTTCACTTTTAAACTCCTTCAGTCCATTTATTTGTAAAAGTTGGTTTTGCTTCCTGTTGCTTTTGTCAGTAAATCAAATTTCAAAGCTGACATACTTTGTTATGGGAAATAACCTAATTTGGGTTTATTTTCAGTTAAACATTTTTTGTTGTTCTTTGAGTGGTAGGAGACAGTGTCACCAAATAGTTTGAATTGGCCACATTCTTCTTTGACAGGAGATTTGTGACTCTGCATATTTATCTATACTTAACATCTGCAGAATGAACTAACAGAATGATGGAAAGGAACAAATAGTTACAGAATCGAGGATGCTATTTCGGACGTGTGAGCAGAGGAAACCATTTGTTTTAAATCTGTTGTCCATCATCCTTCATCTGCATCTTGCCCAAGATAAAAGAATGAAAGTTGACTGATCAAAAAGGAAAAGAAAAAACAATGTTACTCATATATTGGATATTCTGAAATTACCTCCCTTGACCTAGTTCATGAATTTGTTAATGTAAAACAAACAAAGGTTGTATTTGTACATTAAAATTCTACCAAACTCACTGTCATCAATTAGATGCTGACTCACAATGACCCTATAGGATAGGGTACCTACCACACATCACCTAGCATCAATAACTTTGCAAAGAAATTGAAAGCATAAGGCATCATTAGAATGAACAGTATTTATAAATAGTCATGGTTTTGCACTGTGGTGTAATATGCTTTACTTAAGGAACAATTTTCCTAAGTACCTTGACTTCTTCAAAGCACAGAACACCTTCATGTAGGCCCTGGGTTATGCTTTGGTTGCTAACACCAAATCAGCAGTTCAAAACCAGTAGCCACTGCACAGGAGAAAGATGAAGCTAAATATTTTCATAAAGAGTTAGTCTTAGAAATCCACAGACAATTCTATTCTGTCCCATATGGTTGCTCTGAGTTGGATAGCAAAGAGTTTGAAATTTTGGTTTATAGATGAGGCTATCTGCTTCTACAAATATTTTGTCTTGGAAATCCTAGGGGCGCCATGAGTCAGAATCGTCTTGATGGCAGTGGCAGTATGGAATGTTAGAAAACATCTCATTTTTGTTTGCTTTTAAGGCTGTAGACATGTAACTTCAACTATTATAGACCATATTTTGAGTGGGTTTTGGACCTCTCAAAATCCTTAAGATTCAGCAGGAACTTCCCTGGAATTCTTTATTTTATTCTGATGACCAGTGACCTGTTTTTCTATAGCTACTCTTAGAGTCTTTCGAGTTGATTTACAAATGAAAAGACATGCACATTGTAATTTTGTTCTCTTAATTTACTGTGTGAAACATAAAATCGAGGGGGGGAGATAATCTAAACAATGAAAAAGTACTGGTTTCATCAGCTCTATCATAATTCTCCTTAAATAGAAGACATCTTTTGTCAAGCCATCTCATTACTTAGCCTATTCTGAGCAGCAAATACTTATACCAACCTTTTAAATTGTATTTATATGTATAATATATATTGACCTACATGCTATAAAAGATTGCTCCAAAAAGTCTGTGGAAAAATATAATTAAAAAATGATGAAATTTTCTTCTGAAGTCCCTTTGTAAAAAAATAAATCCATATATGATATATGTATGTATGAGTGTGTGTGTGTATGTACACAAAGAGACTTCAAACGTTCCTGGAAAGAAGAAATTAAAAGATAATGTAATTTTCCACAAACTTTTTTAAGCCTCTTTTTACATGTGTGCATATACATAAAAAATACACATATAGAAAGAAATGACTTATGATTTTAATACATATAATATAAATCCAATCATCAGTGTTTGGTGAACACAAGAAAAATGTTTTCATGAGGGATGAAGTTTCTTCAGCACTCCTTAATTAGCCCTGCTCTCCCACATGGTAATTATCTGTTACCAGTCTAGCTCAAATAAGAATGATCTTTAGCAAACAGATGCTCAGCTGGGGAGATGTGCCTGAAGCACAAATTTCTGTTTAAAATAAAGTGTACTCCTTAGAAGTTAGTAACTATATGCTTTTATCACCATATTGTACAGTGCTTATTATGGTTGCTGATGTTACGTACCTCTGGTGTTGGGGTAAATTGAGAATATAAACATATCTTCTTAGGAAAGGAGGAAAAAAAAGTTAAAGAAAATTAAACCTGTACGGTCTCTGATGCTTTCAGATAAGTCCTATGTCTTTGCTTTGTTCTGTAATTTGGAGGTGATATTAAATATACCTTTTTGGGACTGAGAGGAAAAGAGTGTGGGACAATAGATAGAACAAATTCTATTGAAGTAGCAAAGCAAGATATGATGATATATTAATAGCATACCTTTCTGTAACCAACATTCATGGGTGGAGTTCATAGTGAAATTGAGTTGAGCAGAGTAAATTCATGGGTAAAGTTCATAGTGAAATATTTGTTAATGCTATTATCACTGTGATAAGTGATATGATGATATTTTGGCCTTGGGTATACCTCTGAAAAATATCTAGTGATGCTTATAGATAACTCATTATAAAATATATTTTGGTGATTAGAATCAAATCTTTAATTTAGGGAAATACAAAGTCACTTTGTCAGGGATTCAGTAATATTTCTTGCAAAATTAAGACATGAAAACATAAATAAGATACATATTTTTCATATAGGTCTTTTGTACTAAATAGTAGATATGAGCAGAAAATAGAGGAGCTGGTTTATATGAAGAAAAATGCAGCATCAGCATAGGAGGAAGGCTTATTAACAGCCTGTGATATGTTCCTGACCCAGCCTTGCTTGCTGACAGTGAGGAGGCCTTGAAACACTGGCCTATGAAGATCAGAGATTTCAGTCTTCAGTATGGATTACAACTCAATGTAAAGAAGACCCAAATCCTCACAACTAGTTCACTTGTCACATCATGATAAATGAAGAAAAAATTGAAGTTGTTGAGGATTTTGTCTTGCTTGAATTCAGTCAGTACTCATGGAAAGCAGACATCAAAGCACACATTGCATCCGGTAATCTGCTGCCCAAGATTTCTTTAAAGCATTGGACTAACCTTAATTTTAATTGCCTCGTATGCATGGGAAAGTTGGACATTGAATAAGAAAGATGGAAGAAGTATCACTGCATTTCATTTTTGGTACTGGAGAAGAATATTGGAAGTTCCATGGAATGGCAACAACAACCACATATCTGTCTTGTAAGAAGTATAACCAGAATGCTCCTTAGAGACAAGGATGGGAAGACTTTGTCTTAACATACTTTGGACATGTTACCAGGAAAAACCAGTCTCTGGAAAAGGACATTGTGGTAGTTACATAAATTCATGTCAATTTGAAGATATAAAAGTATAGGGTGGAGGCTAGCCTGTCAATCAGGTCACAGGCTGATTGTACCTCCTTGTGGGCATGACCTTTTCAAAAGGAAGGCCCTGGGAACTTCCCCCGTCTCTCTGCCTTCACCTTCTTGTTGAGTCATTCTGAGTCCTGTAGGAGTCCTGTGATGCTTCCACCACCATTGGATCTACAAGACTTTTCACCTAACAGCTTGTGATATTTCTGCATTTTGAATCATTGCTTGTGGCTTTGTGAGTCTAAAGAGGGATTTATGGACTAGTATCAGACTTAGGTACTAGAACTGGACTTATGTACTTGATCGGGACTAGACTGGCCTGCTTTCCTGATATATAACTACTCCTTGATACAATGCTCTCTCTTACATATATACAAGTGTCCCTAGTTGTGTTTTTCTACTCACCCTGGCCCAGCACAGACATCATGCTTGGCTGAGTGGAGGTGAAGTGAAAAAGAGGAAGGCCCTGGACAAGATGGATTGACACACTGGTTGTAACAATGGATTCAAGCATAGCAATAATTTTTAGGCTGTTGTAAGACCAAGACGTGTTTCATTCTGTTCTGCATAAGGGTATGAGTCAGAACTAACTTGAAGGATCTTAAAAACACATATATCAATTTTGATGCATGTTTATTCCCTTTGTTACCATATTACTCCTTATTTAAGTCTATCTTACCCATTTTGACATTCAATAAATGCAAAAATGTATTATCATTAAGAAAATATATTTATGGAATTTAATAGGAAAACATTGTTATAAACTTGTGCAATTTATGACTGAAGAAGAAAATGAAGAGCCCTAAAGGCAGAAGTCATATATAACCTTATGGTCTATTTGTTTAATAATTATCAATCAGTTAAGAAAGGAATAACAAAAATATTACCTATTGAAAATTTTTCTTTATAAAAAATAAACTCATCTTATGTAAATAGAACTATAATATGAGAATTCATCACCATATTTGAAGTAATTATAAAAATATTTTTGAAATTTTGTTTATCATTTCAGAGTATCTAACTGTGTTCTCTCAGATGATTGCATTCCATGATCCAGAGTTGAGTAATCATCTCAATGAGATTGGTTTTATTCCAGATGTAAGTACTTCTTGCTTTAATAAAACATGCAGTTTAAAAAAATAAATGCCAAGCACAAACACACACACATACCAAAATGGAACTATGAAAGAGTGTTTTAAACATTTTCATAAGAGGTTCATATCAGTACAAATGACTATTATAAATTATAGCTTTCTTTTGTTGAGTTTGCATGGTTTTTCATTTTCTCCCTTTAAGTCTAGGGGAAACGTCATTTTTGTTTGCATTGTTTTAGAAAAAATAGTGAATTCAGATGTGTGAGCAAGACAATATAGTGAGTGAATGTTCCCACTAAACAATAAATAAAAATAAATGTAGCCTGGGATCTTAGAACTTCTGATCTGAGCTGAGGCATTGGCACCTCAGGATGAGTTCAGAAGCAGGAGAGATAGGAATGAGGGTAGCACAGAAGCTGGGAGAAACCACCCACTGACATTTGCAACAGCACCCAAAGCAAGGAACTCAGAAAAGGAGCTATTCTGAGGAAATGATAGCCCAGTTTTGTGAGGCAGTGCAGATTGTATTTACATATTTACAGGCCCCACACTGGAGAGGGAAGGCAGAGAAACTCGGATGCTGTGACAGTTGGCTGTTGAATGTCCTTCAGATCTGCAATGGACAGGCCCTAAGACTGGGAGGAAATAAATCTGCAGTAGGCAAGTTGAATACTTGCGGTGGGTGGAGCACAAAGGGAAATGGCCAGCTCCTTATCAACAGCTGAACACCATGAGGGAACATGTGCAGGAGAGCCCAAAAATGAAAGACCCAGAGAACACCTCATCTCTGCCACGGGGTAATTGAGCCCCACTCGTACTTTACATCCATATCTGTGACCAGCTAATCACCGCTCCCTCCTGCTCTCGTGTATTGAATGCTAGAGATCAAGCTTCCAAAGCTCCTCAAACAGCACTGCAAACAAATCTAAGAGTGCCTTTTAGTAGTTCTTAGAGATATCCACGATTCCAAGCCCACTGCTGCTGGGTAGATTCTGACTCATTATGTTCAGCTGGAGTTTCTAAAAAAGCAAAACCAGTGGTGCTTTTATATCTAGATAACATCATAGATATATGAAATTTATATCAAGAAGGAAAAAGAGAAAAAAATAAACAAAACCAGAAAGCAGTTCTTTAGAGAAATCAACAAAATGGATACACTACTGGTTAGATTGATTTTTTTTTCTTCAAAAAATGGGAGTAAACTAATAACCAAATTAAGAAATAAAATTTTGACCTAAAACCAATCTGAAAGATAAGACAATCTGTAATAGATTACTAAGAGAAATAATACCCAGAAATTTTGAAAACCTGCATGCAATGGACAAATTCCTAGAGTCACTAACTGCCTAGAGTAAGATATGTGGGTAGACAATTTAAGCAGATCCATTATAAAAATGGGATTGAAGATCCATCACAAAAACTACCACCACAAGCAACAACGAAAAGAAAAGACCCAGAAGGCTACACAGAAGAGTTCCACCAAACAGTCAGTGAAGAGTTGACACCAAGCCTGTTCAATCTCTTCCAAAAGTAAACGATGAAGGAATACTACGCACTCTTTCGGTGAAGCCAACATCTCCCTGATATGGAAGCTGGCAAAGAGAACCCAAAACAAGTAAAATTACAGACCAATGTCCCTTGTAAGCATAGACATAAACATTTTCAACAAAACTCTAGTCAACATCCCAGAAAAAATAATTTACCATGATGAAGTAGGACTCATACCAGGACACAGAGTGGTTCAACTTTAGAAAATCCATTACTGTAACCCACCACGTACATAAAGGAGAAGAAGCAGGTGATTACTACAATTAATACAGAAAAGGCATTCAATAGATTCAACACCATTTCCTGATAAAAACCCTTAGCAACCTGTAAAGAGAAGAGAAGGGGCGTTTCTCAACATAACTAAGGGCTTTTATGCAAAACCGTGGAAGAGAGATGAGCTTTCCTGCTCCAGTCAAGATTTACTGTCTCGGAAGCCCAAAGAGGGTCGCTCTGTTCTGTTCTGTAGGGTAGCTATGAATGGAAATTGACCTGATGTCAGTGAATATCTAGTTTTGATGTAGAACCAACATCATCCTCAGGAGGAAAAAGAGTGAGAGCCTTCCATTTTAGAACAAGAATGAGAAAGGAATGCTCTTTGTCATTATCATCACTCTTATTTAACATTGTACTGGATGTCCGAGTCAGATCAATAAGATATCAAAGAGAAAAATGTTTAAATCAGAAAAAAGATAATTATCTCTATTTTCAAATGACATGATTCTAAAAATCCAAAAAATACCCACTACCATGTAATCAATTCTGATTCTATTTATATCAACTTTAGAATAGAATGGCAACCCTTGGTGGCTTAATGATTACAAGTTTGACTGTGATCCACAAGGTCAGTAATTCAAAACCACCAGCCGCTCCATGGAGTAAGATGAGGCTTTCTTGAAGAGGTACAGTTTCAGAAACAGTCAGAAACTGTCCTATAGGGTTGGGATCAACTCAATAGCAATGAGTTAATAGAATAGAATAGAACTTCCACATAGTGTTTCCAAAACTGTAAATGTTTATGGAAGCAAATTGTCACATTGTTCTCCCTTATAGTGGACCGAGGGTTCCAGCTGCCTGCCTTTCAGTTAATCTGGTTCTTTCGCCATTGCATCACCAATCAAAAGAATATTGGAGAAAAATGAACAAAGCAAGAGATTTTACACTCTCTGACACAAAAGCACACAATTCAGCTAGAATAATCAAAACAGCTTGGTAGTGGTTTAACAATAGGCGTTCCAGTGGAATTTAATTGAGAACTCAGAATTAAGTGTAAACATCTATGGATATTACTTTGAGGACTAAGGTGCACCTGGCACAACACATGATATTTTTGGTTGCTTCATATGCATGTGAAGGTTGAATACTGAATAAGGAAGACTGAAGAAGAATCCATGCATTTGGATTGTGATCCTAGCGAACAACATTGGAAGTACCATGGAGTGCCAAAAGGACAATCACATCTATCTTCAACAAAGTACCAGCAGACTGTTCCTTGGAGGCAAGGATGTGAGACTTCATCTTACATACTTTGGATACATTGTTAGGAGAGACAAGTCACTGGAGAATGTCATCATACTTGATAAAGAAGAGGGGTAGTGAAAAAGAGGAAGGCCCTCGTCAAGATGGATTGACACAGTAGATGCAACAATGGACTCAGGCATAGAAATAATTATGGGGGTGGCCCAGGACCAGTCATTGTTTCCTTCTGTTGTGCATAGGGGTCCCTATGCATCAAGACAGAGTTGATGGCTCTTACATACAATAACATCTGTGCATGCATACAGCCACTTGTCTGTTAGCTTGTTGTGCGAAAACTCACAGACTAAGAACAGACTATAATGAAAGAACAGAGTATCCACTTCTGATGAATTAGCCACCACAGACCTTACAAATACCAGGGGTATACATCGTCAGATCTGAAATCTCATGAATAACAGCAGAACACTGTCAGATATAGTGCTGGAAGTCAGGTTGGAAGGGGCTTAGTAGATGACTGAGGAAGTGTTGCCTTCTTAAATGGAGTCAACCATACCAATGAAGATGGAAAGAATGCATAGAATCACTGTACCAAAAAGAGCTAGTCA
This sequence comes from Echinops telfairi, assembly GCF_000313985.2. Classification (NCBI taxonomy): domain Eukaryota; kingdom Metazoa; phylum Chordata; class Mammalia; order Afrosoricida; family Tenrecidae; genus Echinops; species Echinops telfairi. The sequence continues at coordinate 10,500,711 of NW_022111369.1, forward strand.
ACATTCTACCATTCCAGAAGGTAGCATATGAGCAAGACCAATGGTACTGAAAGAAAAGGTTGAAGCTACACTGAAAGCATTACCCAAAAGCAAGGCTCCAGGAATTGATGAACACCAAGTAAAATGTTTCATCGAGTTGATGAAGCACTGAAAGCACTCACTTGTCTATGCCAGGAAATTTGGAAAACAGCTCTGTAGCCATCTACCTAGAATAGACAAAGAATCCAAAAAAAGAATTAAAAAAATTTTTAATGGAAAAAAGCTCTGCTGGACAGAGGTTTGATAGTATGCATTTTTGCCAGTAGGCGAGCGTCAAGCAGAACACTCAAATTAAAGAACATATCACTGATTTTACATGCTAGTAAAATTTTGCTAAAGATCGTCCAATGACAGTTGCAGCAGTACGTGGACAGAGAGCTGTTCAGGCTGGATTCCTAAGATAAAGTGGAACAAAGGATGTTATTGTTGAAGTCAGATGGATCTTGGCGGAAAGCACAGAATACCAGAAAGATGTCACTTGTAGTTTATTGACTATGCCAAGGCATTTGACTGTGTGGATTATAACAAATTATGAGTAACCTTGAGAAGAATGAGAATTCAAGAAGAATTCATTGTGCTCATACAGAAATTGTCCATGACCCAAGAAGCAGACCAAGGGAAAAATGCATGGTTTAAAATCAGGAAAGGTGTGCTACAGGGTTCTATCCTCTCACCATACGCTTCCCTTTATAAAGTTTGGAAAATCATCAGAGAAGCTTGGCCATTAGAAAAAAGGACTTTATCACTTACTGAACAAAAAGCACTATAGCGATTGGTATAGGTGTGTTACTGTCTCTTTTTCTAAAGTCCCATGAAGGTCACACCTATGGCCCCATTGTTACACATCCGCAGGAAATACATTGCAGGGAAACCCTGAGTTTTGGAAATTTGATTTTTTTAGTGGTCCATAAGCATGGCTTCCTTTTGATATGAAAGGAAAGGTATACTATTTTCTTTCAATTCTGTAAGTAAATTTTATCTTTTCTACAGACAAAGAATC
>NW_022111369.1:10502508-10506844 GCF_000313985.2 Echinops telfairi
TGGGTATGATTTTGTTTTGGGTCTTAGATGTCTAGTACCTGATCTCATTGACACCTCATGATCACACAGGCTGGTGTGCTTCTTCCATGTTGGCTTTGTTGCTTCTCAGCTAGATGGCAACTTGTTTATCTTCAAGCCTTTAAGACCCCAAATGCTATCTCTTTTGATAGCCAGGCATCATCGGCGTTCTTCACTATATTTACTTACGCACCCATTTTATCTTCAGCAATCATGTCGGGTAGGTGAGCATCACAGAATGCTGGATTGTTAGAACAAAGTGTTCTTGTATTGTAGGAGTACTTGATTCCCAATGTCCATCTGCAACATTAATTCTTAACATATAGATATGAGTACATAGTTCTATTCCCTTCCCATGTAAATATATATGTATTTACGTGGTAGGGCTGGCCCTATGGTCCTCTCTGTGGATTGTCTGCTCCGAGCAGGAATATCATCCTCGGGGCTTGGTGGGTTAGGAGGACAGAGCTTTCATAATAGGCATTTTTACCAATAGGTGAGCATCAAGCAATTCGCTCTGAGTTAGTGCACCCAGTGGCATCATCTGGGAAGGTTCTCTGGTCACAGTAAATTTTTTGGTAAAAGCAATTTCATTTGAACGTAATTTTTTGTGATGGATAATTTAAAAGAACAGCATGCAGCTGTGAAACTGTGTTTCCTGCTTGGGAAAAATGCTGCAAAAACTGCTGTCATGTTGAGCACAGCTTACAGGGACAGCGCTATGGGGAAAACTCAAGTGTACCAGTGGTTTTCTCCTTTCAAAGCAGTTGAAATGTCGATTGATGTCAAGCCTCATTCTGGATGTCTTTCCACTTCCCGAACGTATAAAACTGTCAACAAAACTCATGCACTTGTGATCTAAGACAAATGATGGACCATTGAAGAGTTGGGAAACTTATCTGGGCTGTCTTCAACAAATTTTAATGGAATATATGGGAATGAGAAAGATCACTGAGATGTTTATGGCTCAGGTTATGATTGACCAGGAAAAAGAGTATCTACTTGAAACATACTGTGCTTTGAAAGAACAGCTCTGTAATGACCAAGATATTGTTTTCAAGGTCATTACTGGTGGGGAGAGCTGATGCTATTCTTAACACCTTGAAAGCAAACATCAGTCAAGGCAATGGAAGATGCCATCGCCACCTCACCCAAAAAAAGCTCGTCAACTGAAATCAAAGATCAAGACAATGCTTTTTTTTTTTTAATGTGTGGGGGATAGTGCATTTGGAGTTTGTTCCACCAGGCCAGACTGTTTATCAAGCTTTATATTTAGAAGTTCTGAAAAAAATGTTGAATGGTGTGTGAAAAAGAAGGCCTCATTTGAGGCAGACAGGGGGGACTGGTTTTGCCACCACAACAGTGCACTTGCTCATGCAGCCATGTCAGTGCACCAGTTTTGGGCAAAAAATAGCATACCTCTCTTGCCCCACACACCTTACTCACATGGCTTGCTCCAGTAGACTTCTTTTTGTTTCTGCAAATGCAGAGTGACATGAAAGCACAGCGATTTGACGACATAGAAGAAGTGAAGAAAAAAAACTAAGGAGGTGCTGTCAGCCATCCAAACAGATGAGTTTGAAAAATGTTTCCAAGAATGGAATCGCAGATTTGACAAATGTATTAATGTAATGGAGAGTACTTTGAAGATGATAAGGTTGTTTTGGAAAAAAATATTTAAATACATAGCTTTGAAAGAAAAAAATCCATTTGGAGGGTGGGGCACCCTCATATATCTACCAAAGCTGTCTATTTGTTTGTGTGTGTGTTTGTTTAAATACAAGGATCTTGGAAAAAGTAGTTAAGGATAAAGAGCATTCATTGCCTCTGCTTACAAGAAAGGCAGATATACAAATGGCACATGGAGAATTGTGTCTTATTTGATGAATGATAGAAATTTAATTGTACACTAGGAGACTAGAAAGAAAATGCATTGCTTCTAAGCTGATAAAAAGTAGATGGGAAAATGGGGGAGCACCAGGTAAAAGCAACAAACCCTGTCAAGGCAGAAAAGCAGAACATAGAAAGAATGTAAGCTATTTAAATTGTCTATTAAAAGATCATTTCAGGTATTATTTTAAATCTACCTACATGCTGTTTCTAAAAATAAGCATAACAGTTTAATTACATTCATCCAAAATGAGATAAAAAGTATAGTCCAGTCAAATATTAACCAAGAGAAAATGTATTCAGTGATGTTAATATAAACTGGTAAAATACACATTCCCATAAATGGAATTTGATATATGAGAGCTGTGTCTTTACAAATCAATTAGAAAAGAAAGGATTCTGGAAGAACTAGTACCAGTACAAGGAGCCATGGTAGCGTAGTGGTGACGTGCTTGGCTGCTAACTGCAACTTAAAAACCATATGGAATTTTTAGGGAGTCAAAGCCCTACCTCAATCTAACTAAACACTTACTCTCAAAACTTGTCTGCTGTACATGTCCCTGTGGGTATTTGAAATGTCATTGGAACAGCTAGCATCGTAGAGCACACAAGGATCACAGGACAATAAATTGACAGACAGGCGAAGGGCAGAAACCATAGAAAGCATGAAACATATATTTAAAAAGAAAGAATTTAAGAGTGGCACAAAGAGGTTTCTCTTATATTGATAATTTATTACCACTTAAAAATTTTTGGCAATGCCACCTAATTTACAATAAAATCTTAAATAAATTCCAGCAATGACAAATGCTGAGCAGCCCAGGCCCTGGCCACTGATCGCCAGGCTTAGTTCCCTAATCATGATGAGAATAAAATGCCTCCGTGCATGTGCCCCAAACGCCGGCTAGTGAACAGTGCTTTCACACTGAGAATCCTAAGACAAATGAAAGAGAATATTTCTTAATTTGTGGAAATTCAATTGTCTACAACTATTCTCTTGTTAAAGAGAGTGCACCCAAAAAAGTTGTTTAGGAAGAAAGTGGAAATATTAATAAAAATTTGTTTTTTGAAATGCTTTTTCCTTTTATTGTGATCTGCTTATTTGATTATTCTGATATTTGTTTGTTTGATTTTTTTGTTGGCCTATTTCTAAAGTTTGTAGATGATATAAAATTTTTTCAGATGTTATTTGAAATTTAGTATTGAAAACTTTAATATTTTAATACAAATTTTTTTCAGCAAACAGCAGGGGAAGAATATGAAATGGAGAATAATTTCTAACAGTTTTATAACTTAATCACCTGTTGTAGTTGTATTTCATTAATTTTTGTCTGTGTGCTTTGCTTTTGCTTATTTTTCAAATGATTGTTTTCAGCATTTTACCAGCAAAATAATTCTCTGAGAACTTCATGTGTCTTTAACAATAGAGGTTAGGGTTCATCGAGGTGAAGGGTAAGCACTTTAATAATGAGATCCCAAACCGAATTTTCTGCTCAAGACTAAACAAGTGCTCATTAATCTTCCATCATTGAGATATAGTTTCCCCTTACAGAGAAGACTGTGATTTCTGGCTCCTTTCCGATTGCCGTGGGTCATAGAACTCTGAATACTGAGGGCTGCTGAGGCGTGAACAGTTAGGAATATTGTGCACTGATGTGATGCTTAGATATTTTTCTATGCTTATATGATTTACATATAAATAGGGTGGATAGTATATATTTCATAAAATTGAGGTGAACATTGATAAACAAAATATTAATCGTGGGGTTTTGGTGCCTTTTTCTGCTTCTGGAAATATACAGGCCTTTTAAATGAAAACAAGGAGCCCTAATGGTTCAGTAGTTAAATGCTCTGCTACTAACCAAAAGTCAGTGGTTCCAACCCACCAACCACTCTGTGGGACAGAGATGAGACTGACTAATTCCAGAAAGATTCACAGATTGGAAGTGCCATAGAGCAGTTGTGCTCTGTCCTATCGTGTGGCCCTGAGTCAAGGTAGGCTCAAGACAATGGGTTAGGTTTTTGGTTTAAATGATTCAGCATGCAAATGGTTTAAATTTGATTTAAATCATTCAGCAAGCAAATTGTCTTAAGGCTATGGAGAGTTATAAGGATTCTATCTTAGCACTCTGTTTGCCTTTTGACCATATTTTCACAGGTGAACACAACACTAACAAATCCACTGATAAACAGGATCTATTAGTAAAACTATTGTCCTTAACTGTAATCTGAAAGGAAAGTACCACTACTGATTTTCTCTTTATTAAAAATTATCACTAACATTTTCAAAAGTTATAGTCATCACTTCAGTTTGAATTAACAGAAAATGTGAAAGGACTGATCAAAAAGTATTACATTCATTTGCTTCTAACCTTCAGGGGTTTATCATCACACAATAATCTGTGATTTTTAAAAATTTAATAATTAT
>NW_022111369.1:10507294-10518092 GCF_000313985.2 Echinops telfairi
TCAAATTCTATTTTAGTGCCTTCTTGCAAAAAACACACAAGTGCATAATTGAGTTATGTATATAACCAGAAAGTTTCCTAAGTTGGTAAATTGACCAGCATGTTCCTTGTACTAGTTGAAAGAAAGGTGAAAGGAAATGCAATATAATGCAGTACTCAGTCTTTTGGGTCTAAGGGTCCTTTATACTCTTAAAAATTAATTAGAACCCCTGTGGGGTTTTTTCTCTGTTAATGTGGACTATATCTATTAATATTTGTCTTTTTTTCTGTTTTTTTTTAAATCATTTTATTGGGGGCTCATGCAACTCTTATCACAATCCATACATACATCAATTGTGTAAAGCATATTTGTACATTCATTACCCTCATCATTTCTATTAATATTTACTGATATATTTTAGCAGCATTGTTATGTTAAAAATAACATTACAGATACTTTGCAGTTTAATAAAAATAACATTTTATTAAAAATAGTTATAATTTAAAACAAAAAATATGAAGAATGATAATTGCCTTATTTTTCCCAATCTCTGTACTGAATTCTCATACCTGCTCTTGTCCAATCTGTTGCAATATGTTGTTTTAATGAATACATGAAAAAAACTATATAAATGTATATATAGGCTACAAAAGGCAACAATTGTTTCAATGTTTGAGTGCAATGTACAATGTAAACCACGTCTATGTACTTTTATACACAATTACATAAACATTTATCAGCTTATCGATGTATAATATATGTAACTACAAAAATGATAGTAAATAAATTAGGTGAAAAGATAATACAAGGAAGATAGGCTAAAGGATCTTGTGGCTGTATCCATATCATGAGGAATAATATAGGTTAAATATTTAAGTTTTTTAAAGGGAAAAATAAAGTAACAGAAGAAGAAATATTTTTATATAGAAATAGTTGAAATTTCAGAAACTAAGCAAAGAAAAGATTGAGGAGTATTGATTGTGAGAGTTGATACAACTGCAAATAATTTAGTGGTCTTAGTTTATTCAGTGCCTGAGAAGAGTTAACCTCAATCTGCAAAATTAGCATCTGCAATTCACAGTGCTTAGGATTCTGCCCTTTATACCTTCCTGTCTTATCAAAGAGATATATAACTTGACCAAATCACAAGATCCAGACTTTCAAAGCTTTAAAGAATTACAGGATGCCCTATACTGCTTCCGATGTTGTGTAATGGTTCGATGCACATTTCCATAATGAAGAGAACAATGGCAGGGAGTTAAACTAATGGCCACGGAATATTTTCCACAAGAGGCTTTTAGAAACTGAAATACAAAAATACTTCTGGTGAAATAAACTGAAAATATAATATGCTCATAAGGATATGGATTATGAAAGTCAATTAGAAAAAACCTCTCTATATTGACATATTTATAAATATGCTTCTAAATACACAATCCATTATACAAAATCATTATACACAAGTCCACATATCTGAAATAGGTTTCATTGACTGTTGAGATTGCAAGGCATTTGAAGAAATTTTTCATTATCTTTTAATTCAGTGTTTCTACAAACTTTTTTTTACATTTTCACATATGCAGAATTTTAAACCATACTATTTTAGTCTTCAAAGTCAACTTACTGAATCCCAAACTTCCATCTATTTTTATTATTGTTAGCTATAAACATGGCATTACTAGACAAAATGAAAAGACTTTATGAAATTTTAAATATTACTATTCTTTCTTAATATTGCTAGGGGGCAGTATTTACCTAGCTGATTCTTAACAGACTAGCATGAAGCCATATAAAATAAACATAATTTCACAACCTGGAGAAAATAGGAAATGTATGGTTTCTTTTAAATGGTTTTCTTTTTTCATGTTTAAGTCAGAAAATAGTTATTAATATCTGTACATTTATGAAACTAATTTTGCATATATTTATATTTTAATCACATGTTTCGTTAGTTACTATTTGAAAAGTTAAAACCTACCTGCTATATAAAAATATTTATCTTTAGACCTTTTGGTGTTTCAGACATTGTTATGAAGCTGTATCGATATAATGAGGAATAATTTAGGATTAAAGATTTAAGTTTTTTAAAGGGAAAAATAAAGAAAGAATAACAGACATTATAATCTCATGGTGTTTCCTATTTTTCTGAACCTAGCTTCGTTGGTAAGAGATGACTTGTACTTAGGAGCATCCCGTTTCACTCTGTGGAATAGCTTCTGAGTCATCATCGACCTGATACAACAATAGAATTTCTTTAGGCTGTAATCTTCAGAGAGCTGGGTACTACAGTTGTTTCTCTTTTCTTCCTAAGGAGTCACTGCGGTGTTTGAATCACTGGACTTTTCAATGAGCAGCCAGAGGGCTTAACTACTGTCTCACTGGGGTTTCTTTTATGAACACCTAGTAGGAGTTGTTATATATTATACTTAAGAACTTTATTTAACTTTAATCAATTATTATCAGATGTTATCCACACATATTTCTATTTGACTTATTTTTACTAGCATGTTTCACAATGCTTATCAACAATAAATATAACAAACTTTCGAGTTTAGTATTTCATTGTTTTAATATTTTCCACTATTTAATAGAAAGTATCTTCTAAAAAAATTACCAAAGAAGATGAACAGTTTTCTCATTATTTTATGTTTGTTGAAACTTCTCAAGGGAGTGTATGATTTCACTATCTCTTTGATGACTCTTTGCACCTGTTTAGTCACTCCCTTCTGTTAATTTCTTTGGATACTTGACTCATTCTTTCAGCAAATATTGAGTGCCTACTAAGTGCAAGGAAGTTGTCTTGGCCCTGGGTATATCTATAGGAAGAGAAAGGAAAAACACACTAAAATACTGCTCCCTCATATATGTGTCATATATATGCAAGTGGACATACAGGTAGCTAGTAGACAATTTTTCATATGCATTTAGGATTCAGAGTCTGAGGTAGAGATATGACTGCGCAAGATTTCACATTGTTATGTTTGGAAAAAAACAGAAAAGAGAAAAAAACTCAGGGCACTGTAAAGTTTAAAAGGAAATAAAGACAAGAGAAATGGCAAAAAAGAAAAGGATGGTAAGAAAAGTACGTGAGTGCGGTGTCTTGAGACCCATGTGTTCTAATAGAAATGGATTTTGAAGAGGTATGAAAGTAGTCATCATAGCAAACATTGCAGAATGTTTGGTTTTTTTTTTAAGAAAAACAAAACAAAACAGAAACGATTTGGCTATTGGAAATTGACCACTAAATTAAGCGACATGGAAATCATTGAAAACCAAAGGAAGAATAGTTTGGGTCGTGATGTGGAGGTAAAAACTTAATTGGAGTGGCCTATATAAAGAATACCTACCATTCTTACTGAATATACATACTTTTCCTCCATGCTGTGATTTGCTCTTTACTACCTGTCAAAAAAGTACAGGGGCAGCAAAAAAGGGGAAGGTCATCCATGAAATGGGTTGCCACAGTGGCTGCAACAATGGGCTCAAATATAGGAACAAATGTGAGAATGGTGCAGGGTCAACTGGGTGGCCTGTTATACTTAGGGGTGACTGGGAGTCAGAATTGACTCCACAGAAACTAACAACAACATCATATCCTATCACTCAACATTATTTGACACGAATTAGGGACTCCATAAATGTTTATGAATTAATGAAAAAATGAGATAACAGTTATTCTCAAGAAGAGTATTTTTCTGGACAGATGATGGTAGAAAAAACGATAGACTCTTTAAATGCTTGCTGCCATTACCGTGTCATAAAACTTTATTACAGTGCCTAACTGTAAGTATTTGCTCACATATCTGACTATAGCAGAAAGCATGTCTGGGTGAAAGCATTTCATATTGAATAAATTAATGAAAGCAAGAACAAATGAGATATTTGTTAAATACCCCCAATCAATTACAATAAAATATAATATTGTAATTATAATATATTATTATGAAATTATATGTGATTCAATTATACTATGTGATGTGATACAGAACATAGTAGAATAGATGAAATGTTTAAAGTTCAAAAGATTTCATAGAAGAAATAACATTCTAAGTAAGTTTTGGAAAAATTTACAAAGCTTTGATCAATGGATAAGGTAGGAAAAGAACAATTAAAAAGGACAAAAACACATCAATAGAAAAGCAATGTGTGCTCAGGTCATTGTATACCATCTGTCTTGACTGAGGAATAGAATGTGTGTAGGGAAGCACATAGAAATGTAGCCTACTCCCTTAATTTCATGTTGACATTATTATTTACAATAATAAAACTATTTATATTTTCAAAATATGATACTATTTTCAAAACTTTTGACATACAGTTTTGACATCACCCAGGCAATTTTGAAGTTTCTGGATACGTTTTTGTTACAATTTGAGAAGTGCATCTAGAAGTGAGAGATCAATGATACTGCAAACTTCCTACAATGCAAAGGGCAGTTCCCCACAACAAAGTATTATCCAACTCAAAATATCTTTTCCATAGTACTTTGAATAACAAACTCTTGTTTAAGATCCACATCAAGTTAACATTTTAGTTAGGCTCTCAAGACAGGAGTAGTTGGAAAGCAGTGAGAGAAAAGAGAACAGTCACATTCAAAGGATCACCACTAAGATTAAATGTGTATCTTTCTTCAGAAACATTGGAGGCCAGAAGGCCAATAGAATAGTAGAGTTAACTGAAAGATAGAAAAAAAAAGTACCTGTCAATCAAGAATACTATACTCAGCACAACTGTCCTTCAACAATAAGGGTGGAATCAAACATTCTCAGAAAACTGATATTTGTAAAGGGGGATAAGTTCATTTGATGGGGAAAGAAAATTCTCTTCAATAAACAGTGTGGGAAATTTGAATTTTCCACAGAGAGAAAAATGATACAAGATCCATGCCTAATAGCATATTCAAAACAAATTCAAAATGTATTGAGGACCTAACTGTGCATATTAAACCCACGCAGTTATTAAAAGAACAAATAGGTACAACACAGTCAGGCCTGGCACATGGATTATCCAGTATAATGACCAAAGTACATGTAGTGAAAGATAAAATAAATATATGTACCTTATAAAATTAAAAACTTGTTTTTAGTCAAAAGACGATACCAACAAAGTGAAAAGACAAGCTATCAACTGACAAATATCTTCAGAGACCATTTAGCTGACAAAAATCTCACACCTAAAATATATTTAAAATTTTGACAACAGCAAGAAGACAAACTATCCAGACATGAGTTGGGCAAAGGATTTGAATAGACATTTTATAAAAGAAGACATTTATATAGCCCCAAACACATGGGAAAATGCTCAATCATTAGCTGTCAGGAGTTGCAGGCAAGTCAGAACCACAAGAGATGCTATTTCACTCCCACTAAGATGACAGTGATTCAAGTCAAAACAAAATGAAAACATAAATAATATGTTAGAACTCTTCATTCCTGATAGAAAGATTATGGTACAGCCCTTGTGCAAAGCAGTGTGTGGTCCCTAAAAAAAAAAAAAACTAAGATAGGACCTAGAATTTTTACTTGTGGTACAGGTAGTTCTTTGAGTCTGAATAAGATCCATTTCTGTGTCTTTAAGAATTTGTAGGTAAGTCAAAACAGGTCAGTTCTTACTTAGCTCTGTGTTAATGTACGAAAACGTCTGCAGCTGTCTGTGTGCAGCCCTTGAAGGTGATGATGTTGAAGTATTTGTTGCAAGTAGAAGTGGCTCAGTCGTTTCAAGTGAGGACCAATTGTTTCAAGTGAGAATACAATATCAACGGGCAGGTAGGAATTGTCCATAAATCAGATATTTGTAACCCACAGATAGATATAACCCACAGTTATATATACCCAAAAGAGTTGTACAGTACTGCTTGATGTAATTGAACTATGGAATGATAGGATATCTGTATTACCTCCCAATAAAAAGATTTGGGGATATATATACCATATATACTCATGGATAAGCTCAGTTTTTCAGCACATTTTATATGCAGTTTTTGTGGTAAAATTAGGTGCCTTGGCTGATATTCGAGTTGGCTTAGACTGGAGCATACACACACACACACACACACACACACACACACACACCCCTGTACACCAGTGTTCTTCAGATTTTGAGAAATTGTGTAGTTCTTGTGCTTGGGATTCTTGGATCTATTATAATTTAAATCAAAAATAGAAAATGATTAGCTATTATTTCTTCAAACATTTTTGTCCCCTAGCCAAACACCTTTATTTCAGGGTTTCCAGTCACACATATTTTATGGCTATTTGAAGTTGTTCCACAGCTCACTGATACTGTGTTCTTTTTTTAATTTATTTTTATTTTGTTCGTTTTGAATATTTTCTGTTGCTGTTTTATGATTAGTTATCTTTTCTTCTGTTATGTATTATCTCTTGTTGGTCTTATCCAGTGTACTTTTTGCCTCAAACATTGTATTTTTTATCTTTAAAAGTTAGATGCTGTATCTACTTTTGTCTCTACCTAACATGTTCACTCATTCCTTAATTACTTAAACATATATAACCCAATTTGATAACTGGTATAATGTCTTTGTCTCTTATAAATGTGTGTCTCAGATCTTTGTCGCTTTTCTCTCCCCAATATGGATAATTTGTTTCTGTTCTTTTGCAATACTGATTATTTTAAATTTTTCATTGTATCCTATTCACTGTGAATTTTACCTGTTTGATGTTATATATGTTTCAAAAACACCAGACTTAAATTTTTGCTTAGTACTGGACTTAATAACTCAGAAAGTAAAATAAAATGATGCTTTTTCTTTTTATAATTTTTAATGATTGTTTATATTTGCTACTAAGAAAGGAGATACGAATTTTTAGAAACTAAGCATGATATTTCACTTCCAAATCCCAAAACTAATTGAAAATATTTAAGACTATGTATATACACCCAAACACATTTCCCCAGCAGTAAATTTAGGATAATAAATTCATTGTTGAACTAAAGAACCAAATTATTCTGTTCTTATATCTTACTGCTTTCAGTCTATACTATAAAGTTTCCTATTAACTGAGAAAGTGATAGCATAAAATGGAAAGTTTATAACACCTTTTGTGAAACATTTTGAGTGCTTTCCAAGTCTTAGGTGTAGGCTTTATTGAAATACAGGCATTGTGTGGGATAACTCTAAGCACAAGGGTCAGCTACAGCTTGTATATATATGTAGGTAGGTATCATTATGTAATACAGTATTTGTGGTAATGACTATAATTTTCTACATTCCTCTATTTAATGCACTGGAACAGAAAATAATAACTTTTTGCTCCCCGTTGAGTTTATTGCTAATCATTCTAATTATCTTTTTTATTTTCTGTATTCATCCCTGTGTCCCTTTCCTTTTCCCCACATAGCTTTATGCCATCCCTTGGTTTCTCACCATGTTTACTCGTAAGTATCATTTTCACTTCCCTTTTGATATTATAGTATATATGACAAAAGATAGCTGCATTCCGACCCAGCACATTATTATATTGACAATAGTATTAAGTACTGATGAGCATCCTTACATAATTTTAACATCAGTCTTACATATTTAAATACTATAATTTTAATTATTCTGACCTCTGAAGATCAAAAACAATTTTATAGAATGAAAGTACATATGTCATGACTTTTATATAACTGCTGCCTTCTATTGAAAAATAAGCTAATATTTGCTATATTAATTGCAAAACATTATGGAGGATAGCTTTTCCTGCATGTGTCTTAAATTTTAGAGTTCTCTCATAACTAATTATTTTGTTATTTTCTAAAGTAATATAGAAATTAAGCATATTTTGTGAGCATGTAATACTCAATTCAATACAAATATATATATAATTATAGTAGACATCCTTGCTTATATAAATACACATGATAAATGGAATACAGTATTTTAAGTATATCTATAAGCATTGACCTAGAAAAATGTCCACAGTATAATAGTAGATTTTTTAAATTGGAAAATTGGCAATAGAATTTTTTTATTAGAATCTAAAAAGCAATTGTTTAGAGTATTACTAAAAATATAATACTGTGCATAGAATAATGTTAACATTCGTTTAGGAAAGTAAACTTGTGAGAATAGCATAGCCTAAACATTCTGGGAAGAAATATAAGGAATAGAACTATGCCAAGGTTAGAAAATGTCATCTGTTTGGCCATTCTGATTATCTCTTCTTTAAGATGCCTTACAAAGCAAATGCATTTACAAAGCCAAAGAAACTTTTGACTATAAAATAATAACAAGTGTTATTGTTCTAAATTTTATGAACCTTGTGTTATTTAATTAATTCTATCATTTTACAGATGTATTTCCCCTGCACAAAATTTTTCACCTTTGGGATACATTACTACTTGGGAATTCCTCTTTTCCATTTTGTATTGGAGTAGCAATTCTTCAGCAGCTGCGAGACCGGCTTTTGGCTAATGGCTTTAATGAGTGCATTCTTCTCTTCTCTGATCTACCAGGTAAATAAATAGAATCACTAGATGAAATGTGACTGTAAAGTAATGAGACATTCTTAAAGCCATCTGCAAAAGATAGTCACCTAAGCCTCCAGAATCTCTTCTGCTTGGACCTGACCTCCCTCTTTGGATTCTCTCCTTGGGTCTACCACTCCATCAGTCGTGTGACTTGGGAAATATGTATCGTGCTGCTGCCACAAGAGTATGCTTTCTAAAGATCATCGTAGGTTTACATCCCAACTCTGGCACACAGCAGCTGCATGGACTTGGGAATGTTTTTAAAATCTACCTAGAAACAGAATGCTAGACAGTACAGAGGTTCCAGGAAAATGAAGACAATAGTATCTGCCTTAGTCCTGTTGAAGGAGCCCTGGTACTCCGTCTGTTGTATGTTGGGCAAAGCAGCCAGTCCACATGAGAAAGGTGGATCTATCTGCTCCCACAAAGATTTATTCTGGGAAACCTTGTTTTACTGGGTTTTACAGAGCCACTAAGAGTGAGGATCAACCCAGTGGCAGTGCATTGGGTTTTGAGGGGTTTAGTGTTATGGTAAACACAAAAAGTTAATGCACCTGGCACAGAATTAGCATAACTATTTTCTAAAGAGTATGGACCGTTGGATATTGAGCAAATATTTGACTTGCCTTAGCTTCCTCTCCTTTCTACCTCCTTCCACTCACTTTGTACTAATCCTTTAAGAATTGAGAAGAGAACCCAGTGGAAAGGCCTGATTCTGCCAAAAGTTGTTCCCAATTTCTGTGGCCTGTAGTAGATGATATAGTGTGATGGTACAGTCCTAGGCAGTACAAGTAATGCTAGAAAATGTTGTTGAGTTTTTGACATGTCTCGGGATGTGTGCCATTTTAGTGTTGGAGGAAGAACCTATGAGAACAGGACATTTGGCATTGCTTGTGGATTCTAAAAATAAAGGCTGCGTATTTTGAAAGAGAAACCATGTTTTTCATAGCCCCATCCAATCCTGGATTTAGGCCACTGATGTTAATTTAACCGTTTCCGTAGTTACCACCATTTAAACCAATTATAGTGTGAGGTTTGTCAACCTTGATACTGCTCTAGTGCTCGGACACAATTCTGCTGTAGGGTCCATTTTCCTGATTTATTTTGAGAGTATATCTAAGCAATTCTTATGAAGGCTGTGATAGTTAAATAAAAATATTAAAAGTTACAATTTTAATGTGGATTGGTATTTGGGGGGTTACTTAAATGCTTTATCTTCTTTATACAATTTGAAAATTAATTTAATGTATTAATGTCATTCTATATGGTGAAATAAATCTTAGAACTCAAATCTTTAAATTCTTAAGCATATGGAAAGGCAGGAATATTTAGAAATAGGTAAGTTTTTTCTTACTAAACTTTTGGAAAAAAGGAAGGAATCTATATGGAATCACCTGTTTCCATCAAATCTGTTTCAACTCATATTGAGCCTATAAGACGAAGCAGAACTGTTCTTTGTATTTCCAAACAGGAAATGTTCCTGTGTTCTTTGTTCCTGTGTAGCAAATAATAATCACCCAACCCTCCAGAATCTCTTCCGCTTCAACCTGACCTCCCTCTTTGGATTCTCTCCCTTGCTCTACCAATCCATCAGTCGTGTGACTTGGGAATCTTTGTTCCTGTGTAGTTAGTAACCAAACATAACTTACTGCTCCAGTAGGAGGACTCCTTAATCCAAATGGTGAAACTTTAATTTATTCACAGAGACTAAAATAAATTTTTCAATAAGAGAAAGAAATATGCACATATAAACTGTTTTAAAAGGAAATATTGAATATACTAAAGAGCTTTTGATTCATATCTTGTTTTCAGGAAGAACTAGTACATTAATTTTGTGAGGTTTTTATGACAGAAACTTAATTTAAAGAAAATTTAAAATAAATTAAATCATTTTTAATTTTACTATTACTTATTTTACAAGGGGATTTAATTTTAAATGCAAATATGAAAAATATTGGTGGAATTGCACTGTTATGTAGTAATTAACTGGTTCCTCAAAATTATTAATGTCTTTGGTAGTGAGGTAAAGGAACTTATCTGTATTGATTTAAAGCACTTTTATACTACACTCATTATTTAGAGTAGCATGCAATGTTTCTTGAAAACAACACATTTTTTTATCATTTTCTTGGGGGCTCATGCAACTCTTATCACAATCCATACATACATCAATTGTGTAAAGCACATTTGTATATTCGTTGCCCTCATCATTCTTAAAACATTTGCTCTCCACTTTAGCCCTAGGCTTCAGCTCCTCATTTTTCGCCATCCATCCCAACTCTTCCCTCCCTCATTAACCCTTGATAATTTATAAATTATTATTTTGTCATATCTTACACTATCTGAC
>NW_022111369.1:10519195-10528672 GCF_000313985.2 Echinops telfairi
TTTCGTCTTGTCCCACTATCATGCTCAGCCTTCATTTGGGTTTCAGTAATTCCTCTTGGTTACATTACCCTTGATCATGCCCTACCAGGCCTCCTACACCCTCCTCACCACTGATTTGGGTCAGTTGTTGTTTCCTTGTCCCTGGGTTTCTTAATACCATTTCCTTTCCCCCTGCCTCCCCTTGTCTCATGTCCTTCCCTCCCCCCTGGAACCATTGGTCCCATTGTTTTATCCTCCAGAATGTTCATCCAGCCTATCTTATTTAAGCAGACCTGCAGAGATAATAACATGCACATAAACAAGACAGCGCAAAATAAAGCAACAAAAGGAAACAAAACAACAACAAAAAAGAAAAGCCTATAGTTAGTTCAAGGACTGTTTGTTGGCCTTGAGGAGTGTGGAAAGCAACACATTAAAAAAATAATTATGTGCCCTGGATGACTAAGATTTATATTTACAAAGCCAGCCATTTTTTTCAAATAGCATGGAAATGTGTCAGTACTGCGACAAAATTAGTCAAGACATAAAAACTAAGAAATCAACCAAAATACTGAACTATGCAAACACTTTAAAGCCATGTCTTATTATCCTGTTTATCCACAAGCGGAGCTGGGACACTGGTGAGGATGGGAGTGAAGGAGGAAATCCAATGAAATTCTGTGTAGTTTTGAGGTGGTTTGATGGTCTCTAAGTGGGGAAGGGAGGAATCAAGGGAGTACACATTGTTCTGATTTTGAGTTATGGAACTGAAATGCTTCTTTGGAAAAGTTTAGACTCAAATTGTATATGTAGTCCTTATTAATCCACTGTCTCCTTATCCAGTGTTTCACATTGACAATAGTAGAACAATCTATCTAACTAGTTTGCACATTCACCACAATAACAAATGCCAATGTAAAGTGAGACCAACACCAGCAGTGATTGTTATGTGTTAACTTGGCTGCGACAGCATTCTCAGTGGTTTGGCAATTATATAATGGTGAACTTTGCCATTTGTATAAGAACTAAACTAAATGCAATGATGTAGTTTTCCTCTGTTTTGTGCAGGGTGTGGTCTTCGTCCATTTTGCAGAATGCTTTTTTTTAACATAGTAACTCAGTCTTAGGAACCTTGCCATGTAAATAAGTGGAGAGTGTGTGCATTTTCCTTCTTTGTATTTGTATGCAACATCAATATGAAGGTGTTCCCTGTTTTGTACATATGTCTAAAATTTGGTAAATCTTCACACCAATATGGCCCACGATTTGCCTTGTACACGTCATTACACTGCCTAACACTCATCTTAGTGCCTCAGTTGTTAGACTTCTTTCTGGGAGTAGTTGACCTGGAGATTCAAAAAAATGGCACCAGTTTCACCTCAGCTGTAGTTTTTGAGAAATACAATATATATCATGTACCACTCTTCACTCTGCTCACCCATTGAAAAGCGGGTGATTTAATGTACTGTCAGCTAGCCTGAGATGGAGGAACTGAAAGCTGTCTTTATTTAGTTTTATAATAAATAGTTAGGTCAAGTTATATGTCATATGGTGTCCTTTAATCCCAAGATATATTTGAAGTACAAATTACATGAACTTAGAATTTTCCCTAAGAATTATCACTTCACCTTTATTGGGAACAGCTAGTTCCAATTTTTTAGCTTAAAAATGAGACACAAATAATCATTGTTGCTGTTGTTCTTAGTTGCCATCTAATTCTGACTCGTAGCAACCCTACGGACAGAGAATGAAACACTGCCTGGTCCTGTACCATGCTCACAATTATTCCAACCCTTTGTTGCAGCCATTGTGTCAATCCATTTTGTTGAAGGTCATCTTCTTTTTCACTGCCCCTCTCTTTTACTAAGCATAATGTCCTGCAAACACTGGTCTGTGCCGACAACATGCCCAAAGTACGTGAGACAAACCTTTAAATCTTTTAAAGGCTGCAGAGTGTCTGATGGGTTGGAACCACTGATGTTATGATTGGCATCTGTCAGAATTAGCAAATAAAAATAAGGACATTTAGTAAAGCTTGAATTTAAGATAAAATAACAAATTATTGGGACATAATTATATTCAATACTTATATGAAATTCATACAGAAGTTATATAAATTTGGTTGCCAGATAAAATCATGACCCTATGAAACGTTCAATTGATGTAAACACTGAGTATAAATACTGAGTGTTAACTGCAGACCCTGTAGTTAGTAGCCCAATGTGTAATCTACTACACCATCAGGGCTCCTCAGGGGAGTCTGGATTGAAGAAAAGAAATAATGTGCCAACCTATTTCTATGGTAATTACACAAAATCATGTCATCTACAAAGAATATTAGTTGACTTTTATTGTAAGAAATTCATTTTAATTAACATGAGAAATTCAAACCATTTCAGTTCATTGATACAAGTATCTATCAATTATATGAAAAATGCTTGTTGAAGTGGAGCATGGGTTCTAGATGCCACAGAAAAACAAAGACTCATGTGTTCCATGAACTCAGAGGAAAGAAAGGGAACGATGGTGGCAACTGACCTGTGTTACATCTTTCACGCTGCTGTATTGTTCCCTTCTTCTGAGGCCGTGTGTGCCATCACCAACACCAGCTGCTCTGCATCATACCATCGACCCACTCAGCTGCTGAGTGATAAGGACAATTATGTTAAGAATGGAAAATAGTTTAAGTGTCCATATCTCAGTATTTTTATTGCATTCCATGTTTATTTCTCACTTCATTGTAGACATTAACCAGCGGAGATGATAGATGCCTAGCAAAGTATGCCAGTAATTGCATGCACATAACTTGGATTTGAAAGACGGTGAATTAAAGAATGCCAGTTACATATTGTACAATTCTTTCCCCGTTAGCCTGTGTACTTCAGATGTCATTTTAAAAATGTGTTGATTCAGTCAATAAATCTTTATTAAGATATATTTCATATATATGTATACATGTGTGGATATATATGTGTATCCACCACTTGTCTATCAGTTTGTCTTACTGTGGTGGCTTGTATGTTGCTGTGATGCCGGAAGCCGTATCATGCCATTTCAAATGCCATCAGGGCCACCCTAGGTGAACGGGTTTCAGCAGAGGAAGAAGGACTCGGCTGCCCACTGCAGAGGAAGTAGCTGCCAAAAACCATATGTGTGTCTGTACAACATTGTCAGATCTTGGATGCCTAATGAATGGAAGCAGAACTTTGTTCGAGATAGTGCCGAACAATGGGTCTGAAGGCACTTGATCGATGACTGATCAATGCAAGTCTTAAGATTAACATAATAAAAGGAAAACATCATATAATTATCATGATGGATGCAGAAAAAACATTTGAGGAAACGTAATGCCCATTAATCATAAAATCTCTCAGTAAATTAAGGTAAAAAGGGCCTTCTTCAAATCTGATAAATGCATCCATGAAAAATGTACTGCTTATGGTGAAATATTAAATTTTTATTTCCTTTAATCCTGGTGCCCAAACAAGGATTGGCTGTTCTCACCACTTTCACTTGATGCTGAGTTGAAGATTCTAGTCAGTGTAATACACAGAACTAGAAATGAAAAGGCAGTCATAAACATAAAGAAGATGAAAATAGAAATCTTTTTTCCTTAGACAATCTGGTTTAGAAAACACCTGAAAAAAAAACATAAAACTACTTTTAGACCTAAGTGGACTTTATGACCTCAACTGAATTTCTACAAGGAACAACAGCAAACAACTGGAACAACAAATTTTACAATTCCACTAACAGTGGTTCTCAATTTTCCCAATGCCGCGACCCTTTCATACAGTTCCTCATGTTGTGGTGACCCCCAGCCATAACATTATTTTCGTTGCTACTTCATAACTGTAATTTTGCTACTGTTATGATCCGGGCGACCCCTGTGAAAAGGTCTTTCTACCCAAAAAGGCATCGTGGCACACAGGTTGAGAACCACTGCACTAACAGAATGGAAAGCACAAAATGCTTAAGAATCACTTCAAAAGAGAAAGCAAATGTCAAAGGGAAATCTATAAACATTGTTGAGAGAAAGGCTGGAATAAATGGAGATATGTGCCTGACCCAGGCTATAATGTTTTTCAACTGTTTCATATGCCATGTGAAACCTGGGCATGAGTAAGGAAGACTGGAGAAGAACTGATGCCTTTGAACTATGGATTGCCAGGCGAACAAACAAATCCGTCCTGGAAGAAGTGCAGCCAGAATGCGCCTTAGAAGTAAGGAAGGTGAGACTTTGTCTCCCATACTTTGGACATTTTGTCAGGAGACCCCCGTCCACAGAGAAGGACACCATGCTTGGTAAAGGAGAAAGGCAGTGAAAACGAGGAACGCCCTTAAGGGCATTAGTAATGGATAAGAAATATATTATAATAGTATAATATAATATATATATTATAATATAATATATAAAAATATAAGAAAGATATTAGTAATGGGTAAGAAAGAAAAATAGAATATTAAGGGAAATTATATCAGAGTCATAAATTGCCTCATAGAGTTTAGATTCTAACCTGAGAAAGGTGACTCCAGGCGTCGGAACTGACTTGACAGCACCTAATAAAAGCATCTGATTTATGGATTTAAAATTAAATATTCTAATTCTTCCCAAATTTCTACATTGATCTGAAGCAATCCCAAACAAATACTACTGGCTTTGTTGTAGAAATTCATAAGTTAGCTCCAAATTCTACAGAAAAAAATAAAAGACATGGTGGCTGGGCACCATCTACGTCATCTAGTCTCAGGGCATGGAGGCTACGGTTGATGTGGCTTCTAGTCCTTTGGATAAATTGATCCTGACAAGTTGTGTCATTTTTTATGGTTGTGATTTGGATACAAAAATATATTTATTGCCTATTGTTAGCATTTCTTTGGTTAATTACACACTACCTGCCTCCCTTAGAGAACCATGAACTTGGTATCTCAAGTAAAGAATGGCATGAGATTATAATCAAAATGAGAATTTTAGTGATGAAAGAAATATTCCGGTTAGATTGCTTAGCATGTTTATTAAATACCTTGTGTAAGCCTATGTATTTCAAAGTGGCTTTGATGGCCCCACTTGTCAGGTGAGTGCAAAATTAGGATAAAATCATGAATATTTTAATCCTTAAAAATCCAATTTTCCCATTATATTTTGTAAAATACAGGCAATCTCAGTTGTAGTTTTGATTTTTTTTTCAGTGGTAGTTTGGGGGCTATAGAGTTTGTTTTGGACAGATATTGAAAAAGCATGATTTGTCATTTTAGTCAAAAGGTAAGCCATACTGGAATGACATGCTTACAGGTTTTTACTGTATTTCATGAAAAAAAATCTTCTTAAGAACTTAAGCTATTATAGTGAATGATGGGGGGAGTGTGGAGTGGAGATCCAAAGCCCATTAGTAGGCCACTGGAGATCCCCTTGCAGAGGGTTCTCGGGGAGGAGATGAGCCAGTCAGGGTGCGATGTAACAATGATGAGAAATACAACCTTCCTCTAGTTCCTAAAGGTTTCCTCCCCGCTCCCACTACCATGACTCGAATTCTATCTTGAAAGACTGGCTAGACCAGAGGAGGTACACTGGTACAGATAGGAACTGAAAATACAGGGAATCCAGGATGGATGAGCCCTATAGGACCAGTGGTGTGAGTGGCAAAACAGGGAGGGTAAAGGGAGAATGGGTAGGGAAGAGGGAACCGATTACATGGAACTGTGTGTGACCTCCTCCCTGGGGGACAGACAACCGAAAAGTGGATGAAGGGAGAAGTCGGACAGGGCAAGATATGACAAAATACCCATTTATAAACTATCAAGGGCTCATGTGGGAGGGGGGAGCGGGGAGGGAGGGGAAAAATGAGGACCTAATGTCGGGGGTTTAAATGGAGAGAAAATGTTTTGAGAAATGATGTACAAATACGCTTTACACAATTGATGTGTGTATGGATTGGGATAACAGTTGTATGAGCCCCTAATAAAATGTTTAAAAAAAAAAAAAAAAAAAGAACTTAAGCTATTTCAGTCTCCCTTTGTCCCAAAATACTTCTTCTTCTATCAATTAGCATATTTGTTATCAAGCATAGAACATTTGATATCTTGTATATGAAAGATATTGTATTAAATACCAACCCATAAAGAAATTAAAACTATAGCCATTGCCTTTTAAGAACTTTCTGTATTTACAGGGGACAGAGATCTAGAAGTTTTAGTCCTTCAACTTTTTTGGTTCTAATATTCTTTTAGTTTCTATATATCCCTTTGCAATTCCATATAAATTTTTCATATTTGCTAAAAAGGCCATTTGAATTTTAATAAACATTATATTGAATATGTGAAGTCCTTTAGGTAGGATGTACATCTTAATAATATTAAGTATTATAATTTTAACCTGTGATATTTTCTATTAATTTAGATCTTCTTTAATTTTTGCTGACAGTGTGCAAATTTACAGTGTACAGTACAACACTTTCAATACCTTAGTTAAACTTATTCCTAGGCATTTTTTTTCATGATGTATTTATTTGTATATATTATTACTAATGAAAGGAGCCCTGGTTTTGCTGTTGGGTGAACATTAGACTGGTAAGTAGTCATTCAAGGTTAGCTTCAGTTCAATCCCACTGGGTGCTCTTTGGGAGAAGGATTAGGCTCTCTGCTCCAGGAAAGATTTATAGTCTCAGAATCATTTAGAGTGTTGTGTGGAGTCAGAACTGACTTGATAGTAGTAAGGATTTTTGTTGTTGTAAATGACACTGCTTTCTTAATTTACAAATTATTTAAACCTGCAACTTTGCTGAATTCATTGATTAATCTTTTAGCTTTGTTTTGTTTCTAGGAATTTCTTTCAATATGTAGAATCATGTTTTCTGTGAATGTAGTCTTACTTCCTCACTGGCAAGTTTGATTGTTCTGTATTATCTGATCACTCCCTCTACAAAGTTGAGTAGCGTGAGTGACAGCTTTCAGCATGTCTTCATTGTGTGAAACATGGACTCTGCATAATTGCCCTTCACATGTTAGAGAAATTCCCTATGTCTGTTTTAGTGCCCTGCTCTTAATCTCTTTGCATTCATCCTACTTGGGCAGATTTTGAGCTTGTTGGCATTGTATCTTCGTGTGTTTTCTCAAAAGACGGTCCTTCAAAAAGTTGGCAGAAGAATGAAGTTAAAAGTTTTCATCCACTTTTTGAAGCTACTTCAAAAGGATTGCAAATACAATTTCACACCATTGTGAACAGCACAATTGATAGACATTTAGGTATGTTATTATGAAAATCATTTTAATGAGAATTACATAAAACTTCTCAGCCAGAAATATTGAGTGCCTTCGTAACTACGAAGGAAAATAATAATTCATCATAGAATTCTTTGCCTGTCCAAAATATTGGTTAAGGGAAGAAAAGAGATAAAAAACATGGAAACTGTCAAAAGAGTGTTCCTCCTGTTAACTCTTTCTTAAATGTGAGCGTAAATGATGTTTTACATGCCTCCCCCCACCCCCCGACCCCAAATTAAGAATTAAATATAGTGGAAAAATCATAGGACATGCCATGACAACAGCTATTCAATGGATAGAGATTCCAGTAAGTAAACATTGAAACAAAAGAACAAAGTGCTTCTGAACAGATTTGTCCCCCTCCTCTGAAACAAAAACCCAGACTCACTGTCAATGAGTGGATACCAACTCATATCAACCCTATAAAACCAAGTAGAATTGCCCCTGGGGTTTTCTGAGGCTGTAAATCTTTATGGGAGCAGAAAGCCTCTTCTTTCTCCTGCAGAGAGGTTAATGGGTTCAAACTGCTGACATTGTAGTTAGCAGCTCATCATGTTGCCCACTACTCAACCTGGGCTCCTTCTCCTCTACCTATCCTCCTTCAGATGAATGCATGTGAAATGTGTGTTATCATCTTGCATTTATCATCTTTTATTCTGTGAAGATATATTAGTAATGGGTAAGAAAGAAAAATAGAATATTAAGGGAAATTATTTATATCAGAGTCATAAATTGCCTCATAGAGTTTAGATTCTAACCTGAGAAAGGTGACTTCATAGTACATAAAAAATATATATGAAAGGGCATGAAAAACTTTGAGGAAAAATGGAATTAAATGACAATGACAAACTTTTTGAAGCCCTCTTAATATAAATAACTACAGTACAGAAAAAGAGCAGTGAGAGATTACTTTTTAAGTAAAATTTCATCTTTAATGTACAGTGTAAAGAGAACTCTTGCATAATATTTTAATTATGATAAAGTGCCTTGGAAGGATTTTGAGATGGAGAGGTAGTATGGGTCTAGTTCACAAAGACTAGGATATCTGCCAGTGCAAACATGGTAGAATTAAAGTGGATGCCAGTAAGTTCTCGAGATTTGCTGTGAACCTTTTATGGTATTAGAAGGGTGTTTTGGAAGCAAATACAAATGACTTTTTTGTATCCAATTATTTAAGGGCGGAACTACAACCTCTGAACTGGATCATTGGCTTGATGCTTGTGTGTGGATGACAGATGTTTCAAACTGATTTGAGTATTGCAGATGCAAAATATTTGAATAAAAATCATTTTGCTTTGGGGATTGAGCAATATTAAATAGATCATTTTCTTATTTTGCACAATAGACTGGTAATATTCTTTTCTTAGTTTCCTTTAAAAAAAATTTTTTTTAACTATTTGATGGGTGTCTCTAAAATGAATTGAGTATATATTTTTTTCAAAACCATTTTACTGGGAGTTAATACAGATAAAATATCATTCCATAGTTCAATCACATCAAAAAGTATTGCACTGTTGCTACCACAATCAGTTTCAAACATTGTTTTTCATCCTGAACTCCTTGACATCGGCTTCCTTTTACCTAGCACCACAACCACCACTGTGCTTCCCTACCAAAAAATCTTTATTCTACTTGCTGTCTTAAGTTCATCGATTGAGTTTTATATACTGAAAAACAGAAAAACATAACACAAATTCAGTGACATAACACATGTGAGATAAGCCCCAATATGGACAAACAAAAAACAAAATCATACAGAAAATTGAAAACTAGGTCAGGTCTAACATGCATTAGAGTGGGAATCAACTGACAAGGTTTTAACTGTTCAGATCAGGTTTATCCTTTTGATCTTTTTTTCCTCAAGAAGTTCATGGAAAATTTTATTATCTTTTATGTTTTTTTATTTTAGCAGCTTTATTTTTCTTTTGTTTTTAATCATTTTATTGGGGGCCCATACAACTCTTATTATAATCCATACATACATCAATTGTGTAAAGCACATTTGTACATTCATTGCCCTCGTCCATTCTCAAAACATTTGCTCTCCACATAAGCCCCTGGCATCAGCTCCTCATTTTTCCCCTCCCTCCCTGTTCCCCTCCCTCATGAATCCTTGATAATTTATAAATTATTTTGCCATATCTTGCCCTGTCCGACGTCTCCCTTCACCCACTTTTCTGTTGTCCGGCCCCCAGCGAGGAGGTTATATATAGATACCTGTAATCGGTTCCCCCTTTC
>NW_022111369.1:10529677-10531642 GCF_000313985.2 Echinops telfairi
CATGCACAAAAACAAGACAGAGCAAAACCAAGCAACAATAAAAAACAAAACAATAACAACAACAAAAATGAAAAGCTTGTAGTTAGTTCAAGGAATGTTTGTTGGCCTTTAGGAGCGTTTTCCGATCAAGTCTGATGGGGTGCCAAGCCCTGGTCCCAAAGTCTATTTTTGGTATTCCCTGGGGACTTCGTTGCTCTATTCCCCTTGCTGTTGTGTTGCACACCCTTAATGTTTTGCCTCGGTGTGGTGGGATCAGATCCGGCAGAATTCCCACATTGTGTCTCCAGTGTTGTCCCCTGTAGGGCTATGGGTCAGTGAGGGATGTCGTGTCTCAGAGTGGAGCCGGCCATGTGGTCTTCTCTGTGGATTGGCTGCTCTGAGCGGAAATAACATCCTCAAGGCTTGGTGGGCCAAGGTGTGCTCCACTTTCTCTTCCTCCCCCTTCATTTGCTCCCGTGTGCTCTGCTCAGACATGCCCCTCTCCCTGAGCTGCAGGTTCAGTGCTGTCCTCTGAAATAAAATCAGAGCGGGTAGGGCAGGTGTCCACGTAGTTGGGATGGTCATCTCTCCAGTGTACTCTGTTTAGTAACCACTTTCCTCCCATCCCTATATGCTGGATGAGGGAAATCACTGGAGGTTTATTTCCTATAGATCCCACAAATGTATCTTGGGCTCCCAGGGGCATCCATAGCCTTCTGCAAATCGGATTCTCACAATTTAGGCTTTGATACTATTCCCCCCTTTGGCATCGCATTATGTGATTTATAATCTTTTGGTGCCTGATGCTGGTGTGCTTCTTCCATGTGGACTTAGTTAACATCTCATTTAGAGGGCTACTTGTTTGGAAACAAGCCTTTAAGGCCCAGACACTTTTTTATCTGATTGCCACACACCATCTAAATTTTTCCACATTTTGCGATAGCACCATATCTTCTGTGCTCCTTTCCTGAGGGTGAGAATAGAGCAAGGCCATGATGTAAGAATTAATTGTTGTTAAGTGAGTATATTTCTTTCTTTCTAAGAAAATTTAAAATTATCTCAAATTTTAATGGACAGGTTTTCTTCCACTTTATTGATGAATATCAAATTGATAGTCATAGAGATTTTTAATATACATTTGACTATGCTAATTACTATGCTATTACTCAAATGAATAAAATCAAGTTTTAAAATGTGTTTAAAACTCTGGTTTTATAGATTTTATTACATAAGTAATACATGGCATGGCGAAATCTGACCTCTGTGTAGTCATGGAAGCAACCTGCTGTGAAGTTGGCAAACATCATTAGTAACAGATGAAGGCATGCTTAATTGAATAAGTAGGCCTTCCGGACCTGCTGGCAATACCCCACATCTAAATTAATTGGGAAATAATAAAAAATGTATTAGAATGCTTTAGTAACTGCAGGAATTCTACTTAGGGATAATACAAACACCTAAGTCCCTTAGTTTCTTTAAATCTTAGTTTCTTCATCTTCAACAAAAATTGTAATTCTAATACTTGTCTTCAAGAGTCCCTGTAAGAATTCAATGGGCTAAGTGAAAATAGACAATTTCTGTCATCTGATAGACTCTCACTGTCAATTTCCCTTCTCTTCTCCAAGGGTTCTCCACTCTGAGTGAGCTCTAAATACATAACTCATACCATTTCAACCACAATGTCTACTTAATGCTAATTTACTTTCTCCCCAGACATGCAAGCCCTCATTTCTAGAAGAAAAATAGAGAAATTCACCCTTAGTAATTTAAAATATCTGATATATAATTAAACATTTCTTGTCTGAGTGGGTTACTTATTAGACTGCTAACTACAAGTCAGCAGTTCAAATCCACTAGCTGTTCTATGGGAGATAAAAATAAAACAAAAATAAAAACCCCCAGTCTCAGAAACGAACGGACAGTGGATTTTCCATAGGGTTGCTCTGAGGTGGAATCGACTCAATGGAAATAAGTGGTTTGGGCTGG
>NW_022111369.1:10532068-10535234 GCF_000313985.2 Echinops telfairi
ATGAGGGCAATGAATGTACAAATGTGCTTTACACAATTGATGTATGTATGGATTGTGATAAGAGTCGTATGAGCCCCTAATAAAATGATTTTTTTTTAAAAAGCTGGTGGTTCACATCTTCCAGCCTCTCCATAAGAAAAATAAGAGTTGCCTACTTCTGCAAAGATTTACAATTTTGAAAAGTCTATGGGGCAGTTCGACTTTGTCTTCCATGGTAACTATGAGTTGGAATAAACTCCACAATACCGGATGTAGGTTTTGAAAAAGTAACTATCCCATCAAAAGCTACAAACAGTAAATGGGAGTTATAGTGCCTGTTAACAACCTGCAGTATGCAGATGAGGCAACCTTCTTACTGCAAGCAAGCGAGAATATGAAGCACCTGCAGATGAAGATCGGGAATTGTAGTATGGAATAAAACTCAATGTAAATCTTCACAAGTTAATCAGTAGGTCACATCATGATAAATGGGGGGGAAATTGGATTTGTAGAGAATTTCATGTTGCTTGGATCCCTAATCATTGCTCTTGGAAGCAGCAGTTGGGAGGTCAAATGACATTGAGTTGGATAAATCTGATGCACAAAAACTCTTAAGTGGTTGTAAAGGACAATTGTCACTTTGAGGACTAAGGTGCACATGACCCAAGTCATGATATTTTCAATTGAGACAGCTAGAGATTGAATAAGAAAGGCTGTAAAAGAATCGATTTGAATTATGGTGTTGGTGAAGGATATTGAAAGTAAAATAAACTGCCAAAAGAACAAACAAATCTGTCGTGGAAGAAGTACAGCTAGAATGCTCCTTAATGGCAAGCATGGCGACACTTCATCTCAAATACTTTGGACATGTGGTCACGAGACACCAGCCCGTGGAGAAGGCCGCCATGTTTGATAAAGTAGAGGGCAGAGAAAAGGTGAGATGGATTGACACCGTGGCTGAAACAATGGGCGCAAACGTAAGAACAAATAGGGTGGTGCCGGACCAGCAGTGTTTCTCTCTGCTACACATGGGTTGCCGTGTTTCAGAACCAACTTGATGGCACGTAACAATAAATGTGTTTGACCCTACATCAAAGAAGCCTACGTTTTATATCTAATAAACTAAAGGAATATTTTTGTGAAAAAATGTTCCCCATTTTAATCAAGTATATGAGGGATCTTCAAATACTTCATGGAAAAATGGAATGCATTGTGGTCTTCTGAAACCCGCTCTTATTGAAAATCTCTCATCTGAAACCTCACTTAAAGCTCCCTACACTTCAGTGAAGGAATTACCAAAGAAAAGGTGAAATGCTGAGCTTCAAATTTGATTAAGCATACCCTGATTTTTAAAATGTCTTTAGTTCATAGAACTGAAACATTTCGTACATTTATTAGAAGTCATAGTAAATCAGAATTTGCAGCTTTTGCCTGCTAATTTCCATAGTCTAATATTGTGGAAAAGTGAAAAGTTTATCAGAGTAGAGTAGATAGATTCTAAACTAAGAAGCTTTGTTGCATTTCCAAATGTGTGGATGATGTTTCGAAAGACACTGTGTTAGACCATGTTGACTAGAGAAACAAATCCAGAGACACTCAAACATATATGAGAGAGCTTTATATTAAAGAGTATCTTATATCCTCATGTGTAAGCCTAGTTTTTTAGCACATTTTTATGCATTTTTTGTGGTAAAATTAGGTGCCTTGGCTTATATTTGGGTCGGATTATACTCGAGTATATGCAGTAATTGTTTATTGAGAAACCATCCCTGCCCAGTCCAGATCAAGTCCATAAATCTGATACTAATCCATAAATCTCTCTTCGGACTCACACATCCGCATGCAGTGCTGCAGAATGCAGGAAGATCACAGGTGGGTGGGTAAAAAGTCTTGAGGATCCAATGGCAGTGGAAACATCACAGGGTTGGCACAGGTCTACACAGCATGGCTTCACATGGCTTGTCAGTAGGAAGGTGAAGCAGGTCTCGGCAAATCTCTGTGTGGTTTGTCACCAGGAAGGACAAAGGCAGAGAGTGAACAAGAGAGAACGGTCTCCACAAGGAGGCATCATCAGCCTGTGACCTGATTGACAGACTAGCCTCCACTCCTACACTTATTTATCAAGTTGACATGAAATTATATAATCACCACATATATATATACATACATCCGATATGGATATATATGTATGTAAGTAATGATATCTAACACCCACTACCATTCCAGTCCGCAATACGATGAAAATCTTCATTTCTTGATCATTTATATTTTAAAATTAACTATGACTGTAAGCATATTGTTTTTAGGTATGTGCATTTAGGAAAGATTGTGTTTTTCACATAAACATGGCTGATTCTATATATATGCTATATGCTCTTTTTTAATGTTCCATCTAGAAATTGATATTGAACGCTGTGTGCGGGAATCGATCAGCCTGTTCTGTTGGACCCCTAAAAGTGCCACTTACAGACAACACGCACAGCCTCCCAAGCCACCCCCCGAAAGTGGGGTCCGAAGCTCCACACCTTACTTCACTGACTGTCCAGAGCCGCCAAAGACAGAGCTGGTATGTAGTTGGCAATTTTGTTTACAAACTGCAAAATAAGATGGACAGAAAATTTAATACATTCTTGGATCATTATTGCTAGTCATGTTATCATTCATGCCATCTTAAATGGCTATTTCAAGCATGAAAATATGTGTGTTCATGCAAATATTTCAGAAAACTTGTATATCTATTTGGTTATATAATTTGGGAAATTTGCCTGACATACTTATCCAAATAACAAAGCACTTTTTGTGTATCTATTTGTTCATATAGTAGGAATGTGCACTTATTTTCTGTTAGTTGAAAAAAGAAATAGCATTTTGCAAAACTATGCAGTACAAGTTTTACAACATTGTCATTCTTTGCACACATAGTAGCTTTATACTTAAAGCTTTGGTCAAACTTTCCATTGTGATACTTTATATACATAAAGCTTTCTAATGTTACCACAAATATCTTAATTGCTTCCCTGAAATTGTATTCGATTAATAGGGAGAGGAGGTTTTTGAGATTCCTTAGTGAATGTAGTAAGATATATTTTTTTAAAGATCATTTTATTGGGGGCTCGTACAACTCTTATCACAATCCATACATATATCCATTGTGTCAAGCACTTTGATCATTAGTTTCCCTCATCCT
>NW_022111369.1:10536458-10560638 GCF_000313985.2 Echinops telfairi
TTAAACAGCTAGGGAATAATAAAATAAAATTTAAAGCCAGAATTTTACAATATCATAGCATGTGCTCTATTTTTTATTTGAGATATATTTAATTGAGACATACCATACATTTTAACCTTAATACTTAACATATAAATATATGTACATTGGTTTCTATCCCTCTCATTTTAAATTAATATATTTACATATATACATGCCTATAGCTTTACCTCTATAAATAGCTTTGCCTCAGTTCTTTCTTCTATTTCTTCCAACTTCCTCCTCCCCCACTGTCATGCTCACCCTCCATTCGGCTCTCGGTAATTCCTGTTGGAGACATTGCACTTGATCAAACCCTACCAGGCTTTATGTCCCCTCCTCACCATCAAATTTAGGTCTCTTGTTCCCTTATCCCAAAATTTGTTGGCTCCCCACTCCCCCTCTCCCATGTTCCCCTTGGACCGCTGGTCCTGTTGTTTTCTCCTCAGGATTGTTTGTCCTGCCTATCTTATATAGATAGACATAGGATGAAAGAAAAGGGGGAAACAGATAGTTCCAGGTATGTTTGTTTTTAAATTCCAGTTATGAGTGTTTTTAAATTGGGTCTGATGAGGTGTCCCTGTCCCCCAAGTCAGAAGTCTATTTTCAGGATTCCTCAGGGACTTGGTTACTTTGCACCCCTAGCTGCCCTGTTGCAGGCCCTTAGTGTCACACACCCCCCCCTCACCCACACCCTGCTGTGCATGAGACAGACCAGGCAAGTTAAGAATTTTTTATCAGCTTCTTTTTCAGCCCCAACTCTTTTCACTCTTTCAGGCAGCTGGTACCCCCATCTCAGAATGTTAAACATTGACTGCTAATTGCTTTCAAGAACTACCTTGGGGGAAAAAAATGTTTATACTGAGTTAGGTCCCACAAAAACAGGCCTGTAAGTGAAGGTTTTAGGGAACTAAGGTCAAATAATCACAGTTCTCTGAAATGATGCTTTCAGTATGTCCTAACCCATTCTGGAGGCGCCTAGTGGCACAGTGGTTAAGCACTCAGGTGCTAATGAAAATGTCAGCTGTTTAATAAGCCAGATGTTTCCAGGGAGAAAGACTGGGCAGGGTGTTTCTGAAAAGATGCACAGGCCTGGAAAGCAGAGGACGCTCTTCTCCTCTGTCCTGTAAGGCCTCTGTGGATCAGAAAGGACGCATGGTAGTAAGTTTAGGTTTCGGTGTTTTAAACCTATTCAGCCCCTTCGATTAGCTGCTGGATTGCTGGTTGGCAGGTTGTTGCGTTTCAAGGTAGCACAGAACTGAGGAGAGGAGGAATACAGTGCCACAAAGCGAAATGTTATTATCAAAGTTCCTTTCTTTTATTAAGATTGTTGCAAACCTTTCTTTCATTTCCAAAGTCCTGAAAAGGGATTTTGACCATTTTTGTTTTCATTTCTGTTTGTTTGTGTTTTATAGAAGGCAGGTGTGAGGAAGTTCTTATTCTATTATTTCCTTTACTATAACTTGCATCCTGTGCTCTTCACTCACTACCTTTTAACTCTTGAGGGAGGCAAAACAGTTGGGAGGTGGTTGATTTTTAAAAGATAGAAAGATTTGGTCCAGATTTCTAGCTTCGAGGGTACTCAATGAATGGAGGGTCAACACTGCCATATATATATTTGCTATTTTATTCTTTCTTCACTTTTTTATGACATGTCAGCCGAGCATGCATGGTTCCGCCTTTGTAATTATTATTCAAAGTCTTGACCTATCTCTGGTCCTCAGTATTTGCATACATAATGTTCAATCACTTGAGCTTTTGATCTATAGAGGTCAACAACAATGTGTTTTAGTTTTAAAAGCTTCCCTAGACATGTATACATGCCTTTTCTAAACAGTTTGCGTAATTCCATAACCTTTGCCAAGTTAATGATACTATCAAGAACATTACTTTCATGGGAATGATTTTTAATGTGCCCCAATAAAAGGATAATGTTGTCTCTAACGTAAGCAAACCAAAGAAGCCACACTCGCTGCCATCGAGTAGATGCTGCCTCCTAACCTCTACAGAACAGGGTCGAAAAATCCCTGTGCGTTTCTAAGACTCTAGCTCTTTTTTTTTAACAGTTTTATTGACCTAGTATTTAAGATCATACAATTCAATAGTTTCTGTAATTTTATATAGATTCTTTTCTCACACCATTTCAGCTCCAAATATTAAGTGTCATTTAACTTAAAAATAATTTTAGACATTGGAAATAATTAATTTTAAAAATTGAATTTTGGTTTCTACCAGAGCAGCCTGAAGGTTGGAAATTTTACAAGTTTGTTTGTCAACTTAGTTTTTTAGGACTTACTGTTATTTTTTATGCAATTATCTTTGGGAATTCAGAATTTATACTTATTTCTTATAGATGTTTTCTTCCTGTCAGTTATAAAATATTTTGGTTTTCTCACCTTAAGTCATAAAATTATCAAAATCCACTTTCTGAGTATAGCGATTTCAGTGTGCACAAATGTGTCCTGAATGGAATCTTGACTTGTAAATGTAGCAAAGGAAATAAGGGGCAAAAATAAATACGCAGAGCTGTACAGGAATTAAGTAGTGACAGAACAAACCCTACAAGACTTCTGTATGGGCATAAAGGTTCTGTATAGGTTGTATAGGCAGCTATCATGTTAAGGCCAACTTCTGTTCTTAAGTTTGATTTATTATGAATTTATGCATAAATAAGAACAGTATGTCTATCATATCAATCAAATGTGTTACTATATAGTGTGACTTCCTATACAGGAAGCATTCCAGAAAACTTCTAGATACACTAAAACATCTTTAACATATTAATGTTAATAACATATTAATACTGTTAATAACAGTAATGTTTTTATGCATGTCACAAAATAGCACCCATTGTTATTATGAAATATTGCAAATACCTAGAAAGATTAATATAATAGCTTTTATGTGGGATTGTATGGAGGACATTTGAAACCTAGAGATTGTCTATATAGTATTGAGGAAAGTGTGTGTGTGGTGGAGTGGCAGTGTGTGGGATAAGGCAGAAAAAACAGAAGTTTCAAAGTTTGGGGATGTTGGATCTTTTGATGGAAAACACAAAAGAAAAAAATGAGTGGGAATTATTTTCATATGTGGTGAAAATACATTTCTGATTAAATTAAATTTGGTATCCTATTTTATGATTGATCCTAAAATTTCAAATTAAATTATCCAAGACCCTGAGACCACTTCCATCCCTGTTGAAACCAGGTAATATTAGCATTTCCCATTGCAGTTGCTAGGAGAATTCTGCTGGTGACAGTTTTTATTCCTTTATCACCTGATATCATTCAGTACTGCCACGAGACAGTTCCTGTAGCCATGTATTTCTACCAGCAATTTTATAGGGGATAGTTCCTTCATGAAGAGTGATGGGCACAGACAGCTGGCTAATGAGTATCTTGGGTCCCGCACTGAGATCTCCCTGATGCAGCCTTTGCATTCCAGGATCTCGCTTCATGTGTCACTGATAGCCCTCACATTTCAAAGGAAATGGACTCTGTCATAATTCTACAGAAAGAACAGCAGCAGCAGCCATGGTTGTTCTACACAAGGTTTTGTGACGCTAACAGAATGGCAGTGTCTAAAAGATCTACTAATTACTATAAAACATACCCTATAAAGTATATGAGTATATGTTTTATATAGGATCTCCTATAAACATATAAGATGAATTTTAAAAGCCATGTTATATGAGAGTAAAGAAACATATAGATCTAATACTACAAATTCATTTCATTGAATGGCTTTGTTCCATTATGTTTATTGTTTTGTTTTGTTTTTTAACCATTTAACTCATTTGTACTGATGCTGGAACCCAGTTTAACAAGAAAGATGTGTGGTGAAAAAAGAAAAGGCAACTTTTATTTACAGTATTTTAACATATGCTAGAGAAAGTATTGTTAAAATTCAGCCTTTCTTTGTTCCTTCAAACCCAAAGTGATCAACATAGAAGACTTTCTAAGCTAGTATTATTCTAAAATGTATCTCTCTGAGTTATATATTATTGTTAATAAACCATACAGAAATCAAGTGCAACAGGCATGTAGCTTACCATGGGCTAAAACATGAGAACGGTTGTAAGGATGTTGCAGGACCAGGTGGTGTTTTGCTCTGTCATACATAGGATCACTATGAATTGAAACCACGCCAACAGCACCTAACAACAGCATCCATAAAGATCCTTCAGCACAAGAATGAAGACAGTGTTCTAAAATTGATTGTGATGATGATTGCACAATTCTTTAATATCTTTAAACCATTGAATTGTATGGTACATTAGTTATGAGTCGATAAAACTGTTGGGTGTTTGTTTGTTTTTAAAGAAAGCATCATGCTTTGTGATTTCCAAAGACTTTGTAAATGCCTTGTGGCACATTCCAGGATTCAGTAGACAATGAAGAGAAGTCAAGATTACTAAACTTTGTCATTTTATTGTGTTTCCGCTTCTTCAGGCCAGCTTTAAACCTAGCCCTGTACTCTCCTCTGTTTATGTAAAGGATGCCAATCCTACCGGAAACTTGTAGTTTAAATCAGTTTATACTTCCTGCTAACCATTGCATAGATGAGCGGGCCTGGGATTTTTATAGGAAGTTATAAAAATAATTAACAAGACTTCAGGGGCAATTAAACCTTATTGAAATTTGACGAGTTGAGTTCATGGAATAAACTTACTCTTAAAATTTAAAACATCAAGAAATTCTCTGTGTTCTAATTTGTTCAAATGAGATTACTTTTTCTAGTAATAATAATTATTTTTTAAATTATGTTTTTTGATGAGCTGGTGCCAATTCATGGCTTTATATGCACATTCATCATTTGTAGTTTCATGCTAGATTACCTGTGTTGATTTTTGCTACTATTGTTATCATTTCTAGTATTTTACCATTTCGAATAAAGTAGCTTCATGTATTTTAACCAGAAATTTTATTTTCAGGTTCTTAAGTAGCTACTCTATTTTACTTATAAAACATACCTGCATGAATGTATTTAAATAGCTCCAACAATATGGCCGGAGTCCCCAAAGCATAAAATGCTTTTCAATGCTTTGCTTTAAAACAGTATACAATTAGGGAAAGGTCTCAGAACATGTAGTAGTCATCATAAAGTTTTAAGGATTTAATTCACTCCAATAAATATTGCTAATAACTCTTTTATCAAATATATTTTCTTTCATGTCTTAGATTACTTTTCCATTGGACATTAAACTATATTGAGCCAAAAGTATGATATGAAAACCTTTATTTTAAATTAAATTTTAGAATAGGATATGGCTAAAAAATATAATAATTTATCTATTGCATTACAGCTGACAGTTTTAGTCAGCTGTAACTGTAGTTAAGTTTAACAAACATTTTTGTGCCTAAAGAGAGTTACTAGATTTGCTAGTAAAATTCACTGTTTGTTCATAACGAATTTGTCTTTCAGAATCTAAAACTCTTGTCAGATAGTAAATGAATTAAATTAGTTTATCCAAAAAAAGGTTATTTTCAGTGAGGGAAAATCCTTAGGATCTAGTACTACTATAATAGTATAAATAGGAGGCTTTGCTAAACAGAAATCTGTTTTCTCACAGTTTAGGATGCTAGAAGTCTGACTGTAGATCCCTCACTCTTATGGGAGGCTAGCTCTTTCTGTCCATTCAGAGGACAGTTCCCTTTCTCTGCGGTTTCTATTCTGAGGTTCCTTGGTCATCCAGCCATGCAAACTGTGGTTTTTTTGCTTTTATATATCAAAAGAGCTTGATTTAAAGCACACCCTATAGTAATACTTCATCGCTATCATAACAAAAAATCCATTGTCAAATGGGATTATAATTGGGCCTAGGCTTTAGAAGGAGCTCTAGTTGCCCATTGGCCAAGTGCTCAGCTGCTCATTGAAAGGTTGACAGTTCAAATCCATCAGCAGCTGCATGGCAGTAAGAAGGGCAGTCAGCTTCCACACAGATCTGAAACCTGAGAACCTCAGCGAGGCAATTCTGCTCTGTCCTACCGGTCCACTGAGTCCCTCTCGACTCCATGGCAGTGAGCATGGTGTGGGTTTGGGTTACAGGAGTTAGGCTTATAGCTCTTATTTTGGAGTCAAAACACTTTTATCCATAACAAAAGGGTATTAACCAGCTTGTGCATTATTGACCTGTCAGATTTATTAGTTCATGTTCTATTACACATTCACCAGGAACCGGGGTGACCTAATGGATTCTGTGCTGGGCTGCTCACAGCATGTTCAGCATATGAAACTTACCAGTGATTGTAAGGGAGAAAGATGGGACTTTCGGCCCCAGTGAACATTTATAGCCTTAATAATATAATCCAAAGCTAAAGGAGGGAACGGTAGCAGAGCTTAAATTGTGAACACCTGGTTTGCAGAAGGCTATGGATGACAGTAGCAGCCCAAAATCCATTAGCAAGGTCCACACATCAATTATGCCTCCAATGACTCTCCTCTGATCATCTTTGAAAGATGTGACAAGCACGGTCATCAGAGGAGAACATTGTGAAGTCGATTATGGCGGATGTGGTTAGGTTAAAATGTAATATCATTTGATTTCTCCTTTGACCCATTTGAAAGCTGATTCTGTTTTTAAAAATAAAGGGGAGATGCATGTGGATTAAGCCTCTGACCGTGGATTAGGATTGGAATAGCCTTCCTGTCATGCAGGGTGCATTGGAAAGTGGATTGTTGCAGATATAGTTAGGTTAAAATTTAGCACCCTGTCATTTGGGTCTCCCTTATGATCCATTTAAATTTCTTCTAGTTTTTAATATTTTCTACTTTCTTTCGATTGAGGTTTTTATATTTTACTTTGATATTGTTTTTAGTTTTGTTGTTAAATTTTTTGTATACAAAATTAGGATAGATAAAAATCTATAGAGACAGTAACTGGATTAATGGTTCCTGGGGGGTATGGCAGGAAAGGTTGTGGGGAAATGGGTAGCTAATAATGATGAATACAAGAATGAAAAATGTTCTAAAACTGATTGTGGTGATGATTGTACAACTCTTCTTGATGTGATAATGCTATTAAATTATATGATATATAAATTATAAGCCAATAAAACTATTGATTTACAACCTTGCATACCCAGAAGTACATAGCAACTATAGGCTTGCTATGCATCAGAATTGACCCTTTGTCAGTGAAGAAAAAATAAAATTCTGAGAGTCTATCTCAATGATCTTTGGCTTTATCCTTTTCCATATCATTAAAATAAGAACTTTACTTATTTCAAAAAATTTCGAAGTATTTACAACTGCATATATTATGAACTCCTTCATAAGAATTGTCTTCTCTGGTTTGTAGTACATTAGAGTTAATGACGAGAGACAGCTGCGTATCCTTTAAAATCATACGATTTTAAATAGCCTTCTGTATGTGCAGCTGAGTCTTTGTGTCTTCATTTGGGTCATCTTAATTATATTACAATGTAAATGGTTGGCTGGTGCATGTTATTAGGTGACCATTCCATTGGAAATTAATCATGGTAGTAACAGCTAATACCACAAGGACTTTGGAGATCTGACTTTCCTTGTCCTTGGCACAGCGTAAGGATGGAAGGTGATTGATATCTAGGCTTGCCTTCTCAGGGATGCACTGAAACTTCCATCTAGAGAGTATTGTGGTCACTTAGCCACTAGCTAAATTGCAATGGAAGAAGTGGAGGCACTCTTCCAGGTAACAAGGAAAATCCGAGTTTTATGTATCAGGAAGAGGGCAGTGGTGAGAGAGCTGGGTAATAATATGAACAGCCTAACTAGTATGAATAAAAGCTGGTGGGGTGGTGGTGCTGGTGGTGGTGGCCGCCACAGAGTCAGCCCCAAACTCATGGTGACCCCATGCACAACTGAATGAAATGCTGCTGGTCCTCAGCCATTTCTAATCGCTTGCGGATTAGATCACAGGGTTTTCATTAGCGGATTTTCTAACGTAGAACACCAGGCCTTTCTTCCTAGTATTAGACTGGGAGCTCCTCTGAAACCTGCTTAGCATCAAAACAACACATAAAGCTGGCAGACGGGTGGTAGCTGCATATGAGATGCATGGTTTAGGCATTGCCCCTGGGTTTCTCCAGACAAGAATTCTACCACCGAACCACCAACGTCTCACAAGTTAAAGGCTGCACTTTTGAAAGTCTAGAATTTCAGGTAAAAATATCAGTTCCACGAACTAAAGGGCTACGGCATTTCAGTCACCAGCTGACTCTGTACCTGAAAACCAGATTACTGTTGCCCTGAAACCTGACCCTTCTGCTCTGTAGAATATAGCTCTGTTGCGGAAGCGAGAGTACTTCCTTTAGCGTACACTGAGGAATAGAGCCGCTCCTGTTCAACTGTTTCATCTTGTTTGCCTTGGATGCAATTCTGGTTTTATTTTGAAAATTATTTTCAGGAGCTCATAGAACCTTAAACACAAGAAACCAAACATTGGCAGCACATCTCACACACATTGTCCTGCTGGGCCTGCTTTGGGCCCATAAGTCAGACACCAGTGTCCTTCACTTCATATTATTTCATTCTCCTCTGCTGATGCTTAGACCAATTTAACTGGTATGGAATATTTCCCAGCTACTGGTCTTTAATATGCATATTTTTATTAATTTAAATCTATGTTTAAATGACCATCCCATGCTTTATAAATCATATTTTACTGAGACTCACCTTTAGAATAATTGCTAAATCTCTCCAAATAGATTCTCTAAATTGATCCCCTTTCATATCTTTGTCCTGGGAGCAAAGCAAGAGTTGTAGGTGCTGTTAGCAGTTGGAGCCCCCTCCCAAAGAAGGTCAGTGAGCTCTAAAGCTACAGCAGACATCAAGATACCATCCTGCACCTTCACTTTGTACATGAGAGAACTAGAGCCCACGGAAATGGAAGCTCTCTAAGGTGATATTGTCTGTAAAAGAGATAATGACTTTCCTTACAGAAATTTTGCTTACACACAATTTTTTCAAGAGCACATCTGTGAAAATTTTAACTTAAAATCCCTAATCACTGAAAAAACAACAACAACCAGTCTCTCCTCTTCCTTGTGTTTCATATTCATGTACATTATCCCTCTTCTATTTGAGGGGAAATATTCTCTGTAGTACAAGAGCTATATTATGCAGCTTCTAGAGCATGGCAGTTTTATTTCAAATTCCATTTCAGACACTATATTTCTAAATCTTCTGTCCTATTTCCTCTAAATATGAGAGGAAGAAATGAAAACACTACATGCCACTGAAACAATTTATTGCCTTAAATATATGCATAGAAATACCTTGGGAAATAGATGAAGTTTTAAAAGTTAGCTTTGCTTTGTTTAAATTCCTTTGAGTCTGATAGCAAATGGCTGCCTGTGCTAAAATGTGCCCCTTTCTCTTAGTCTTGTCTTTCCAACCAAACTGTAAGCTCTGTGAGAGAGAAATAGTATTTTATCTCTATCAAAATATCTAGTACAGGCTTGGTCATTCAATATTTGTTAATGGATGATTTATTTAGTATGTATTCTTTAATAAACTTCTTTGCTTGCTGAAAATGAGAAGGTCTTGAAGCACCTGCTGATGAAGATCAAGGGTTACAACCTTCACTACGTATTACAATTCAATATATAGAAAACCCAAATCCTCACTAGACCAGTAGAAAGACTGAAGTTGTCAAAGATTCCATCTTGCTTGGATTCACAATCGATGCTCATGGAAGCAGCAGTCAAGAGATCAAATGATGAATTCCATTGGGTAAATCTGCTGCAATCGACCTCTGTAAAGTATTGAAAAGTAAGAATGTTACTTTGAAGACTAAGGTGTGCCTGCCACAAGCCACGGTATTTTCATTGCCTCGTGTGTATGTGAATAAGGAAAACTGAAGAATTGATATATTTGAAGTATGGTACTGGTGAAGAATATTCAAAGTACCAACCAAAAGAACAAACTAATCTTTCTTGGAAGAAGTACAGCCAGATGATCCTTAGAGGCAAGGGTGACACTGGTCTTGCATACTTTGAACATGCTGTCAGGAGAGGCCAAGCCCTGGGGAAGGACATCAGACTTGCTAAAGTGGAGGGCCATGGAAAAGAGGAAGGCCCTAAACAAGATGGATTGACACAGTGGCTGCAATAGTGGGTTTAGGCAGAGGAATAATTGTGAGGACGGCCAGGAAATATTTTGTTCTGTTGTAGATAGGGTTGCTATGAGTTGGAACCGACTCGATGAGACCTAACAACAACATAATAAGGCATTTTAAGGAGCTCAGAGGATCTGTCAGGTGCATAACCATTGGATTCCTAAGCAGGAGCTCATCAATGCAAACCCACCAGCCTTTCTGAAGGAGAAAGGTGAGGCTAGCTGCCCCATCGTGATTTAGTCTCTGAAACCTGATATAAAGACACTGTGAGTCAGAGTTAACTCAATAGTTGTGGATGGGACATTAGCTGGTAAGAGGACCACACATGTTACGCTGCTTGTTTGATTTGGGATCTGTTTCGTCATAACATCTTGTTTTATATAAATGTCTACAGTTTTAACAACTACTTTATAACTCCTATGCTAATCAATCCCCACAGTATCATGGTGA
The DNA here is from genome assembly GCF_000313985.2 of Echinops telfairi. Classification (NCBI taxonomy): domain Eukaryota; kingdom Metazoa; phylum Chordata; class Mammalia; order Afrosoricida; family Tenrecidae; genus Echinops; species Echinops telfairi. The sequence continues at coordinate 10,547,026 of NW_022111369.1, forward strand.
GAAAATAGGGCAAGCATTTCTATTATTATTATTACCTTACAGTGTAGGAAAATAAGTCTGTGAAAATAAGTACCTATCACCCCTGTTTCTCACTAGTTCTTATGTGCTCAGATTAATAAATCTTCTACCTAAGCTGACATTCTACTATAAAACAGAATATTACCCATTGTTCTTATAGGTAGGATTGTTGCAGACATACTGCCTCATTGTCCTTGTGAGTGGGAATTTAAGTGGCCAGAAACACCCACTGCTCTGGCCTATGGAACAGGAAGGAAGGTCCTTCTGACCTTAAACATTGTACTCACCATAAAGTTAACCTGCCCACCTCTAAACGATGCTCATATTGACTGGGAAGATAGTTGTTTTTTTGTATCAATGAGCCTCAATGTGTGTGTGTAAATATATGAAGAATTACAAGGTATTTCTAAAGCGTACTGACAGATAAGAAAAAAGTAAGGACCTATGAAAAAATAATAATAGATACCACCAACAAAAGAAGTGCAAGAGGCTGAGAATAAAGAAAAGTGACCCTACTGCTCCCAACTCTCTCCCAACATTTCCTTTCTTTCCAGTCTAGATGGTAACCTCAGACCCTCAGGAAGAGCCTGGGGGTGGAGTGAACTACATATGTAGTCAACTACATATGAACCAGAAGATCAGGGATTTGAACCCCCATGAGGAGAAAGACGAGGCTTTCTATTCTCATCTTGGGAATCTTCCAAGGCAGTTTTATTTTGAGGAGCCCTGGTGGCGGAATGGATTACATGTTGGGCTACTAACTGCAAGGCGAGCAGTTTGAGACCGCCAGAGGCTCCCTATGAGGAAGTTAAGGCTTTTTACTCCCATAAAGAGTTACAGTCTTATAAACTGACAGGTGGAGTTCTTCTCTGTCCTGTAAGGTTTATATTAGTTGGAATCAACTTGATGGTGGTGAGTTTTATTTTCTTTTGCTCTTTTAATTAAAACCCCATTATCTCAATTTAGTGACCATAAACAGAAATGGTCTCTTCGGCATCCTGTTAAGTGCATTTATGTATCAAACATTTTGAGCACCTTCTCTGGACAGGACCCTATTGCACTTGCTATAGGAGACACAAAATAAATATAAGGAATGTATATACTCTGTGACTTCATCTGTATGTTTGTATCAGTCCTATAATTAGCTCACCTCGAAACATAAGTCACTTCGAAAAATCTTTGAACATCACTTATGTAATTTGTCTTCAAGGAAAAAAGTACTTTTACTGTGTTGAAACCTGCATTATTTAATATGTCCTTAGCCTCTTGACGGGAGCCCTAGTGATGTAGGAGATTAGCAATTTGAACCCATCAGAAGGTTAGCAATTTGAACCCATCAGAAGGTCAAAGGGGGAAAAATGAGGTTTCTTCCCCTGTCAAGATTCACGGCCTCTGAAATGCTCAGCGGGAAGTTCAGCGTTGTCCTATAAGGTCTCTGGGGTCAGAATTTATTTGATGGCAGTGAATTTGGTTTTGGGTTTAGTCTCTGGTGGCAAAGGGCTTAAAGCCCTTGGCCACTAAACAGAAGGTTGCTGGTTCAGACCTACCAGTGGCTATGCTTGAGAACAATGGTGTGGCAGCCGACCCCCATAAAGATTTACGTTTGTGGGAACCCTGTGGGGCAGTTCTACTGGGTCCTATATGATTACTATGAGTTGTAATCTGGCAATGGGCCTGGTGGGATTTTTAGTCTCTTGAAAGAGATCCTCTACCTCATAAACATGGCTCAAAACTAACTGCTAGTGAGTTAATTCTGATTTGTAGCAACCCAGTGAACAAACTTATAGCAACCCAGAGACAAAACAACTGTGGGTTTCCAAGATTGTAGATCTTCGTGGGAGTAGAAAGCTTCATCTTTCTCTCCAAGAGCAGCTGGCAGTTTCAAACTTCTGACCTTGCAGCTCGCAGCCCACTGTGTAACCCACTGAGCTATCAGGGCTCCATAAGCGTGTCTGGTTTTGTTTAATTGCCTTCTGGTTCATGTTTCTGCTTTTCCGGAAGAGGGTTCTCTGTAGTTCTCCGCATGGTTGTTATTGTTCAGTGAGATGTAACTCTATTTTAAAAGATATTTATGTTCAAAATCGAGAAAGTGTCTATAGAAAATGTACAGAATGTGTGCCATCGCCTGTGCTGCCCTCCCATAACTGTTCTTAAATTATTAAGGAGATTTGGAATAAACGTAATTTTGCTATGTTGGTGGAAAGTTTAAAACCTGACTCAAAGAATGAGTTTTCTAGGCTTTCGGAGGTCATCCTGACAGCAAAAGTTTCAGGAAACTCTCACATGTACCTCTATCTTTGAAAGTGGCACTGGTGGCCTCCTATGTACACACTAAATATATTTTGGAACTTTTAATTTCCCAAATATCCCTTAATATCCTAAGTTTTATATTAAAATAATGTATTCCTCATGCACACATACACATAATAGCATGATACATGAAAACTGCTTCCTTTCATAAGGAAGAGTGTGAGTTTGTTTTTTACTTTGTAGTACACATTGTTAAATACAATCACAATTGACAGTTTCTGAATGCAGAATCATAATGCGTTCGTTTAAAGGAAACAAAATTGTTAATATTGAAAATTCAACCATTTAGGAATTAATCTACTCAGTCATTTTCACTACATTATGTAAAACCAGGAAAGTATTTCCTCATTACTTAGTAACCATAATGTAATTTACATTTTGATTAGAAAGTTTGCGGGAAAACATTATTTTATGTAACCAATAGGACATTTTCTCTGGATTTATCATACATTTTATGGAGAGAGGTGTATAAAACCACAGGGTTTTTTCAAATACTTCTTCATATAAAGCAATCCTTACTGATGAAACAAGTCAGTGACTGCAAGCAGTTTTTATTTGCTTTTCCTTAGTATTGATTTTTGTCTGCTTGTTGTGTGTCTTCTTTCTCACCACGAACATGTGAAATCCAGCCCCACATCCTTCCTAGGGACACATCTGACAGCCCACTTATGGAGAAGATGGCTATGTGTTATCACTTGTAAGGCTTTTTATATTGTATTTCATATTTTTATGAGAGCCATCTTCATAAGCATTAGATTTAGAGTTCTGAAGTATTTGACAAAGTTACATAATAATGCTGATTGAAAACAAATTAGATACTTTTATAGTTTTTTAATTCGTTTATACTTAATAAAGAAAACTTGGGACATTATTTTTAAAGCATTAAAGGGTAAAGGCCGATTAATTATATTAATTCATTGATAGCCACTTTCATGATTTCTATTTGAGATATTTATCACCAAAGTAGTATCATACTGAATTTATAACTTTACAGGGTGTTTTCCCCTTGATATAATACACTATAAACATTTCATCTATTGAGAATCCTTACAATAACCCAGTAAGGTTCAAATACCGATATTATAGTCATTTAGGAATTTTTGTTGCAAGTCTCATAAATCAAGAAACTAGGCAGAGAAGTTAAATATCTTTCCCAAAATTATATATAGAAATTGGGGATATGTTGGATATGTATGAGAAACAAGGAAAAAAGAAGAATCTAGGATAATTTCCAATGTATTGGGTAATAAAGTTGACAATATTACCAGGATTCATGTCAGAAAATGTAAGAATAATATTCTGGCTTTAAGCTACGTATTTTAATAGCTAAAATGTCTTTACAATTATTTAGGATCTTTGGTTCTTGGTCAGCTAAAAGCATAAGTATATATAGGCATATTCCCATTTAAAATCTGCCATTTCAGTCTTACATATCAATGTGAAGTCATTTTCCAGTAGCAATGGTCAGGGCAAAATGCCAGTCTGGTTCTCAGGTTCAGAGTTTTTATTATGCGAGTGGATTTATACAGCTATATAGCCATTTCAGTGGGTTCACACTACCCATAAATTATTTTTGTTAGCAGCACTGCTAAGTAAATTCTGATTCTAGTTTGGCAATGAAATATGACTTTTTTTTTTTTTACTATTTTAGCCATATCTCATGTATAAAATTCCAAACATGGCCTACTGTTCAGATCTGGCAATATCTTTCATAATACTAATAAGTACAACAAAATTGATCATCTTATAAGGAGCCTGGAAAGCAAAGTGTATTACAGATAACAGTAATAAGCCATTGGTTCCTCAGTTCTTGTCCTCAGTTCCAAAGATGAAGCCATTAGTTCTTGTTCTTAGTTCCAAAGATTACAAATAAGAAGCCTTTTGATTCAAATAAAAAAGTACATTATTTGACTTAGCCACAAACATAAAGGTCAGAAACCACCATGGAGCCGTTTCTGCCTAGCAACAATTCACCTTGCATTCAATAGAGAATAACCCAGACGTTCCTGAAGACGTCACATGGTCGATATAACCCAGCTCCATGGTGGCACCAACGCAGACAACAGGAAACAAGCGCAGGACCTTCCAGAGAGGCACAGCGCTCGATGACTTTAAGTCACTGTCGCCTCGTGCCACACGTATTCCCCAAAGTCTGCTTGATGAAATACCACGATCGCCATGGGGTGTACTCTCCCGAAATCTTGAGTAGTCTTTGCTGCCACCCCAAAACCCAAAGAGATGTCTGCCATGTAGTACACTACCGCTCCCTGGTATCGAGAGGTGTTTTCGGTAATTCGACCAAGACCAGATTTCAACACATGTTCCCATAGAGGAAGGGCTGCGCTTCTCCAGGTTTTATCCACACTTTATACTCCGCACAGCCATGATTGTGCAACCGGAACTTCCATGTCCTAGTGAATTTTCTGAAGCAGGTCCCCAAAGACACCCCTAGATGTTGGCGGGTCTGTCCACAAGCAGCTGAAGGATCTTGCGAGCTTCTCTAACATCACAGTCTCCTCTTTGGTTAAGGGCCACATTTTCCCACTAGGCAGGAGCACGGAATCCAAGTGCCTCACATACCGGAAACGGAAGTGGCCCACCTGCTGCTTCCCTAACACCCCCAAGACTGGCCTCTGGAAGATGAACTGTTAAGGGAGTTTTACAGACATTTAGTTTCTTATTATTATTATTTTTTGACATCCTGAGCTTAAGAATACAGTGTATATCCAGACCTTTGAACAGAAATAATAAATTAATTGGAATTTCCAACTTTTCTACAGTAATCCTAAATTCTTGTATATTGCTCATAAACAACAATGTTCTGAGAATTTGAAAACCGAATCACAAGAAAGACGCCAATGTGTACGACACTAAATAAGCTGAGTTGCTTGGGAAAAGTTTTGTTTTTACATCTTTAAATGAAAATCATAGAATGAATAGTAAAATAGCTTTTTAAACTTTCCAATAAAAGGCTAGATTCAATAGTTTAATATTGCATATAGTTTCTTCATAAAACCAAGTAATATAATTATTCCTAAATCTAATTTAACATTTGGAGAAGAAATTGCATGCACCATATTAAAGTTCTTTACTAATACACACACACACACAGAAAGTTTGGCCTTTGTCAATGATTCTTCATTTTCCTTTCTTATATTCCCTGCGGAAATACGTATTCCATTGAGCAACTCTTCATATATGATGCACTTGGTTGGTACCAACGCCAAGGTCAAGCCATCTTTAAATCCTTTAAATCAATCAATTCTTCATAAGAGAATTGTTGTTGTTCTTAGGTGCCATTGAGTCAGCAACAGAACGAAATACTGTTCTTTGGTTTGAGTCTTTGTTCTTTGGTTTGAGTCTATTGTTGCAGCCACTGTGACTATCCATCTCCTCAAAGGCCGCCCTCTTTCTTGCTGTCCCTCCATCTTACTAAGCATGACATCCTTCCCAAGGACTGGTATCGCTTGACAACATGTCTGAAGTATGGAAGACAATATCTCGTTATCCTTGCCTTTAAAAAGCTGTACTTCTCCCAAGACAGAAATATTTGTTCTTTGGCAGTCCCTGGTAATTTCAGTATTCCTCACCAAAACCCTAGTTCAAATGCCTCGGTTTTCCCCTGGTTTTCCTTACCCGGTGTCCAACTTTCCCATGCAGATGAGGTATGGTGCAGCAGATTTACCTAATGGGCTGCATCGTTTGATCTCTTTAAAGTATCTGATCTCTTCAAAGTATTCTCAGCCAGAATACTTTGATTAAATCCTCTTTTTCACCAGCCAGCACACTTTTTTTCATATATATCCTCGGTTTGAAATGCCGCATTCTTGTGTTCATCATTCAATAACTAAAAATAGAACTAGGGTAATCAAAACTTAGTTCTTTTTTCTGGGGAAATGCATGACTTTATGTGAAGCTGCAATAAATACCTACAAAGATTACAATATAATGAAAAGTGAAATGAAAGCATTGATTATGTTGCTTGCTGGTTTAAACTCTCCTTAAATCTTTCTGAAGCACTTTGAATTTCACATGTTTAAGTACCTTTAATTCTAATATTAAAAAAATTATATTCATAACGCCTCTTTTTTTATTATGAGCCATAACTCAGAAAGCTTAGCTGTTTCCATTTCTGCATAAAAGTTAATGAAGTGAGAAGAACATGTGCTGTACCACAAAAAATGTAGGGCGAATCGGGAGCCCAAGGGAGGGGTGATAACATCAAACTGCACTTCAATTTTTTTCAGAAATGTCATGATAAGTGGTTATCATGGCTTTTTTTCCCATCTGCCTAGAAATTCTAAATTGAAAGTCCAAAATGGAATTGAGAAAAGAGGGAAAAATAAATGTGATAAAAATTCGATCCAATTTTGACAACGTGTTAAGCATACAAATAATGTTTCTCTTTTAAAATGTCAATATTTTAATCAAGTGAATGTTGAATGTTCTTAAATTTCCAAATTATGACAAATAATTTTCTCTAAAGAATTGATGTAAAGCAACTAGTTTAGTGCCCTATAAATTTATGATAAATTAGGTTGCATTGTACATTTTGTTTTTAGGGCATGGTGGGGAAGGGATCTTTCTAATAATTAACATGGAAAATAATGATAAATAGCTGTCAATCAGAGCATAACAGACGCACATAGGCTGATGTGTTTGTTGATAGTCTTGAGTCTGATTCTACCTTTCACAATTAAGAGGCAGTAGCCATGAGATTTACTCTCTAAGCAAGCACCACGCTGCTCTTTACTCTTGTAGAATTGAATGTTCTCTTTTCATCCATGGGAACGTACATTATATTGAAACTAACACATAACCCACGGACTTGCAGTTGATTCCAACTGAACGGGATGCCATAGGACAGAGTCAAACTATCCCAAAAGATTTTCAAGGCAATTGAGTTTGAACCACCTGACATTTCAGTTAGCGGCCGAGTGCTTTAACTACTGCATCACCATGGCTCCTCTACCTAAATTATGTTATAAAAGTCTAGAGTACACATATTGAGTTATAATACAATTTCTCATACTCACAACAATACTTGGAGAATAATGAAATGTGAGTAAAGCAACTGATTTTAAAGATAGAGTGCTCTCATAAAGAAAACTCTGCCTCACCTCTTCCTGGCCAGAAGTTAGTAAAGTGTCAAGAAAGAAAAGCAATGTTTATGTGTCACTACTGGAGAAATAAACCTCATTCATACAAAAAAACAGTTGACTCTTCAAATGAGATACTAATGTTTCCCTCTTTTTCTTTCATTCCCGCCCCCACCCCACCCCCACCCCCGTTGATTGTAGATTAGGTGACAGTTTGCATATCAGATCATTTCCCATATGCTATATCGATTGCTGTCAAAGCCTAAAGATATTCTATACTGACTCTAGTTTGACTCTCTACAATAATCTCAATATTTGTCTTCTTTTATTTTTTTCAGTCAAGAGAATCTATTTCATTAAATGACCTGAAGTCGGAAGTATCCCCCCGGATTTCAGCAGAGGACTTGATTGACTTGTGTGAGCTGACAGTGACAGGTCATTTCAAAACACCCCCCAAGAAAACAAAGTCCAGTAAGCCAAAGCTCCTGGTGGTTGACATCCGGAATAATGAAGAGTATCCTTTACACATGCCGGTTTCAAGGGGAGTTCTACCTGATTTATATTGCCCCCTTTCCGTCTAAAGTATGTGTGGCAGAAAATAATCAGCATTGCTAGGGTTCCTGTGAATTCAAATAGCTAAATAACTCTGACACTGGATTCCAGAATAGATTTGTATGAGGTTTCATGCGATAAACATTACATACCAGAGACCATAAAATGTTTTCCAAACAACCCCAGAATATTGGGATGTTATCTTGGTATTTGTGTTTCATTGGTGTATATTATTATGCTTGAGGGCATTTGAGTTGTTCCTACTGTAGATACAAATTTTGGCAAAGATGTAGAGTTAGGTGTACTTCTGATCAACCTCGGAGCTAGATCTCAATAATGAGCTGGTGTTTACCATACTTTAAAAAATGTTTGCTGCATTTTTTCACTAAGATTTTTACTGTTGAACTTACTGTATATACTTCTATTGATTGTGTTTGATATTTAGGTATGACTAGTTAGAAAATAGTAAGAGTTCATCTTTTCTCCTTATGTTTTCATTATTTGTCAGGTTCATATAAAGCATGCCTTCATTCTCTATTTTCTAGAATCAAGGTGAATGCTTTTCAAACTTTAACAGAGTAACCCTGTATTTAAATAATTTTTTTCATTAGCCAGTATAAGGTTAATGAAGAAATGCTTTATAATTGCTTTTTTAATAGTTTACATTTATATAGGATTACTAGTGATGCTGCTATTGTTGCTAGTTGCTAGCCATGGAAATCCTGTAAGAATAAAGCACTGCCTACTCCCATGTTATCCCCACCATTGGTTGCAAAAGGGATGCTGATAATCCACTGGTGTCAGTTTGTTGAACTGTGATGCTGGTATCACTGCTATTTCAAGAGCCAACGGGGTCATCAAAGTGAACAGATTTCGGTAGAGCTTCAAGACTACGAACAGGTTGCAAAGATGCAATAGTCGCCCCTGTCAGAGGAATTCACTCTGGATAGCACTGAAACATTGTCAGTTACTGAAAACCTCATAACTAAACATTACCAGAGATTGTTCCAGAAGATGACTCCTCAGGTCAGAAGGCAATCAAACTATGGCTCAGGAAGACCTGTTTTCTCAAAGTAAAGTTGACCATAATGATGTGGTTACAATAATGCCTCGGGAGTAAAGCCTTCCAGACCTTCATTTGCTTACCAGTGAATGGTTTTCAACCCTTCAAAATGAGAAGAAACATCTGCATATATCAATTAGTAATCAGAAGTTGGAATGTATGAAGTATGAATCTAGGAAAAATGGAGGTCATCAAAAATAAAATGGAATATACAAATATCAATATCCTACATGTTAGTGAGCTGAAATGGACTGGTATTGACCCTTCTGAATCAGAAAATCTTATGGGTTTCAATGCTAGTAATGACACAAGGAAGAGGAATCATGTTGCATTTTTCATTAGAGAGGACATTTCAAGTACAACACTGTGTGATAGGATTACATCTATGCACATTCAAGGAAATCCAATCAATAAAACTATTCAAATTTATGTACCAACTACTAAAGCAAGTGATAAAGAAATTGAAGAATTCTACCAAAGCCTTCAGTCAGAAGTTGATCAAACGTGGTATCAAAAGGAACTGATAATGACTGACAATTGGAATGCAAAAGTTGGAAACAGGGAGGAAAGTTGGAAAATATGGTCTGGGTGATAGGAAAAAAGCTGAAGATCACCTGATAGAATTGTGTAAGACCAATAACTTATTGATAGATAGCAAATACCTTTATTCAACAACACAAAGCGTGACTATACACACGGACTTCTCCAGAATACACAGTAATCAAATTGACTACATCTATGGGAAGGCACAATGGAGAAACTCAGTATCAATAGCTAAAAGCAGGCCAAGAACTGACTTTGGAACAGACCAACAATTGCTCATACTTAAATGCAGTTTACAGTTGAAAATTAAAGCAATCCCTTAAGAGCCAAAATACAGTTTTAATTGAGTCTATCCCACCTGAATTTTTATAACATCTCAAGAACAGATTTGATACATGGAACACTGATGACAGAAGGCCTAGTGAGCTGTGGGAGGACATCAAGAGCATCATTCATGAAGAAAGCAAAAAGTCATTTAAAAGAAGGAAAATATCAAAATAGATGTCAGAAGAGACTCTGAAACTCGCTCTTAATTATAGAGTAAAATGGCAAATGGAAGAAATGATGAAGTCAAAAGAGCTAAAAAGGAAAGTTCAAAGGGAACATCGAAAAGGCAAAGTATAACAATGAAATGTGTAAAGACCTAGAGTTAGAAAATTAAAGGGAAGAACACACTCAGCATATCTTACACTGAAAGAACTTAAGAAAAATGCAATCCTGGAGTGTGATATTGAAAGATTTTATGGGCAAAATTTTATTTGCATATGATGTAATTGATATCACATGCAAGTAAAATTTTACTGGCGATCATCCAACAATGGTTGTAGCAGTACTTTGACAGGGAGCTTCCCAGAGGTACATGCTGGGCTCAGAAGACTTGGGACAAGGGATATCATTGCTGATGTCAGATGGATCTTAGCTCAAAAAAGAGAATATCAGAAAGATATCTTCTTGTGCTTTATTAACTATGAAAAATTGTCTGGATCATTAAAAACTAGAGATAATCTTGAGAAGAATGGGAATTCCAGAACACTTAATTGGGCTAATGAACCTCTACATGGATCAAGAGGCAATTGTTTTAACAGGGCAAAGGCATACTGCATGGTTCAAAATCAGGAAGGTGTGGGTCAGAGTTACATCCTTAGTATACTGAGCAAAAAATCAAAGAAAGTGCATTATATTTAAAATAATAAGGCACCAGGATTGGAGGAAGGTTATGTAAAGCCTGAAATATGCAGATGTCACAACCTTGTTTGCTGAAGATGAAGACGACTAAAAGCACTTGTTGATGAAGATCAAACATTGTCTCCTTCAGTATGTATTACAACTCACCACTAGACCAATTGGTAACAGCATGTTAAATGGAGGAAAAAATTGAAGTTGCCAAGGACTTAATTTCTCTTGGATCTACACTCAATGTTCATGAAAGAAGCAGTCAAGAGAGTAAATGATGCATTGCATTGGGTAAATCTACTGCACAAGTTCTCTATAAAGTGTTAAAAAGCAATGAGGTTACTTTGAAGACTAATGTATGCCCAACCCAAGCCAGGGTATATTTTCAATTGCCTCATCTGCATGTGAAAATTGGACATTGAATAATAAACTACTAAAGAAAAATTGATCCATTTAAACAATGATGCTGGTAACAAATATTGAAAATACCATGAACTGCCAAAAGAACAAACAGATCTGTCTTGGAAGAAAGAAGTAAAGCCAGAATACTCCCTAGAGTCAAGGATAGCTAGACTTCATCTCATATATTTTAGACATGCTGTTAGTCCCTGGAAAAGGACATCTTGCTTGGTAAAGTAGCAGGACAGTGAAAAATAGACTTTTGATGGGATGGATTGACACAGTGGCTACATTGATGGACTGAAATATAGGAACCATTTGTGAGGATGTTGCAGGACCAGGCATTGTTCCATTGTATTGTACATAGTGCCACTTGATGGTACCTAACAACAACAGCAATAAATTCCCAGAGGGCATGCCACTCTACTATAAGTCTCAAAGTGAAAGCACTCCACTACAGCTCTGTGGGTCAGCATGCCCAGCGCCCCCAGTTAGGTGCCAGGGGCACTGCACTCCTTCAGCCAGCCTCCTGACAAGAGCACTCAGTTTTACTTGCTCTGTGGGCTAGAAGTCCACCCTTCTGTCTCACCCTCTGGCTGCTAGTTCTGCTGCTGTAGCTGCTCCTCTGTCACTCATGCCTTTGGTAACATAATTGTCTCCTGGAACAAGGAGGTTTAGTGCTCAGAGATCTCGAGGTCCAAAGGGTAGGCTCCATTCTTGGCTCTTCCCTCCTGCTTCTGAGAGGGCTGATTTTATACCCAATAGGCTGGCAATCAAATCCATCCTGTTAGCAATCATGTATGGCTGAATCATAATCCAATCAGTACTAACCCCGCCTTCTTACCCAGATCCGTCAAGAAAACAAAGGTCACCTGGTAGGAGCAACAAAGACTATGGCTAGAAGAGCCGTACTAGATAATTCATGACATAGCAACTCCCCAAAGTAGCAGTAATTCCAGTTGACAGGCCAGGGATTCCTGCTCTAGAAATTTCTCTGATGTATTTCAGGAGTTTAAAATCTTTGTGGTTATTACCATTTTCTCTTATACTTATTTTGCTTGAGTTTTAACCATAGTCATTCACAAAACTATGATAGATGCTGAATTTTGTAACCTATCTTGAATGTAAAGACTATTATTACTAAAATAACAAAGTGACAGTCTGGGCAGCCCACAGGGGGGTGGCTATGAGTCAGCATTGACTCCATGACTGTGAGGTTTTTGTTGTTGTTTTGAGGGAGAAGGCATGTTAAAATTCTCCTTTCCTGTTATAACTTAAGGGTAAGACAATTTATTTGGCTTTTTAAAAAATTCCCTAAAACCATTCACTTGCTAGGGTTTTAATACTTAATTGAACATTTATTGAAATCCTCTTACATTTATTGAGTAATCATCTTTTCAGAGTAACAATTTATTCTTGGGAAGATAAATCCTTGGACTTGAATTCTAGAATTTGTGTGACTTTCACAATGACAAAACAAGTAATGCTGATGCTCCAAAATGTAGTTTTATGCAATACAGGAAATATGAAACTCTCTTTATCACTATCCCCTTCTCAAAATAAATATTATTTTTAAAATGCTATTTATAATATTTCCAAATCATTTATAACATCTGACTATCATCTTTATTCTCTATTTTGCTTTTATAGGTCATTTAAATGGCACAACTTTGATATTGCTTTTATATTTTCCTATAGGTGAAAATTTTTGTTTTATTTTCTTAAATTATGCTTGGCTATGAATTAAGATTAGGTTTCACCTCTTCTTTTTTTCACTTCTTTAAATAATAGAAATGGTTTTGTATAAAAAGGAAGCAGGGTAGCTTATCCGTAAGCAAAATAAACTATTATCTACTGATGAATCTAAGGAGCATCTTTATAATCTCCTAGAACCCTTCAATGCCCGGCTGAAATGCTACTCTTAAAGCTCTGTCCGTTATATTTTTATAGTTAGTATTCCAAGCTGACACAGAAAGATCCCAGCAGCTGCAATGTCACACTTTATAATCAGTTGCTATGAGTACAGGGAAAGAAAGCACATGGCGTAGGAGGTGAGGGAACTACCTCAGTCTCTACAGGGAGCAAAAGAGGGATGTACCGAAAAGCAAGAAGGACGACATAAATGTCTCCCTACATTTATAATAACAACATAATCACAGCGCTTTACAGTAAGAAGGAGCCCTAGAGGTGCCTTGGTCAAAACCCAGGGGTCGGCAAACCGCGACTCACCATCTACATGTGGCTTTCTTGGTATGTACATGTGGTTCTTGGGTAAGGTTGAGAATGAAAGTAAAACTATCATAGTTTTATTTAAAGGCTTCTAGTCAGATAATGGTGATTTCATTGGTTTGTAAAAATATATTTATGGTTCTCAAATAAGCTTTAAATTTTTGTGAGGGACAGGATTGGCTCTTTAGTCTCAAAAGTTTGCTGACCCTCAGTCTAAACTTGAAGAA
>NW_022111369.1:10561499-10600427 GCF_000313985.2 Echinops telfairi
GAGTTGTATGAGCTCCTAATAAAATGATTAAAAAATGAAAAAAGAATCAAGGAGGCCAACAAACACATTCAAGTTTTTGTTGAAATCACATTTCCACTTTGTTTTTAATAAGAAAAAGTCATGAAACTTTAATCGAAGTGGAAATTCAAGTCAGATTTGTCTTCTTCCATGCATTGCAAACATTTCATAGCAAATAATGATCCCAATGATTAAGAGACAGTGTTTCTCTTATAGTGGCATGCATTTCATAAGTAATGTCGATAGTTTCAAAAGTCAGACACTAGTTACACTGTTGTTTTCTTTAATATTTCCAAATATTTAGAGGTTTTCATTTCCTGGAGTTTATATTAAGAGTGGTCTTAGTCATGTGAATGTGATTCCAACTGATGTTATCGTAAATAGAAATACTTTGAAAAAATATTCTTCCCATTTATGTGAAGTCAGGGCTGAATTTTTGCTATTTTATTTATAACACTATTTCCATTTGCTTTTTATATATCAAATGTTATAGGAAAAATAACCTCAGGCCTAAATTGTAAACTTTTTAAAAATTGAAAACACATAAAATCAGTTGCTTTTATTATGTTGCTATATTGTTCATCCTAAGTGAATTCTAGTATTGTCCTTATTTCTATGTCCTGAATAATTAGAGATTCTTCAAGATAATTTAGAGATTCTTGCGATCAGGATTAGGAGCCAAGGTGGCCTTGTGGAGTAGGCGCCGAGCTACTCACCCAAAGTCAGCAGTTGAAATGTACCAGCTGTTCTCTGGGAGAAAGATGAAGCTATAAAGATTTACATCTCAAAAAGTTGTATTTAGGGTCTCACTAGAGTAGAAATCAATTTGATGACAATGTTCATTCGTTTGTTTAATTTTCTAGTCAGAGCAAGATAAATAATGATAAAGAAGATTATTAAGATTCTGTCATTCCATTAATGTCTAGGTTCACCACCACCCCCCAAAAACACCCCAAAAACCTCACTGCCATTAAGTTGATACCAACTTATAGCCATCCTACAGGCCAGGGCACAGCTGATCGGGTGAGTTTCTGGGTGTGTAACTCTTTCCGGGAATAGAGAGCCCTGTCTTTCTCCAGAAGAGTGGTGGGTGATTTCAAAAGGCTGACCTTTATGGTTGTAGCCCAACACTTAACCACTATGCCACAAGAGTTCTTATCTTGGTTCATACTAGCTGAGTTAAAATTTCTGTCTATCTGAATGAACTTTGTATAATGTTGTGGTATGTGGTGGTCAAGGCTCAGGAATTTCTCCACTTTCAGGATTGGCCTTAGTTGCTAGAGGTGCAGTGGCTGTTAAAGAGTGCCTATTTGCTCGAAGACCCAATTTCCAGGGTACCATACAGGCTCACTGGCATTGAACCTATTTGAGAGCCTGCTTTGCCAGATAATAAGGATCCAGAGTTAAATTACAGAGTGTGCTCACCAGGATCTGGTAGTCTTGAGTATGAACCCAAATCATTAAATAGATAGTTAGAATGAAGTGTGAAATGATTTATGTCTAAGGCATACCCATAATGCTATATGAATTGACCGCCCCCCAAAAATGGTCACCTAAGCCACAGGATGTCTGAGATGAAATCTGAAGGACAAGTGGGATTGT
Source organism: Echinops telfairi (assembly GCF_000313985.2). Taxonomy (NCBI): domain Eukaryota; kingdom Metazoa; phylum Chordata; class Mammalia; order Afrosoricida; family Tenrecidae; genus Echinops; species Echinops telfairi. Next base: position 10,563,120 of record NW_022111369.1, read on the forward strand.
CCTAGTCAAGGCCAGAAAGGGAAGGCATTTAGCATAAAGAAGCATGCGAGGGAAGCACGTTCAGAGAATTATCGGTTCTCGGGGCTAGTGATGCAGCAATACAGGAAGTGAGGAAGAAGACTAAAATAAGCCCGGGCAGTTTCATAGAGAATGATGCATAACAAGTTAAGAAGTTTGAGGTTTACTACAAAAGCATTGGGAGAGCATTAGAGAATTTAATCAGGTAAGTGACGAGCTCAGATTTGTATTTTAGAGAGATTATTTTGATGGAGTGTAGAAAGTTAATTGGGCTGATGGGGCAGGCAAGACTGGAGGGGTAGAATTACCCAGATATTTAATTTGCATAAGCATTCCTTATTAATTTCAGAAATATCTCTAGTTTGCCCTACCATAAACTGGTTCTTACTGGACCATTTGGGTCACTATGCATGTTACAGAAAACTAAAGGTGTTACTTTTTCTTTTTTTCCAATTTCTTTTCTCAAAATGTGTGCTGACAAAGAGGAATTCTTGACTAGATCAAGCATGGATGGTTATGTAATCTGTCTTCTAGATACCATGGAAAGCCTAGGAAGAGATTCAAATAATTTTTTTAAGATTGTTTAAACCTGTACATTAGTGTGCTATATACAAGAACCAATTGCTGTCATGAGACAGGTTCCATTAGTATGGGAAGGAACTTTTCATAGAGGAAACATTTAAGGATAGATAATACTTAAACTCAGAAATATGGTAAAGTCCTATTTAGGCAGTGACCACTACAGTAGCTAGGCCCTGAGGAACATATCCTGTAGATAATACATGGCTAAATTATGTTGGAAGTGAACTATTTACAATGGTAAGTTCCATGAGAGATGAACTGATACCTGTAGGCCTGTATCCTGTAGAAAGTTTACACCAGGGATGTAAAAATCAGAACTTGGTTTTGAAAATCTTAATCTGACAATATTCTGATTAAAGTCATTTCTAAAGGAAAAGAGACTGAGAGACAACAGAAAGCTACTGCAATAGCCCAAGCTCGAGAGAATATGCATCAGAAATAGGGGAGGATTAATGGGAATAGAAATGGGAGGGTGAAATTTGTCAGAGCAATAGTAAATGTTACAACTGATGAGATATCAAACATGTGATATCACTCTACATCAGCGGTTCTCAACCTCCCTAATGCCACAACTCTTTAATACAGTTCCTCATGTTGTGGTGACCCCCCCAACCATAAAATTATTTTCGTTGCTATTTCTTTTTTTTTTTAAAGAAATAACTTGTACTGTAACAGAATTTAAATCTTCCCTTTGCAAAAATAAAATTAAATATAAAAAATACAATAACAACAGACTAAGGATATTTATAAATCACACACCAAAAGGCTTACAATCAGAATATGTATGTATATATATGTACATATACATGTACTTACTATGTTTGAAATGAACTTGTAAGTCATTAAAGACCCAAGTCCACTTCAGTTTTACTTTTCCTCCTATGTTAGCCACTCAGACCAATATTTAGATCTGAGCGACAAGGAATTTGGAGGCCTCGTTGCTATTTCATAACTGTAATTTTGCTACTGCTATTAATCGGGCGACCGACCCCTGTGAAAGGGCTGTTCAACCCCCAAAGGGGTTGCAACCCACAGATTGAGAACCACTGCTCTAGATGATTTAAAGGATGGTGATTCCATTTGAGGAGGCAGTAGATTTGGCAAGGAAATGGCATCAAAATTTTTTTTGCTATAGCACCTTTATCTTCTGTGCTCCCTTTCTGAGGGTATCAAGCACGGCCATGATGTAAGAATGAGTATTTCTTAAGGTGGAGCTAGGATTTAGCCTGAGCCCAAAAGCCATTCCGTGATATAGTTTTGTTTTGTTTTTCTGTTCTTTTAATTTATTATTACTTGGGAGTTAATACGTACCTCATAGGTCATATCATTCCATAGTTCACTCTTGACAGCGGAATTGTATAATTACTTCCACAATTAGTCTTCAAACATTCTTTTTCTTCCTGAATTCCTTGACATCATCTCCCTTTTACCCCCATGACCACCACCACCATGCCGCTATCCCGCCCTACCTCCCCCCCCCCATCCAGAAATCTTTATTCTACTTGCTCTCCTTATCAATGCATCAATCTGGGTTTCATTTACCAAAAAACAGAAAAACATTTAACACAATTTCAAGAGGATGACCCACAATGACACTGTCGATGTACCCTCAATAGACTGCCATGAACAATATGCTAACTATCCTCTCAGTATAACTAGTTAGGGATAGAAGAGTTGAACGTTTGACCTCCTACAGAGCCTACAAGCATGCTTGTTTACACAACGGTGCTTAGGCTAACTGGTTTTATGGCAAGAGTGTTCTTGGATGAGTGCTTTTTTTTTGTCTAAGATGTTTTGGTTGAACTAGATTAAGAATAAGGAACTATAGTATCAAAATTGCCAAATTTAAGTTTGGAAAGGTTTTGCATTTGGCATACATTTTTTCTTTTCCCAAAAAGATTCTGTCGCCATAATATTTTGTCAAGCATTTTAACATTTAAACCATAAAAAAGAAAAACATGTTTCAATATCAAGCTACCAAGTATAAGATTCTAAGATATTTTTAAAAAAAGGTTTTAAGATATTAACGATTTTAGGACATGACTGGTGGCTAAAAGGCTGTTTAAACTATTCTTTTAAAAACTCATAGTAAATGATGATGCTAAGCCCACAAAATCATCCAGATATTAATCAATGATCTTATATGTAAACATTAGATATTTGGGAACACATGGGTACTCTTTTGAAACCAAAGATTCACATAATGTATCTTGTAAAACAAGGTTACTTCTAAAGTTGTGGCTGAACTGTGGGAATATGTGACTCTGTATGGTAACACAGTCTAAGGATTATCTTAAAAAAATTTTTATTCTGATATTTCAAGGAAGAGAATCTGATTGGCTCAGCCTGTAGCTGCTCTCCCTTTTTCTCCCCCCTCCTCCACTCTTCAGTCAGCCAGGGTTTTAAACTCAACCCATTATCAATGAGTCAATGCTGACTCATAACAACCCTCCCTGTAAGATGGGAGAATTGCCCCTGTGGGTTTCCGAGACGGTAATTGTTCACCTCCTCTTCTCCCAAGGAGCAGCTGGTGACGGTAAGCAATACAGCACCAGAGGGTTGTCGTTGGTTCATATGATACCAACATGACAGCCTAGGCTCCCACTTCAACAGAGGGGGGCCCTTCCAAACCAGAAATTTAGGACTGGGTAGGCAACACAGTATTCCTGAATAAGATCGATTTGTATTACTTACTTCTGCTATTTTAAAAGCACTAGAAAGAAGAAGATGTTAACGATTGATAAGAGCTGTCTAATGGACACAGAAACACTCACTGCCACTAATTCAGACCTGATACATAAATACACTTACCAAGAATATTTGAGTTGTTATGTTCTTAGTTTGTGGTATCCAAATTTTTTACCTTTAAAATGTATCTTCAATGAAGAAAAATACTATCAAATAATGATGTGCTGAGGACAAAGTGATTATTGTTCATGAAAATTGCAGCTAAGACTATTGAGTCATTGTGAAGGTTTGAGAACTCGTGCTAAGGAAATCCAAGTGTGATCTTGTTGGTTAGCATTCAGCATTTCTTTAGTAAGAGAGACAGTCAAAGGCAGCATGCACCCTGCGTAGTGGGTGGTATGACCAAGCCCCCTCCCTGGGAACTACCGTGCACCTCTCTGCGCCAAGCCACCACAGATTTGAATGTGCCTGTGAACAGTATATGCTAGTGTTATTTTCGGTCTTATGTGTTATTTGGTAGGTTATTTTTGAGTCTTGGAATGCTAAAAATATGTTCCCATCTAAATTAATGGTAATTGCTTCTTCACTCTGTGCTGTTGTGGTACAAACAAGAGTCTAGGAACGCTTCACTCTGACATCAGCGGAAACCTGGACCTCTCTTTCAGAACAGTCTGTGTACTGTTCATTTAATGAAGAGTAATTTAATGAGTGATATTTTTAAAATGTGTTATTTTCTAAACCTTGTATATAAGGAGCTGCCTTTTATCTCCCCAGAAAGTTATACTCTCATTATTTTAATTGTATGTTTAAATTATTTTCTAGGGCATTTTTCCCTAACATGTCATGATACTAGTAATTATTTTAAGCTGATGAAAACACCCTTAGTCCTCTGCAGTGAACGCGGGCACATGGCAGCCCCCACGTGACCAGGGAGAACTGCTCCACACAATGTGCCTGGCTGTCATCTTCGTGGAAACAGATTGGCAGGCTTTTCGTCGTCTAGATTAGTAGTTGAGCACAAATTTCTTGCACCACGAAGGGAGCTTTTTATGCCAATACCAAAACCAAACTCGCTGCAAGCAAGTCAACTGGCAGTTAATTTACTAACCCTGGGTAGTGTAGTGGGTTATGTGTATGGCTGCTAACTAGAAGGTCAGCAGTTCTAAGCCAGCAGCTGCTCCCAAAGAGAAAGATGAGGTTTTCTTTTCTCATAAGTAGTTGCAGCCTCAGAAATCCAAAGGACAGTTCTATTCTATCCTATAGGGTTGCTAAGATGTCTCTAATTACTAAATCAAAAGTGGTAGTCAATAAGACAGCAGAATTCTAAAATGCAGTGAAATAAAATACACCCACCACCACCCCAGAAAAGAGAAAATTAAAAAACAAAAAATACCTAGAAATATCAGCTATGTTTACTCGAAAAATAAACATATACCAGAAATATTTCCTATCAATGTTAATAACCTCTAATAATTCTATGCAGAGTCCCACTTAATAGATATAGTTTTATAGCATCCAGTTAGACTTGAGAATATTCTCTTGCCTATATCACTTTCAAAGGTTTAAAACCATATTCATAGTAGTAATAAACTGAAAAGCATGCATGTCACAAAACCCATGTGACTACCTGATTCATTTTCACTTGTTTTCTTCCTTAAAGGTGCCTTTCTTCATTTAGCCAAAATACTCGTGTGCCTGAGCATGGACGATAGTAATACTGTCATCAGGGAACCAGTTACCTCTGTTTCTCTCCTGCACTCAAGTCTACACACAAATGTTTTCCTTAAGCTTCCCTCTCAGCTTCATCCGGGGCCACATTTCAGGCAGCATCAACATTCCATTCGGCACTGCATTCACGGCAGAAGGCGAGCTGACCCAAGCCCCCTGCACTACTATGCTCCAGAACTTCAAAGGGAAGGTTATTGTTATCGTGGGGCATGTATCAAAGCACATGGCTGAGGTAAGCGTGCTCCACATGTCATGCGCATTTGATGAGTTGTTTACCTGTCTACCCTCTAGGTTGTCTAATGATGTATTTCTTTAGTTCAGAAATGATAAATATCACCTGTCTATATGCTGATATAGAAAAGTTTGCCTGTCTTTTCCTCAGTACTATTCAATCATTTTCTCTTCCTTAGTTTAGCATCATGAACAACAGTAGATTTAGAGAATTCCGAAGGATAACCTGAGCATTTTTTGTGTGTATTCTAATTGCTTTTCTGAAATTGCAAAGAAATGACTGTAAAAACAGTGGGGCTTGAGGAGGCTCTAAAAACTGGTAATGATGGAATTTGTTGGATGTGATAGTTAAGGTTTTGTGTCACTTGCCTGAATCAGTGGTTTTTGGTTGCACGGGCTGGGGGTGAGGGGGAGGGGGTGTTGTTATTTGCTATACTTTCAAAGCTTCCTATGAGAGAGAGTTCAGGAAGGATTTCAACTTTCAGATATTCATGGACAACTTTTTAAAAATCAGCATAAATCCATTGCTCAATGTGTGGAGATTGGTTTTATCCTCACTCTCCCACTTGTCAATCATTCTGACACCGGCTGCCCACATGGCACCCAGCGCTGGGCAGATTTCACAGTTAGAGGCCGTTGTCCTTCAGACGGCCAAGTAGACAGACACCAGCCGTGAGTTGGAGAGTTAGCACGACATGTTCGCTTTTATTTGATGGCTTCCCCTTCTCGCTTGGACTGAATGCAAAGACTCACAGAATTAGCAGACAACCCTAGACTTACAATTACAGAGGTATCCCCGCAAAGGGACACAAATGAGTATCGTCATATGGAGGAAAAACACAGGCAAGGACTAAGAAGGTTCCCAATGTGAAGTTTGCACAATCCAACGCGGCCACATCATCTGCCTTTCCCCAGCCAGAAAGGCCTCAGAGCCTTCATGACCCAGGGTCTTGCTGGCCAGACCTGCGTGATAGGCTAGGTAATGCCTCCTGATGCTGATTGATATCAGCCTCCCAGGTAAGTCTTTTCTGATCTGATCATCCCCATGCAACAGCAAGTATGGCCTGGAAATCGCAGACTAAGGCATTCCACTTGTTCATGGAGTCTTTCTCCAGAACCAAGGACAAAGGCTACTTACTTTGGGTAAAGCTAAATGCTTTACCCCACAAGATATGTGCAGAGCATGTGAAAGAAAATCACTCCCCTCTGCCTTGGCTTTATTAGTTTTGAACACATTGAAAAATAAAACGAAGACTATCATGGCAATAAAAAATATTTATATTTTACAAAAACCAAGATGGAAGATATATTAGCTTAGTGTATGAGCCAAATTGGCTTGCTAACAGAGCTCCCCACACTAGGCTGAGATTCTGTCCAGATACAGCCCTAACTAAAGCAGGACAGGCGAAGGGGCTTGTGGATCTGCTCCTGCGAATGTAGCTGCAGTAACTTGCTCCTGGGGGTAGCGTGTTCTCATGAAGAACAGGTCTAGGCCTTTTCAAATTACCCAATTAAATAAATCACTCTACTCCTCATGAGCTCCTAACCACCAAGTCAGCAGTTTGAACCCTCTGTTTTCTGCAAGGGAGAAAGATGAGGCTTTCAGCTCCTGTAAAGATTTACAACCACAGAGACCTAGTAGATTTCTATTCTGTGCTATAAAATCACTATGGCAGTGGGTAAGTGGGACCTCCCAGGGCAGAGAGAATAAAGAAACAAAAATAAATGTCAGGCATATGCTTAGGAAAATTTTCTTGCATGGAAACCAGGAGTAGAGATAAAATATTCCCCTCTAATATGCATGTGCCCTTGTGTCATTATAGACTGAACAATCCAGACATGTGATCACTGAAAAGGTAGATGATAACTTTGTGGGTTTAAGTTGAAAGGATCTCAATTTAAAGTGTATTTACGAAACTCTATTATATTATCAGTGATTGTGCTAGCTTCTATATGCACACTGTTCCCCCTTGTATCCCCTCCCCAGGTCGGTTCTGTACCCTGCTCTACCCTGGAAGCGATTTCTGTCTCTTCTGAAATGGTTTCCAGTCATTCAGCCAAGTCACTTGTTAAGGGAGGGAAGGAGTTCACGATCTTGACCTCCCTGGCTTCTTCCCTGAAAGATGGTCTCCAATTGACTTTCCCTCTACTGATAATACTTCTCGTCAGGTTCCCTTCTCTACACTACTCTCTCTCTTTCTGTCCGTCTGTCTCTCTCTCTTTTTCCTATCATTGGTCCCATTGGTTGTAGGGATGGGAACAACTCTGCTAATCCCACGTAACTGAACTATTTCAATGGTTCTCTTACATCATTGTACCCACACTTTTATAAGTAATTTTTTTTAACATTTTATTAGGGGCTCATACAACTGTTATCCCAATCCATACACACATCAATTGTGTAAAGCGCATTTGTACATCGTTTCTCAAAACATTTTCTCTCCATTTAAACCCCCGACATTAGGTCCTCATTTTTCCCCTCCCTCCCCGCTCCCCCCTCCCGCATGAGCCCTTGATAGTTTATAAATGGGTATTTTGTCATATCTTGCCCTGTCCGACGTCTCCCTTCATCCACTTTTTGGTTGTCTGTCCCCCAGGGAGGAGGTCACACACAGTTCCATGTAATCGGTTCCCTCTTTCCTACCCATTCTCCCTTTACCCTCCCTGTTTCGCCACTCACACCACTGGTCCTATAGGGCTCATCCGTCCTGGATTCCCTGTATTTTCAGTTCCTATCTGTACCAGTGTACCTCCTCTGGTCTAGCCAGTCTTGCAAGATAGAATTCGAGTCATGGTAGTGGGAGCGGGGAGGAAACCCTTAGAAACTAGAGGAAGGTTGTATTTCTCATCATTATTACATCGCACCCTGACTGGCTCATCTCCTCCCCGAGACCCCTCTGCAAGGGGATCTCCAGTGGCCTACTAATGTGCTTTGGATCTCCACTCTGCACTCCCCCCATCATTCACTATGGTAAGATTTTTTGTTCTGATGATGCCTTACACCTGATCCCTTCGACACCTCGTGGTTGCATCGCCGGTGTGCTTCTTCTATGTGGGCTTTGTTGCTTCTGAGCTAGATGGCCGCTTGATTACCTTCAAGCCTTTAAGACCCCAGACACTATACTTTTTGATAGCCGGGCACCATCAGCTTTCTTCACCACATTTGCTTATGCACCCATTTGTCTTCAGTGATCTTTTTATAGGTTAATCCTCCCCACACCAGCACCACCACCCACCGCCCCTCAGTCCAGCTCCATTTATCTTAAAAGCATGGGAGCTATCCAGGGATAGTTTGGTTAGTTGCTCTCTCTGTTTCTTACCAGTTGTGTTAATTTGGACATGTTATTCAGCATCCCAAGTCACCGTTTCTTCACTTATAAAATGGGAATGAGTTTAATACCCCAGAGCATTATTGCAAAGACTTCAAATCAGGCATAAAGAGTTAGGTGCAGAGGCTGATACGAATGAGCAGCACACTAACCTCAGCATTGTTGTTTGCATGCATTTAAATTTAAAAACTAATCTTCAATAATGATCATATAAAAGTTATAGAATTTTAGGTGTTCGGGCTAAGCCAGTTCATTTGAGCCCTGCAATTTCCCATCAGGCAGTGGTGGGGAAGGTTTCCTAAGAGCTGTTTTAATCAGGTCTCTTCTTTCCGGGCTGTGTAAAAATTTCAAGTGATTTCCAAGCAAGTAGCAGCTTTTCTCCTAAATTGAAATCAGGACACTGCAGCTGGCAGCTGGCAGAGCCCCATTTTGAAAAGATTAAGGAAGCCATAATTGAATGCTGTGAAAAGAAAGCAGAGGTGCCAATTTCAGTCGGTACAGTTACAAATTACCATTGCAAATGTTTATGATCTTGATGCCGAATCCATATTTGAACTTTAGGATCTTTTTGTCTGCAAAACAGTAGGCACTGATTGTAATTTCTCTAGTTTCACATCCTCTGTAAAGTTACTTCTTTAAGAGCTAGTGTGAAAATTCAGCAAACAAAACTACTAAATGGAGTAACATATAACTCAATAAAATAAAGAGGCTTTCCACACTAAATTTAACAAGTAGCAAATATTATTGTATGATTCCAAGAATTAATAAATGAACCATTTGTTTAGAATTTGATATTATTAAAAGTATCCATATAATATACAAATTAGGACTGAATTCTCTTTTATAATACAAATATGGAGAAATTATGCTACAATGACTAGATATAGTGAATATATTGTCTCTAAAATCATATAGAGAAAGACAATAGATCTCAGGGTCTATTTTGCTTATTCATATGCCTGAATAACTATAATCAGAATATTAATGATGCCATTTTAATTACAGATTAATTAACCATTTACAATCATCATAATAGACTATCATTTTATTGCTCCGACATGCTTCCTTTGCATTTATTCTGTGCTAAGCTTTTTGCATTTAGCTTAGCTTAAGCACCTCAGAAGGCCTTCAGAATGTGTTAGTTCTTGTCTGGACGAGACACTGCTGTCCTCCAGAATAGGGCAAAGGCTGACTACGAAGATCTTTGTTTAATTAGGGTCTCACACAGAGGCTTCTCTGGACTGGGAATAAGGCCTGCTGAATGCCACTTGTCAATTCATCTGTAGTTCACCTTACCCTGAAGGTTAAAGAAAGCAGTGAGCTTTGGTCTAATCAAGCATATCCAGATATTCTGTGAACAAAGTTATACTGGCATTAAGGAAAGTCAAAATTAGATCTCCTTGTGTGATGGGAGCCTGAAACCTCTGCACTGTGAACCGCTGGCCCAAGGGTAGCACGAAACTGAGATTTTGTGTTGACCTTGTACTTACAGCTGAGTTTGCCAAGTCAAACAAAGGCATTCCACACTCAATGGTAAGATTTACAGGTGTAGGAGGGCCTTTGTATCAAAACAGTGCAAAGTGAATTCAGGCCTTAATTGTGTCACATTTTGAATGAACAGCATGGGAAGGTCTTACTCCTGTTCTCTTGCAGAGATAGTATTGTTAAAACTCACATAGGAAACTCCATCGTTGGTTGCCAAACTGGAATTCAATTCCCTGCGTATAGAAGGAAAGCATGTCAGTCTGGTGAATTCAGAACACCTCACAAAAGTGGACCTCTCTCAAAGCTGAGTTAAAAACTAACCTTTATTAGTTTATTATTTTTAATAATCTTTATTAGATTATTAAATAATAGTATTTAATAACTGGGGGAGGTAGAGATAATGTGTTATTGTTGCCCTGATTCATGGTGGCCCCAGACACAGCCAAGTGGAATGTTGCCCTCTCCTGAGCCATCTGCCTAATGCATTTCAGGTAGGACAGTTTTGATACATAGACTTTTCATTGTGAGAAATAAATCACCAGGTTTTCTTCCTGGTTCATATTGTTATGGAAGCTGTGCTGAAGTTTATTCAGCATCCCAGCAATGCACAAGTCTCCACCAACAGATATGATGGCTGCACGTGAGGCACACTGACACTATACACTGAGTATATCAGTGAGATACACTGATACTAAAACATGAGCAGGAGGTCGGACATGCCTCTACCCACCATCCTTCTGTACCATGTTCTGACACCAACTGTTCTTCGTGGCATTTTTCTATTCTACTGGGTTAAAAAATGTGATGCAATGGCCACGTAGAACTCAGACACCAAATCATGGTATGTGGTGGAGTGAAATTTCTTCATACGGCTCTTCTACCCAAGGCTCCCACGAAGTGATTAAGTGGGACTATGTAAGTAGGATGTGTGCAACATTAATCAAGGGCATTGCTTAGTTTTCGTTACCACCAGTACATCTATCCTTTAGCCCTGGCTATAAGAATGAGCCATTTTTGAAGCAACCGTAGAGAGAGAAACCTGGAGGACCTTGGGAGAGCACCTTCAAGCTCTCTGTGAAGCAGCAGGGACCCTGAAGGCAGATGCATTGCATACTGTGGCACGGAGACTCGGGGGAGTAGCACTGAAACTGTGTGGTCCTGCTCCGTGACAGGCCCAAGATTATGGAACTTTGTGACTGAGTGACAGGCAGGTTGGTTTCCTGGCCCATGAGGACAAAGGACAAAGGACCACAGGGCTGAGAGGCTGCGAACCATAGAGTCCTGTGGCCGACTGAAGAGGCCAATGAATGCATCCTCATATTTTGCTGATCCTGACTTATAGTAAACCTATTGACTTTTCTAATAGATCCCCTTAATTGTGCATATTGCCTGTGAGGGTTTTTTTGGCATTTCAAAGAACTATCGAACCCAACACAAATGCAGAGTGGTATGAGAGGAATGGTTGGTGGCTGAGTAGGAAAGGAAGGATGCAATGTGGAGGCCTGTTTGACTCTTCCCTCATGGCCATAGGGAAGCCAGACAGGGTCAAGTATGTCCACCCCAATGCCACTTAGTGCAGGGGGCTTATTAGAAAAGTTGACCAGTTACTACCAGTCAGGATCAGTAAACAGTAAGGATCTAACTCTTGGTCCACAGTTGTACCTCTCCTCAGGCAGCAGCCAAGTCTCTCTCTAATCTTCAGCCTGTTGGGCATATGGCACCTTGGCTTCTGCCTCTGTGGGCCGGCAGGTCCACCTGTTGCTCTCTGTCACAGTCTCATCGTCTCAGAGCTGCTCCTCTGTTCTATCTCATGCTCTCCTTGCTTTAGTCTCTGATCTCACCCTGGCTTCTTTGCTCTGCCACTTTGTCTCCATACCACAACCTCTGGTGCCTCTAGTCTCAGCTTCCATTGCTTCAGACAGTGTTTTGGAACTTGCTTCACTGGCGGCTCTTCTTCTGATGGTCCTGGGTTTTTTTTTTTTCCTTTCCTCTACTTTCCTCTACTTATACACAGAGGAATGACTTTGATAGAGGTGTGATTTTGTTTCCAGCAGGCCATATCCCCAAGAAAACAAAGGGCAGCGACTTGGTTCCCAGCCTCTACTAACATGGAGACTTGGAATATATCCCATCCCAGTCCTTAACAGAGAACACCCTCTAAAGTAGCAAAGTCTAGAATTTATAATAGATCACATAAGGGATTATGGCTAGAAAGGCCATATTAATTAACTCCATCTCAACTCATCAGGAAATGAACCTGGCTCTCCCATGGAGAAGGTGAGCCACCAATTCCCTAAAGAGATAGTCCATGTTGGAGCGAAAATTGCCATTGAATTGTTTACAACTCCTGTGACCCCACGTGTATCACAGTAGAGCTGTGCTCTGTAGGATTTTTATTGGCTAATTTTTCAGAATCAAATCTCCAGGTGATTTTTTTGAAAGTGCCTTTAGCTCATTTTAAATTGCCAACCCCTCAGTTAGCCATGGAGAGTGTTGACCATTTGTACCACCTGGGGCATGTTTAGCACATTGCTCAGATTTAAATGATTTTTTTATTAAGAGATCATTTTATTGGGGGCTCTTAGAACTCTTATCACAATCCATACAGCAATTGCATCAGGCATGTTTGTACATATGTTACCTTCCTTCTTTTCTAGACATTGACTTTCTATGGACCCCCTGGGATCAGCTCCTCTTTTTTCTCTCCCTCCCCCACCCAGTTTAAATTCTTATATTCTTCAGCATATTGTTAAAATTGAAAGGAGATTTTCCATTTTAATTTCTAACATCAAATGATATCTAGTATTACATGTGTGCTTTTGTAATATCTAACAATCATTACCCCTAGTCCCTAACCCCAATCCAAATCTAATTCTCAGACATCACAGCTCAATAAGATTTATAGTAGCTCTGCTTCCTCTTTCCTGGAAGTAAGTTGTAATATTTACCAAGAGTAGTATCTTGGTTTGCTTTTGCTTATTTCCCCTCTGTGGAAAAGGAATGTTGCTGGATACAATTCTAAAGATAGTGGTGGGAGCCCTGGTAGCATAATGGTTGTGCATTGTGCTGCTAACATCAAGATGTTGGTAGATCTCTGACTAGAACACCTTCCAACGACAAGAACTAGAAGAACAAGAACTTCAATTTTCTAACTCTAATGAGTCCCTAGTGAAGAAGAAAATATAAATCTACAAACATCATATTACTATGGAAATGACTACCTCTCATAATTAAACAATAAATTTTAAAATTATTTACTCTATCTAAAATATATTTTATAATTATAAGAGACAACTATGAGATTATCATTGCTAGTGTATTGCTTTCTTTTTCTTTGACTATCATCATCCTGTTTATTGACTTACTGATTTTTTTCATTTCAATGAATCATTTTTATCGGGGGTTCTTAAAGCTCTTCTAACAATCCATACATCCATTGTGTCGAGCACATTTGTACATATGTTGCCATCATCCTTTTCAGATCATTTTCTTTCTACTTGAGCCCTTGATATCAGCTCTTCTTTTTTTTCCCTCCCTCTCCAAGCTAGTGTATTACTTTCAAAACTTGTCTAATACAGGAATTTAAGGAGTCTTTGCTTCTTACCATATATACTCATGAATAAGCCAAGTTTTACAACACATTTTTTATGCCATTTTTGTGGTAAAATTAGGTGCCTTGGCTGATAGTCAGGTCGGCCTATTATACTCGAGTATATACAGCATTTTGTCTTGTCTAACCTTTGGAAAATATGAGAAGCAAGCAGTTCATCTCACCCTCAAAATGTTTTATCCTTGGACTTTGTCATCAAAAGAAATAGTCTTCTGAAAGTATGATGGCCAGTGTATTTATCTGGGTACTTTAGAGAAACAAATCCACAGAAACTCATGTATAAGAAAGAGTTTTATATAAAGGTTAAGTGCGCATCAAGAAAACATCCCAACCCAGTGCTGCCCAAGCCCACAAGTCCAACATTAACCCATATGTCTGACACCAATCCACAAAGTCCTCCTCCATCTCACAAAACACACGCAATGACGTGACTGCAGGATGAAAGCCGAGTCAGTGAATGTGTAAGCATCTCAGCACTGCAGGGGTCTCCACATGGCTGCTCCTGCACCCAAGGCTGCATCAGGGTAGGTCCATGTAGCTTCTACTCAGGAATATCTTGCAGGAAGTGAGCCTTGCCAGCTAAAGCAGGGAACTGGCTAAGGCAGCTGCACCCTGGTCCAACCATCAAAGCAAGAGACCTGACAACCAGCAAGGTGAGTCTCACTGAGCCATTTATCCCTTCACCCTTCAATTAACCCCACGTGTTTACAGGCCAGGTTGGCACAATAAACTAACTACCTCAAGCAGTTAAATAACAGGTTTTGTGGGCCGTTGCTATGCTTTCCTTTAAAACAAAACAAAACAAATCAAAGGAAAGGAAAAAAAACCTGGAAAATACCAAATATACTATCTATATTCACCTCTTTATATCTGCATCTATGTTATTATTGCTGCTACTGTTGGCATGTTGCTGTTAGGTGCCATCAAGTCAGTTCTGACTCATAGCAACCCTATGTAAGAAGAACAAAACCTGCCTCGTCCAGTACCATCCTCACAGTTGTTCTTATGATTAAGTTCATCAATGGAACCACTGTGTTGCTCCATCTTGTCAAAGGTCTTCTTCTTAACTGCCCTGCTACTTTACCAAGCATGATGTCTTTCTCCAGGGACTAGTCTCTCCTGACAATGTGCCCAAGTATGTAAAGTCAATTCTCACCGTCTTTGCCTAGAAGTGAATTCTGGGTGTGCTTCTTCCAAGACAGATTAGTTGCTCTTTTGGCAGTCCATGGTACTTTCAATATTCTTGAGCAGTACCATAATTCAAATGCGTAGATTCTACTCCTATCCTCTTCATTTAATATCTAGGTTTCACATGCATGTGAGGGGACTGAAAATACCATGGCTTGAGTCAGGAGTACATTAGTCCTAGAAGTAAGGTGACCAGATTTTAACGTTGGTAAAGTGGGACAAAAGCGGGACACCATTGATAAAACTCATATCCTGGCGAAATAGCCACATGGCAGCCGAAAACCGTATACCCTAGCTTGTCGTGCATGCTTTCCAAAAATCGGGACTTTTTAAAAATGCCACGGGACGCGGGGAAAAAATGTTCAAAAGTGGGACGTCTGGTCACCTTACCTAAAAGTGACATGGAACCCTTGATTTTCAACACTTTGAAGAGCTCTTGTGCAGCAGTTTCCCAATGCAATGAGTCCTTTGATCTCTTGACTGCTGCTTCCATGAGCATTGACTATAGATCCAAATGAGAAGAAATCCCGGACAACCTCAGTATTTTCCATTTATCATGATGTTACCTGTTGGTCCAGTTGTGAGGATTTGGGTCTTCTTTCCATTGAGTTGTAATCCATACTAAAGGCTGCAAGCCTTGATCTGCAGCAGAAACTGCTTCACGTCCCCCTCACTTTCAGCAAGCAAGGTTCTGTCACCTACATCTCGCAGGTTGTTTCTAAATCTTCCTCAATCCTGATGGTGCCACATTCTTCTTCTTATAACCCAGCTTCCATGATTATTCGTTCATCATACAGGTTGAATACGTGTGGTGAGAGAGTACAGCCCGGACACACACCTTTCCTGATGTTAAGCCATGCAGTATTCCCTTGCTCTATTTCCACAACTGTCTCTTGATCCATGTACACGTTCTGCATGAGCACATTTAAGTGTTCTTGAATTCCCATTTTTCTCAGGGTTATCTATCGTTTGTTATTAAGTGGAATTAAGTAATGCTGAGCTTCCTACCTCTCTTCCCATGTGTTACTTCTGGATACCTTAACCAAACAAGTTTTTTGGTGCTGTGGTGATCACTGGTGTTCTTACTGTTTGCCAGTGCCCCCTACTCTCTTTAGCCCCGTCTCTTCCTTCCTCTCTTTAACTCATACCATTCTTCTAGCCATTGATCTCAGGCACTGGAGATTAACCCATGTTTTCAAAGGAGACAAAATGACTCAAACTTTAAACCAATGTAGCATGTGTTTCCTATACAGTAAACTGCTCTGGCTTCAGCTCTCAGCTCTAACTCACTGCCATTAATTCCTTTTCAGTGCATAGCAACCCTAGAGGACAGGATAGAACTGTCCTTGTGGTTTCAGAGACTATAACTCTTTACAGGAGTAAAAAGCCTCGTCTTTCTCCCAGAGTGGCTGGTTGTTTCGAACTGCAGAATGCATAACCACTACACCGCCAGCAATCTTTCTGGCTTCAGCTAGTACTGACTTATTATTCACATTACTAGGATGTTTTACAACCACTTTGTATAAAATCTTTCACCTGTCAGAAAATGTGTTAGGCCTCCTTACATTTGTACATTAAGCATTTAGATCAAGAGTGGGAAATTAATCTTTGTTATCAGTGCCAAATATGCAAAGAATTCTTCCTTGATCTTGTTAGACCCACGGGCAATGGCTATGATTATAAACTTGCCTTTCTTCCTGTATTTTTCCTTCCCTTGCTTGTCAGCAAATGTTTGAGTCTGTGGTTTTATATCAGATTATAAAGAAACATTTTAGATATTAAAGCAACTTGAACTTTCTGGCTATCATAGGAGGCTTAGTAATAACAATGAAAATCTTCTACATAACTATGTTTAAAGTTAATGGATGATAACATACTTTGAAAGACCTATGAAGTAAAACTCTCTATAGAGATCCTATTTTCATGGCTTTTCAAACATTTTATGACTGAGAATTTATGGAGCCTCATCCAACCACCTGGTCACTTTACAGCTATGGAGGAAGCCACCACCTTGTGCCACACCCACATGTGTCAATCCTTCTTGTTCACATGTCCCATCTAAGTCCCAGAGTACTTTCTGAGGCACGCAGACAGAGCAAGAGTGGACAGAGTACTCTCATATCAGGTGCACATTGTAGCAAAAGGCCCAGGAAGGGCTCTTTGGGGACAAGAAATCAAAGGAACCCCTATGGATCTGTCCCCTGCCCCTAATAGATGGGCCGCACAGCTGTGCAAGTCTGTGACCATATCCCTGCATCACCATGATGTCTTGGCCAGAACTCCCCCAATATTTTGCCACATGTCTTGAAGAAAAATGGGAATGCCTCTCTTTGTAGAATCAATAAGATTGGAAAGATCTTTGGTTTTGATGCACCCTGTAAACCAATATGAGTTCATCAATGTGGATAGATGGAGGTATGAAGGACCAGATGATCAAGGATACTGAGTAAACCAGTAAATGGAGTTATCATCTGAAACCCAAGTATCCTATTATTAAACCAGTGTCTTTGAACACCAGGATCATTGGTGGACTGCCAACATGGATTGTAATTGTCACATCATCATAATGCTGGATAAAGATGTACCAGGAGAAAGTGCGTATCTTGTGAGAGTAATTGTAAGGATGTTCACCTGTGCCATGTTTGAGTCCTCCAAGTCACAGGTAGGAGTCATGTGGAAGTTAAAGGAGGAAAACCCAAATTCTCATACTAGACCGATACTACAACTCCAGAAACCCCTGACTCACTAGGCACCACGAACAAGGAAATCCTAGAGCAGTATGATGGGAAATTGGGTAGGTTTTAGTGGACACAAGCAACACCATCATAGACATTGTCAAAAACCTCAAAAAATGTACTGATTGTACCATCATTGGGTTCAATCCCAAGGGTAAGGTGACCAGACGCCCTTCTTTTGGCGGGACAGTCCCACTTTTAAACAATTCTTCCCCTGTTTTAAAAAGTCCCGATTTTTGGAAAGAATGCACGACAAGCTAGGGTATACAGTTTTCGGCTGCCATGTGGCTATTTCGCCAGGATATGAGTTTTATCAATGATGTCCCGCTTTACCAATGTTAACATCTGGTCACCTTACCCAAGGGGTTCATCGCTACAGAATCAAGGAGCTGAGCCAGAGAAACAAATGGCCTGTGCAATGAGAGAACCATCTGAGACTTTATTCTCACGGTGCTGGGCAGGGTGGTGATACTCAGGTGGTTCCGAAGCAACAAGGAGTCTTGACATTTATCCTCCTGCTGATTGCCCAAGAGCAGTTACTGCGGTGGCAATGTAGGCAGCACCAAGCCCATCACCAAGAAGATCACCAGGTGCTGCAGAAGGGCCTGCAAAAGGTCATTTTGTCCAACACTTTGAGAAGCTGCATGCCCAAGTTCCTGAGCAACAGGTGGATGCTGTAGAAGGGTTTCCTGGAGGAAGATGGCGTGGTGATGAGTCCATGGTGATTTTGAGACAGCATCCCAGAGTTCATGAAGTGAGTTGGTCAGCCGGCTGTCAGTACAATCAAAGAGTACCTGTGAACACATTACTGTGATCCCTTGATAGAAAGATCCTGACCAGGCATGTGTGACCAAGGAGCTAGAGATGATCCTGGAGACCATTCTTGGGAACATGCTGTCATCCCCGAAGACCGGAAGATTCAGCCTTAAAAATCAAGTCCACAAAGTGGTCTAGGAACACTTCAAACAGATCCGCTAATGTGAGCACACTGGACAAGCTCTCACTCCGCTGGGGTGTGGACCACGTTGACGTGGTGCCCCACGAGAGATGCAGTTCCACAGCAATGGAAAGTCTAGTCAGAGGCACGTGGTATCTGGGGTCATCACCACTGTCAACTTGATAAATTTTGTGTTTGCTTGAAAGCAAGACTAGAAGACAAACTAAACTTGGGAAAACATAAGAACTCAGAAATATCAGTGGCAAAAATCTGATTGTTTTTATTAACATTCATTTTCCATGACATCCATTCTCTTTGCTGTCATGAACGCTATATGACCCATTTGATTTCCAGCTGCCTGGCACCGGGTGCTGCTCTATCAATAGCAGGTAGAATGGGGCATGCCAGCATTGATATCACAGCTTTTATGTTGTTTACACTTGCTATATAAATGAATCTCTTTGTTAGATGAAATCTGCTTTTTATTAACTTTCTCTTAAACTGTTTTTAACATGGAATTCTTAGTAAAAGAAAATTTGGAAAGGTAGATGAATATATAAAATGACTGGGGCAAGACAGACAAAGCAGAAGTAAGTAACTCGTCAGAAAATATTCCAGCATGAGGCACAGAAGA
Source organism: Echinops telfairi (assembly GCF_000313985.2). NCBI lineage: Eukaryota > Metazoa > Chordata > Mammalia > Afrosoricida > Tenrecidae > Echinops > Echinops telfairi. Next base: position 10,582,285 of record NW_022111369.1, read on the forward strand.
AACGGGGCTCGGTTCAGCGCCCTTTCTCGTGGGCAGCATCGTAGGTGCAGGGCCACGTTGTTTCAAGTGGAGTGAATTTTAACTCCTCGTTTAGCAAAGAGCTGCAGTGAGTGTCCCCTGCCCACTCCCATACTGTTTTCCACCCTCAGACTCGTTCTCTTTCTCTGTGATGTACTAACTCAGATCATAGTAATAGCAGTAACCCCTCACTTAGCTCCCACCCCTGCAACCCTGCCCCAAGAATAACACTGCTCATGACCTCCCCCAGTGCCACTTTTCCCATGGAAACTAGACAACTTTTTCCATAGAAACTTTTTGTGCACTGTGTTGTTAAAGTGAATGATTCCTGTAAATTGTTTTATGAAGCATTTCCTTTTTTTAAATCAAAGAAATGGGCTTTCGCACTCCGTACATGGACATTTTCATAACAATATGCCATTAGGACCTTCTGAGAATGTTTCTTTTGCAAGGTGTTTGTTTTAAAGATTCCCATGGTCAGCTCTATGCCTTCCCCAGTGTCCCCTCACTAAGGAATGGCAGCCTGTAGTAGCTGCCTCCACGGAGTGTGCTCGGCAAGCTGTGTCTCTAAAGGGCAGGTATTCAGTATGATAGGCCTCGCAGGCAGGCAGTTTGGTCTCTAGTGCAAATATTGGCTCTCCCACTATAGGAGGACTAAGGAGTGTAGTTGTGTTCTAATGACATCGAACACTGAAATTTTATTTATGAACATTGACATGTACACTTCACATATTTTCATGTCATGAAGTATTTTGGAGTGTGGGTATACGTGAAGGACCCCTGTGGGCTAGGTGTCAGGCTGCTAACCATAAGGTTGGCAGTTCAAACCACCAGCTAGAAAGATGAGGCTATTGAGTCTCCTAAAGATTCACAGTATCAGAAACCCGATATGGGGTTGCTGTAAGTCAGGATCCACTCAATGGCAATGGGGTTTGGTTTGTGGGTATGTGTTTACCATTTAAAAGTATCAAACATATTTTTAGCTCCCAGCTATACACAGACAGTGTCTATAATTTGATGACCTCTGATCTAGAGACTTAGGCACAATAGGTGGGGGTCTTAGTTGCATATAAGACCCCTTCTGTGCCTCCAGGAACCACAAGCGGGGCAGCATTTCTCGGGGTCTATTCTGGGACCTAGAAACACAGGCAGGTCAAGCTCTCTTGTGTCTGTATATTTTATTGTGGGACAGTTGGGAGAGCATTAGCGTGAACAGCGCCGCAGTGATCAAATGAATGTACCATCTCTTTAGCCAAAGAACACAACTGGTTGTGGATAAAAATTTCTGAGAGGAACCGTGAACTGACTTTCTGGAAAGCTCAGAAACAGGAAAGGGACAAGTGTTTCATGGGCTGATTGATATCATGGAAAATCACAACACCTTTCCCTTGGTAATAATTTAATACTAGAATTTAAAATGATTGTTTCGCTCTCGCGCTCTCTCTCTCTCTCTCTCTCTCTCATCCCCCACGCCCCCATCCTTTTCTTTATTATTTCAAAAAGGTAGGGAGAGGACCAATTGCCGTATCTGCCAGCAAATGGAGTTGATGTGAGTCAGGCGCATGGACAGTGGTAGGACTGATAGGCGCACTTTGGAATTAGAGAGCGTACTCTGCTTCTTTCTTTCAATTGCTGGTAATAAAAGTAGACAAGAAACCAGGACAAGCAAATATCCCAAACACGGGTGGGGTGGGTAGGGGGTGGTGGGAAGCAGTGTAGTTGTTGGATGCAGTAAAGGAGACTTTGAAATACTTAATACCTAATCTCGATTTGGGTTGCTATTTCAGCGTGTCTACTAGAACCTTTATGTGGTAAGATACAAGCATTTTACAAAAGAGAGAGAGGGTGCTCATTTGTAATATCCAGAAAAAAACTGCTAAGTCATCATTTGAATGTTATAATCTTTGGCATGTATATCCATGACCTCACAAAGGATAAGAGCTATCTTGTCTCAATATGTGTTATTCTGCACACACGCCCTGCCCTCCTCAGCCCACCATTTAATTACTCGCTGCCACAGGAATGTGTGTGGATGAATCGGAAACTGGCCACAGTTGCCCTCCCCCTTGACCTGCAGTCTTTGGAAGTTGGCTGTCATGCATTACAGCCCTGTGTTTTGAAACCGAGTTTTTATTATATACATTCTTTCAAGGCATAATATACTCTGTATTGTGACCAGTGGGTTAGGCACATGTTGCTTTTTGTTCCCAGTGTTCTAGTGTAAACAAGAATTGATAGATGATAGTTGCTGAAATTCCAGTCCCCAAAACCACAGGTCAAAGGAAAATGTGCCACAGGCTAATTATGGTTCTTGATAAATGGTGATATTTGATGATGGTGGAATTTTATCTGAAGATGCTTATCCTCTAATAAGACAGTAAGCATTTTTTATTAGAGTAAGAACTGTTTATAAGCAACTTGTCACATTTAAAAGTGTTTCTTCCTATTAGTTTTAATGTTAACTTTTTAGAAAATTTCCACATAAATCTTATTTGGAGGACATGTTTGAAAGTACAAGTTATTATTAAAAAGCAATCTATGTCATATTTACTAAACATAAGGCCCTTTCATAAATTTTAAAATAAAATTAATTCATATGAAAGAAAAATGCTTAACCTGAAGTGCATACAAGGGTTTTAGGAATTGGATTTCCTAAATTCCTTAGGAATTGTATGTTCAATTCCTTCTGTGGCAGCTACATAATCTCCTGTCAACTTGCAAAGGGGTGGAGTCTAACCTGTCAATCAGGTCACAACCAATGAGACCTCTGTGTGGGGATGGCCCTCTCCTGAGGATTCTGGGAACTCCTATCTTCCTCCCTGGAGTTGGGACACACATTCTCTCTGCTTCGTCTCCCTGGAAGAAGTTCCTGTTGACAAACCACATGGAGCTATGCAGATGGAGCTAGGGCCATGAAGCTGGGGGACCTCTGAGATGTTTCCACTGCCACTGGATCCACAAGACTTTCCACCCACTGGCCTGTGATCTTCCTGCATTCAGTGTCATTGCATGTGTTGTATGAGTCTGAAGTGGAATTTATAGACTGGTATCAGACATATGGACTAATATCAGACTTACGGACTTGATCTAGACAGGGCTGGGGTGTTTTCTCAATATACAATTGTTCTTTTATATAAAGTTCTCTAATCATACCCTCTATTATTCCCTACCTCACCTGCTTCCCACACCTCCTTGAAATGACTTCTTAAATCGTCTGTTTTGACTCTTGCTTCCAACAGTCCTTCTGTAAGCAATAACTTGAATGAAAGTGTAAAAAGTGATGTTCCATATAGTTTGTTATCACTAGGTAAGATGGTGATCACTTGTCTGTCAGTTTGTTGCACTATGGTTACTTGTATGTCACTGTGATGCTAGAAGCTATACACTGGTAGGTCCAGTGCTAGGAGGGTCACCTAAAGTGAAAAGGTTTCAGAAGAACTTCCAGACTAAGAAGAGACAAAGAAGAAGGACTAGACTGTTCTTTCTCAGGACTTAGCTACTAATGTACAGCATTGAAACATTGCCAGAGATAGGACCAGAGTGAACTCCGCAGCTTGTGAGGCACTCTAAATATGCCAGAGGAAAGCTGCCTTCTCAGAGCAGTGCCTATCTGAATGACAGCATGGAGCAAAGCCTGTGGGAGCAAAGCCCTTGGGACCTTTCTTTGCTGATGGAGCACGGCTCAAAATGAGAAGAAACAACTGCAAACATCACTTAATAGGAACTTGGGGTGTATAAAGTATAAATCTAGGGAAACTGGAAGTCACCAAAAATGAAATGCATAAAGATTGATATCCTAGGTGTTAGAGAACTGAAATGGACTAATATAGACCATTCTAAAACAGAAAATCATATGGTTTACTATGCTGGGAATGAAATAATCAAGAGGAATGGTGTTGTATTTTTCATCAAAAGGACACTTCAAAATTTATCTTGAAGTACGATGCTGTCTGTGCCAGGATTATACCCATACAAATTCAATAAAATCCAGTCAATACAACTATTATTTAAATTTATGTACCTAAGATAGGGAAGGCTTCAGGAGAAGTGGATGTAGGGGTAAGGTAGGAATCAAGTGTTCATCTTTGAAAATCTGAGTTTGAGCAGCATATTAGGTGTCTAAGTAGAGATGTTGACAAAGTAGATATGTAAGCTTAGAGTTCAGTAAAGAGGCTAACGATATAAATTTAGAGTCTTTGGTATGTACATGGGACTTAAAGTCATGGGCCTAAGCAATATTATTTAGAGGATGAATATAGTTGGAGAAGGGAAGCGATTAGTAGACTGAGCCAGCGGCAGGAGTCAGAAAGATCCACCAGAATGAAGATCCACCAGCCAAGATTGAAAGAAAAAGGTAGTGAAGTAAAAGGAGAAAACCAAGCAATTGGTGTATTCGTTCCCAAGGGCTGACATAACAAAGTACCATAAACTGGGTGGCTTAAACAACAGATTTAACTCACACATTTCTGGAAGCTAAAAGCCTAAATTCAGGGTATCAGCAGGGCTCTCTCTCTCCAAAGGCTCTCAGGGATCATTTCTATCTCTTTCAGTTTCTGAAAGGGAAATTTCTAGACCCAGAAATTCATTAGTTTGTGCCAACATGACTCCAGTCTCTGCCTCCATTGGCACATAGTGTTCTCTTGCATTTGTCTCTGTATTTTCTCTTGCATTTTCTCTTCCTTTTGCAAAGATACCAGTCCTCTTGGAGTGAGGACCATCCTGCACAGTATGACTTTATAGTAACTTAACTAATTACATTTGCAAAGATGCTGTCACCAAGTAAGGTCACATTCACAGGTACGAAACATATTGTTTTGGGATACATATAAAAGTTAACTCATAATATAGAACCAAGAGAGATTAGTATCTTGAGGCTAATGGAAGAAAGTTTTGAAAAGATGAGGGCAAGGTCAAATGTTTTAGGTGAAATGATGGGTCCAATAGTCTTAAAAATTGGATTTGGCAGTGTGACATATGAAAATTATTAACGTTCATGAGAATATTTTTCAGGGAGTTGTTGTGGATAAAAGTTATATTAGGGTGAATTTGAGAGATAATGAGTTTCCTTCAACAAACTAGTAACATAGTAGGGGGGGAAGTAACTATGCATTCAATACATATTTGATCATATTAAAGTATTTTTATGTGTGATAACAATATTATTATTTGTTTTCATCCTTTTATTTCAAAGATACATGTTTATAGCTTACCTGGTATAGCAGCTAAGATTTACATCAAACAGTTCCACCGAGGAGAAATAGTGGGGAGAGTACATGAAATGAACGACTGAGTTAGTTATTGACACCGGACATCGAGTAGATAGAACTCCACTGTACTTGTGTGTTTTGTGTTTTCTTTAACCTGCTTTGACAGTTTCTTAAAATGAGAGAGAATGGTAAAAGATGAAGCAACTATAGCCAGCAGACAAAACAAGATATGAAAATGTTTGTGTTTTTTTAAACCCCAAAACCTTTTATACCATCAAATTTCCTAATCCCAAATATTGGTTCCAAGAAGTACTTGGTTAAAAGTAGTATTGTGGACAAGACTAATGTATACCAGATTGTGGATTCTGAATGTCCCAGACACTGTTTAGAGTAATTACCCTTAAATAAACATAAATCTTCCATCCTGCAATGGCTGTTCTTGTAAACACACCATATGTATATTTTTTTCTTCTTGCACAACTCTGTTTTCCAGTATGTAGCACTCTTAAATAATACCCCGGAATTACCTGTTCTGCTCCTTACTTGTCACAGTGCTGGTGATGGAATGGAGGTGACCCTTGTTCACCTCCTTGGCTTTGCCCAAATGCTGGTTTTATTTCTGTCAGTGAAATTAAAGAAGTATGTAGCCACTGTTTCTGAGATATTATTACTATGAAACCAGTTTTCTACCTTATGTAATAAAATGTTTAGATCTTTAAATGATTTCAGTATCAAAGATCTAAATACAGAAAGCTAGCAGGAAATAGACCATTACAATAATGATTGAAGCAAAGGTAGCATTTCAAAATTATAGCAATTCAAAATTACTTGAATTGAGGGAGATTAGTGAAATAGAAGATTTTAATTATGGCTTTGGTAGAAAATACAGAATATACATGGAATTCCACAAGGGCAAACAAATCTGTCTCAGAAGTATAGGTAAAGTAGTCCTTGGAAATGAGGATGGTGAGATTTTGACTCCGGTACTTTGGACAAGTCATCAGGAATGATTAGTCTCTAGGAAAGACATCCTGGATGTTAAAGTGGGGTCAGCTAAAATGAGGAAGACCCTTAATGAAACGGTTAGATAGAATGACCGCAGCAATAGGCCTAAACATAGCAACAACTCTGAGGGTACATAGGACCGGGCAGTGTTCCTTCTCTTGGAATCTAACAACTTATTTTGTGATAATTTTCACGGTTCTTCTGTTTTCCACTGAGATGGGCAGTTCAGCTGGTCAACACTTTTATTCATGGACCAAAAATCTCTTAAATAATCAGGATAACACAGCACTTCCATCATAGTAAACCTAAAGTCACAACTGTACTCTAGATGGAAAAATCCCCCAATATTCTGTATGTCATCTCAAATACTTATCTGAGTTGTCTAGCCAAACTCTTGGCAATAGATACATAATTTGCATGAAGTATCAGCCAAGCCCCAATCCTACAGTGCCAGAAATAATAAATGTCTCCCATAGTTTCAACATTCCAGAGGGTCAAGAGGATACATAAGACTAACACAACATTAACCCCACATCCATAAAATCAAGAAGATCAAATTACTATAACAGTTTATCATCAAGTAATTGCCAGTTCTTTGTTCAACACCATGCTAGTCAAAAGTAAAGCTCTCCTACCCTAAATTTCGCATTATCTAGGACGGGAATGTAACGGACAGATAATGCAGGAAAGAGAAGGCTTTTCAGTTTCCGTTTCACCAGGATGCTAGTCCATCCATGCGAACTTGATCCAGTATGAATTTCAAACTCGCAAGGCCAAAATTTCACACCAGGATGCTCTGATTGCCCTGCCATGTATTCCTCCTCCCGACTTTGCAGTGGCTGAAAGCTGTCTTCGCGTCCTACAGTTAGTGTCGGTTATTCTCAAACGAGTGTCCTAGGGGGTCCAGTAAATAACAGCATAAGCTTGTTCTTTGCCTTTCTCTAAACCTACTTATCCTCAACTCTTTGATTCCTTGCCCTTTATTAACCTGCACTTCTCTGCTGCAGCTCAAACATCCCTTTCCTCCACTCATTCTCTTACTGCAGCAGAACTTGACGTCACTTGGGCAAACACACCAGTCCCTTAGTCCAAGCTAAGATCCAAGATAAACAGAGAAGCAGAATGGAGTGGTCCCTGCAAGAGTCACCCAGTACTGATTGAAGTGGACCTACCCAAGCTCTAGAAATGAAAACCAGCACCAGAGCTTATTAACCAGAGGACTGATAAAAGTATAGGTCCAATGAGAGTACTGCCCACAGGAAATGCAGATGCCTCTGCAGTCTGAGATGCTCCTAGCAAATACCAGGGCCAGCCAACTCCGTGCTAAGGCACCCTGTAGATCTCAGCTGGTTGTGCAATCTAAAGAAGCCTCTTCACCCCCAAATATAATTTGGACTTACAAAGCCACAGCAGCCCTTCTAGGGCAAAGGGACTTGCCCTTCACATAGGACTTGAACAATTTCAGGTGTGGGATCAGACATGTCAATGAATCCATTTAGCTAATAAAACGTGTCTCAAGGCTGGTTAACATTAGACTTTTCTGGGAGTGAGAGAGGGTCAGGTGGCATTTTTTTAAATTTCTGGTGCCAGAGCTCCATCCCAATAAATTAAAAGAATTATTGGCCGGCAGTAGGCCTTGATATCACTGTTTTCTAAAAGCACCCTGATGATCCTTAAGGACTTAATAGCTTCTGGCTATTAATGTCATTCTGTCATTTCCACCAAGGCTAATGCTCAGAAGTCAAAATGCACGATTTGTTTGAAGTTGGGCTTTTCCCAGTGCTGGACCGGCAGTCTCAACACTAGGCTTATATCCAGTCTGAGTGCAATCCCCTCTGTGTTTACTCAGTCAGGCTGCGAAAACTCGGACAGATAAGCGCATCCCTCATTCTGCTCCTCTGATTCGCCCCCGCCTTCCTACAGATCTGCTCCCTGTGCACTGTGCCCTTCCTGTCCGCCCAGTGCACAGCCACCCCAGCACAAACACTGCCCTTCTTCACCTCCTTAAGCTGTCCAGCTGTAACCAGGGAGAACAGTACTCATCAGTGCAGCTATTGTGGCCATCCCACTGGATTTCCAGCCCCTTCAGAAGTCAGTCATGAAAGAGAAAAACAAAAAGCCCAGCTTCCCCAACCCCTGTGCATTTGAGAAGTGCTTTGAACCTCCTCTTTGGAAATACGCACACTACTTAGTGCAAATTGTCCCTGACAGTCTCCTCCGCCGAATTGGAAGTGCCAGTAAAATGTTTGATTGATAAATGAATGAACAAACAAATGAACACAGACTGAAGATGATAGGGAGTCGTTTCTAAGGGAGGAGTGGAACAGGGGTCTGTGTTTCCATGTTAGGGCCAGGTCTAGCGTGGGCAATTGGAACTCCTAAGCAGAGGGATAAATGAATCGCGCTCATAGAAGCAGAGCTCATAATCTCACCAGAAGATTCAATAATTGCTCTCTTTCTGTATTCAAAACAGCCTTGCTTCTTTTTTGGGGTCTCCAAACCGTAGCGATGCCTTTGTACTCCACTTCTTTTCCTTTTAGACCTCCCACAGAGCAGAGGCCTGAGGGTCCCAAGGGCTCTTTTCTGGCTGCTTAGCTTTGACCCTTTTCCAGCTCAGCAGCAGCCGAGTATCATGCCCCTTCTTACAACCCCAGTGGGGCTCTCTCTGGCTCTACAGCAAAGGTTAGCAGGGATTCGTTAAATGTACAGTAAGTCCTCTCCTTCACTCTGTTTTTGTCTTCCATGATGTTTGAAAGTTCAGCCAGTCCCTGACTTATGAACATGTGACTTATGTACAACCTATAGCTACAAACCAACCCTAGGGAAGTCAATTCTATTAAAATTTGAGGTACTATAATATTTTGTTATAATAAGTATGTGCTACTTTGCTATATACATCAAAACATTATTATGTATAGTCCTGTATCATTTTGTTAACAATATTTTAGTGTGTCTGGAAAAGTTTCCTTACTGTTTTCTAAACATACAGATGTCCGTTCTAAGACAAACATTCGACTAGCTGTCTTTAGATATGAACTACACCTAACTGCTCTGACTTAGGTATAAATTTGAATCAACAACAGATTTAAGAGCACATCTCGTTCATTATCAGGAGACTTCCTGTTCTGAAAACCAAAACAGCTTATCCACAAGATCATTATCTTAGAATTATGCTCACATGCGAAGCCTAAATAGTAATTGCAATGATGCGTGCAGGAGGAGGAAGCCAAGATGCTTCAGTAATCATATGGTACCAAGAACGATGCTGCCTGCACAGGTCTGGGGGTCTCAGCTTTCAAGGACTGTAGCTCAGAAAGAAAGAAATATGAAAACTCACTACTTTGCTACTTCTAGATCACTCAACATCTTCTGAAATACAGCTTAGCTATTTCTTTGCAGCATTAATTGCTATTAAGGATTTCCATCTGGGTCATGTGAATCGCTAGTAAAGGGCACTGCAGCGCATGATGAAGAAGAGGGGGTGGGGTGGCCTGAGAGGCACTTACATAGTTGTTTTTGAAGATTGCTGAGATCCCAGTTTCCAGCAAAATCTATTCCACCTACTAACTAGCACCTTTGTCCTCTTGGCCTAAGATAATGTTTCTCAAAATTATGTTCATGAACTACTAATATCAAAATTTCCTATCAATGTTTATTTTAAAATGCACACTTCTGTGCCCAGATCAATAAAATAGAATGTCTGAAGGTGAGACCTTGAACTTATCCTTACCAAACCACTCAACTGATTCTTTCAAATTCTAAAGTCTCTATTTCCGGCTTGAGACTGTTCATGTTCAACTGTTAATGCTCAAATACCTTCAAGAAGCATTTATTGGTCATTGTTCTTGAAGGATCTGGGAGCAGGTTTTGATGGAATCTTTGAAAAGAAATTCAGGATACAAATATCTAATAGAGAAGTAGAAGAGCCAAAGGACCAAAGAAAAGTATCTTTATTTTATAATTTTCTCAAAAACATAACTTAATTTTGCCAACAATGGTTATTTGTCATACTTTAGTTCCACCAAAATACATGTATATATTAGGTTTTTCTCATATAACAAGCACTAGAAATACAAAGTAATACAACAGAGTCAATGTCGTAGAGGAGTTTACAGTTTGAGAGAGGCAGCAGGCTCTCAAGTGACTTAAGTAAATGTGGTAGGTAAGGCCAAAAATAGAAATTCAGACAAGAAACGATAGGGGTAGAAAAGAAGGACCCTAGGCCTATGCCTACGGGGTCAAAGGCATCTCCTAGAGAAAACGATCAGGTAAATAAGTAAAGATTAGGCAGATGGGAGGCTGGTGGGTGGGGGCAGGAACTGGCAGGAATTGGAACATATTCCCAACAGAGGGAAGCCTGCACAAATAGGGACTCAGAGCACTATTAATCCTGTCCATCAGAGGATTGACAAGCAGTTCAAGACTGCTTGATCACGAAGTGTAAGGACTGGAGAATGATAATCAATGATCCTGGATAGACAGACATTAGCCAGTCAGGAAGGTATTTGCGTGTCTTGGAAACCTTTTCAGCATCTGTTGTGCTAAGCATCTAAAAGTCTACCTGGATTGGTCCTTCAAATTCATTCCAAGCTTATGGTCTCAATCTGTTCATTGTGGCTGCTCCACAAAGAACCAGCTCATTGGCTTGTTTTGGGACAGTGCACCTGAACTTCAGTGATGTTGAGGTGACCATAACACCAAGAATTTTTCAAGACAGATCTTACTGTTTGAATTTTTTACTGTGGATATTTGTTGCCTACTCAAAAGTATAAAAAAGAACTAATGCTGCATACGGATTCTATGGCTTACATAAATTATGTTTAATATTAATTATTTTCTTTATATTAAAACTGAAAAATGATGCATTGATTCAACAGTGACAGCAATAGAAACATTAAGGTCGGTTTCTTTTTCATAGCATGAGGAAGGAAGGAAAGTATGGGAGACAGTGGTATACCCCTGTATAAATGTGGACCTTTGTTTTGTTTTTTGTTTTTCCAGTTTGCAGCTCATCTTGTGAAGATGAAATATCCAAGAATCTGCATTCTAGATGGCGGCATTAATAAAATCAAGCCCACAGGCCTCCTCACCATTCCAGCTCCTCAAATATGAAGAATCAAGAGTATGGCTGTTGAAAGCGTGAATGGCGTGCGCACTCAACGACAGCGCACTCTCCCAGCCAAAGGCAGGACCAGACACCAGAGTGTTGTGTTTCCCTAACCCTTTTTGTGAGACTTTGTTTTTCTCGTGGCCCAAATGTTCAGCTATCCATGCAAAAGACTTGACTGTACTTGTATTGCTGAAAGAATTTTCTTAGCAGTGAAATCTGATCAGGACTTTTTACCACACAAAGTCAGAGAAATTCCGCTGACAAGGTAGATTCTGCGTTATCAAGAAACCTCAGTTGCCGTGAAGAAGCTGCCCTCCGTTGCTCTGAACAGACAGTTCTAAGAAGGGTATTATATAGAATTTATAGACCGACCATAAGCTAGAGCTGTCTTCATTCCAAGATACTGAAAAGTAAAATGCTTTTGTTCACAATACATTCCTGATTAATAAATGTCATGTTTGGTAAGAGTCCTGGTGGCATGTGGTAAGGGAAGCACTGGACTGCCAATCACAAGGTTAGGAATTCAACCCACCAACCACTCAAACGCGTGCGTGTGCGTGTGTGTGTGTGTGTGTGTGTGTGTGTGTGTGTGTAGAGAGAGAACAGAATTATTCCCATTACAGAAAAAAGTAATAGATTACCACCAGAAAAAACAGATGTCAGAAGCCATTTATATTTGAAAGAATATTTGTTCAGCTTCTATAGCAGAAAGATCTAAACTGAGAGTGGCTTAACCAAATGAAATCTACTTCTCTCTCACCTAAGAAGTCTGCAGAGTCAATCTGCGATTGGAGGCGAGTATTGGCCTCAGAACCATTAAGGACTCACATGTCTTTTCTCCTTGCTTTATGACTCTCCATGCATGACTCATGAATGAATATGGCTGCTCAGCTCCCGCCATCTCATCTATAATCCAGAAAGAAGACAGGAAGAAAGCACAGGAAAGAGAGAGGGAAGAAAATGGCCAGGCGTGCAGAAGAGGAAGAGGGAGCACGCACCTTCCCTGTAAAGGCACAGAGCAGCAGTTGCACTTGGTGTTTCTGCTCGCTTCCATTGGGCCAGTAGTTAGGCATGTGGCACATCTTGTTGTAAGGGGCACCGAGAAAACAATCCTTGGCTGGGTGGCCATGTACCTCGCTAATAGTCCTACTGCTGTATGGACAGAAGATAACACATACTGGGAGACAGTGACCAGCCTCTGCCATAACCTTCTGCATATTAAATACAACACTCGTGGAATACACTAATCCATGATGCCATTGTTTGTATTACCAAAAAAAAATCAACTAAATAAAGATACTGTAAATTATAAGATGTCTTTCTACTTCAGAAATGTGAAAAAATAATGCATCTTAAAATTACAATAAAATTGTGCTTTTAACCATCTTCAATTTGTTTTTACAAAAAGAGTGTTCATTTTTTTTATACTCTACCTCAGTGCTAGGGTATATCTGTCAGTGAAATGCTTCAAATGCTTTCTGGGCCATGTCTTTGTTGATTTTATTGATGCTGTGCTTGTTTTATTTTGGGTTTATGTTTTATCTTTTTTTAATTGAAATATATTTTCTATACCATGCTATAAATTTCACCCTTCTAATTTGTAAAGTTTAATGGTTTCTAGCATATTTGCAAAGTTGTGTAATCCTCACTAATACCTAATTCTAGGGTAGTTTCATTGCCTAAGAAAAAAACCTATTAGTAGCATGCATCATTACACCAAATCCTTGATTTAATTTTAGTATATGGTGTGAGATCATTCAACTGCATTCTCCTGCATGTGGATACCGTTTATTCTAGGGCCTGTATTTCTTTATATGAATTATTAATTAAACTGTATATTTTGGCTTTTCACAAACAAGTTCTGGGAAACTATAAGGCACAAAACACAGATATCTGTAAAAGCTTGATTATTCAGTGACTTCTGCAGTATTCAAAGAAAAAGTATGAGAATGAATGAGAAAATATAATTTTACAAAGATGTCTCAAATAGCTTTTGTAGACCATTATGCTCTGGTTTGTGAAATATCATTAATTCCTCTTGTCTTAGCAATTACCGTTTTGTTTTTCCTGGTCTTTGATTATTTGCTGACAATAGTCAGAACACAGCGCTGATAATTTCAAGACACGGGCTCTTCATCTCCACGGTGCCTTCCTGAGACAGAAGAGGAGAGAAGGACACAGGCTTGTTAGGTGCCATCGAGTCGGCTCCAACCCACAGTGCCCCATGCACAGCAGAACGCAACGCTGCCAGTCCGGGGCCTCCTCACAGTTGTTCCTGTGCCCGAGCCCACTGATGCAGCCACTGTGTCGGCCCATCTCATGGAGTGCCTTCCTCTTTTCTCCATCCTTCCACGTTATTACCAAACATAACGTCCTTCCTACTCCAGGGACTGATCTCTCCTGACTCCATGTTCAAACTATGTAAGATGAAGTCTTGCCATCCTTGCCTCGGGCCTTACTTTGTCTGATACAGACCAGTTTGTCCTTAGAGCAGTCCATGGAATTTTTGATATTTTTCTCCAGAACCACAATTCAAATGTATCAATTCTTCAACTTTGCTTATTCAGTGTCCAACTTTCACATGGATATGATGTAATGGAGAATATCATGGTTAGGGTCAGGCAGACCTTCGTCCTCACAGTAACATCCTTGCTTTTCAATGCTCTAAAAAGGCCTTATGCAGCAGCCTTACCTAATGCAATACGTCCTTTGATCTCTTGTCTGCTCTTTCCATGGGGATTGATTGTGGATCTTAGCAACACAAAATCCCTTAACAACTTCAGCCTTTTCCCCATTTATCATATTACTATGGGTCCATTTATGAGGATTTTGGTCTTCCTTCCATTGAGTTGTAATCCATACTGAAGGCCACAATTCTTGATCTTCATCAGTAAGTGCTTCATTTCCACCACACTTTCAGCAAGCAAGGTTATGTCATCTGAATATCTCAGGTTGTTAATAAGCCTTCCTCCAGTCCCCATGCTGCATTCTTCATGTAATCCAGCAAATCTGTGATGATTTGCTCAGCATACAGATTGAACAAGTATGGTGAGAGAATACAACCCTAACTCATGCCTTTCCTGATTTTCAACCATACAGGATGCCCTTGATCTGTTTGCACAACTGCCTCTTAATCCATTTACAAGTTCCGCAGGAGCACGATGAAGAATTCTGGGATTCTCTGTTCGTCTCACAGCTATCCACAGTTTATTAGGATCCACCCAGCCGACTGGCTTTATAGAGTCAAAGACACACAAGTAAACCTCTTTCCGGTATTCTCTGATCTGAGCCAAGATTCACTACATCAGCAATGATATCCCTCATTCCATGTCCTCTTCGGAGTCTGGCCTGAATTTATGACAATTCCCTATCAATGTCCTGCTGCAACCATTGTTCGATGATCATAAGCAAAAATTTACTTATACGCAATATCAATGATAAAGTTCTAAAGTTGGAGCATTCTCTTTTTTTGAAGCTTTTTATTTATTTTTTATTAAAAGAATTTATTGGGGGCTCCTACAGCTTTTATAACAGCCCATACAGAAATTGTATAAAGCATATTTGTACATATGTTGCCATCATTCTTTTCTTTTTTTAAATCATTTTATTGGGGGCTCATACAATTCTTATCACAATCTACACATACATCCATTGTGTCAAGCACATTTGTACATTTGTTGCCACCATCATTCTCAAAACATTTTCTTTCTATTTGAGTCCTTGATATCAGCTCCTCATTTTTCCCCCTTCCTCCCTGCTCCCCCCTCCCTCATGAGCCCTTGATAATTTAGAAATTATTATTTTGTCATGTCTTACACTGTTCAACGTCTCCCTTCACCCACTTTTCTGTTGTCTATCCCCCAGGAGGAGATTATAAGGGGATCCTTGTAATCGGTTCCCCTTTTCTACCCAATGCCAAAGAGCGGTCTTCTAAATTTCCTGGCATAGGCAAATGAGTGCTTCCAGTGCTTCAGCTTTCAATGCCTGGAGCCTTGTTTTTGGCTAACGCTATCAGTGCAGCATGGACTTCTTTCAGCACTGTGGATTCTTGCTCAGATGCTACCTCCTGAAGTGGTGGACTGTCAACTCATTGTTTTTGGTGCTGTGGCTCTGTATATTCTTCCCATCTTCTCTTGATGCTTCCTGCACAATTCAATATTTTCCCCATAGACTTTCAAGATTTCAACTCGAGGCTTGAATTCTTTCTTTGGTTATTTCAGCTTCAGATGTGCTGAGTCTGTTCTTCCCTTTGGGTTTTCTAATTCTAGGTCTTTTCACATTATAATATTTGGCTTTGTCTTTTAGAGCTTTCCTTTGAACTTTTCTGTTCAACTCTTTGACTTCCTCCTTTCTTCCATTTGTTTCAGCTACTCTGCAATTAAAAGCAACTTTCAGAGTCTCGACATCCACTTTGATCTTTTCTTTCCTGTCTTTATAATGACCTTTTGCTTTCTTCATGAATGATGCTCTTGATGTCCTCCCAGAGATCTTCTCTCGTTAGTGTTCAATGCATCAAATCTATTCTTGAGATGTTCTTGAAATTCAGGTGGGATATACTCAAGGTTTTATTTTGGCTCTTGTGAACTTGTTTTAATTTTCTTCAGCTTTATCCTGAACTTAGATATGAGCAATTTATGATCTGTTCCACAGTCAGCCCCTGGCCTGGTTTTAGCTGCTGATGTAGACCTTCTCCATTGTCCCACCGATTTAGTCAATTTGATTTCTGTGTATTCCATCTGGGGAAGCCCATGTGTATAGTCACCTTTGATGTTGTTAAAAAACGGTGTTTACTAAGGACAAGTTGTTGGTGTTGCAAAGTTCTCTCATGCAATCTCCAGCATCTGTCACCAAGTCCCTATTTTCCAACTACTTTTCCTCTGTTTCCAACGTTTCCATTCCAATTTCCAATAATTATCAATGCATCTTGATTGCATGTTGAATCAATTTCAGACTGAAGATGTTGGTAGTATTCTTTTAACTTCAAAACTGGCTTTTGTGGTTGATGCATAAAGGTGAATAATAGTTGCATTGATTGAACTTCCTTAAAGATGGACAGATATAATCCCATCACAAGCAGCATTGCACCTCATGAAGGGTTAAGCAAGGTCCTTGCTGACAATGAAAGCCACACCATTCCTCTTGAGTGTGTTATCCCAACGTAGTAAATTGTGACTTCATGATTTTGAAGAGCCAAAACCAGTCCATTTCAACTCACTGATCCCTAGAACACTGTCTTTATGATATCCATTTCATTTTTGACCACTTGCTGCTTTCCTAATTTAATATGTTGGAGCTGTTTCTCTTTGCCATCAGCAAATGAAGATCCTAAAAGCTCCACTCTCACATGCCTAACGCTTGTCACCATAGTCAACTCCCGTCCAAGAAATCAGCTCCTCTTAAGTTACATTTCAAGTGCCCTCAGACCGCAGGGCCCATCTTCTAGCTGTAACTTTGACAATGTTCTGCTTCAAAGCTATCCACAAAGTTTTCAAGGGTTTCTTCCTCCAAAGTGGGCAGCGGAGTCCTTCTTTACTGTCTGTTCTTAATCTGGATCTTGCTGAAACCTGTTCGCTTTGGGTGACCCTGAGGGCATTTGAAATACCAGTGACATAGCTTCCAACATCACAGCAACACACAAGCTTCTACAGTATGACAAACTGACAGTCCAGTGTGGTTGATTATTTGCCCGACCTCAGTCAGAAAACAGCACTGATAATTATGCCAAAAGGAGTAATTCTTCATCTTACTTGTGTCTTCTAGAAGCAGAAGAGATGAGCAGGATGGAGGGTAGTTGATTAAGCTAAATGTGGCAATCAAAAAGAAAAGGGATAAATGGGAGTATGGTAAGAAGAGCTATGTGAGAAGGTAATTGTAGCCAGCCTTCCTCTAAGCTATTTAGCAATGGATCCTTCTTACATTTTATATTTTTAATCCTTCTTAAATTTTAGTACTTATTTTCTGATACACATTTTTAAACAATGCAAATTAAAAACAGTTCATTAAAAATGTTTAATATTCCCACAGCAAAATGAGAACACGCGGTCACTGCCATACATTACTATATGACAGATGCCATCAGCAGAGTTGACTAGCACAAGTGTTTATTGAACACACACACACAAACACCCCACTACCAGCAAGTTGATTGTAACTCATAGCAACCCTATATAAAGTTTCTGAGTCTGTAAATCTTCATGGCAACAGAGAGCCTCAACTTTCTCCTGTAGATTGGCTGGTGAATTTGAACTGCTGGCCTTGTGGTGAGCAGCACAATGTGCATGCACCAGCACCACCAGGGGCTCTTTATTTGTTGGGTAAACCCACATAATCAGGATTTATACAAGCAAGTTGATTGTAACTCATAGCAACCCTATATAAAGATTCTGAGTCTGTAAATCTTCATGGCAACAGAGAGCCTCAACTTTCTCCTGTAGATTGGCTGGTGAATTTGAACTGCTGGCCTTGTGGCGAGCAGCACAATGTGCATGCACCAGCACCACCAGGGGCTCTTTATTTGTTGGGTAAACCCACATAATCAGGATTTATACGAGCACGCTTTTGTACTCTAATGACATCCATATGGTTATGGAGGAGCCCTGACCACAGAGTGGGTTATGTGCTGGGCTGCTCAATGAAAAGTCAGCAGTTCAAAACCACCACTGTTCCTGGAGAGAAAGATGGGCTTTCTCCTGCCATCATGAGCTCCAGTCTTGGAAGTTCGCAGGGACAGTTCTACTCTGTCCTGTAGGATCTCTATTTGTCAGCATCAACTCATTGGCAGTGAATTTTAAGGGATAATATCA
>NW_022111369.1:10600527-10608689 GCF_000313985.2 Echinops telfairi
TAACTTTGACAATGTTCTGCTTCAAAGCTATCCACAAAGTTTTCAAGGGTTTCTTCCTCCAAAGTGGGCAGCGGAGTCCTTCTTTACTGTCTGTTCTTAATCTGGATCTTGCTGAAACCTGTTCGCTTTGGGTGACCCTGAGGGCATTTGAAATACCAGTGACATAGCTTCCAACATCACAGCAACACACAAGCTTCTACAGTATGACAAACTGACAGTCCAGTGTGGTTGATTATTTGCCCGACCTCAGTCAGAAAACAGCACTGATAATTATGCCAAAAGGAGTAATTCTTCATCTTACTTGTGTCTTCTAGAAGCAGAAGAGATGAGCAGGATGGAGGGTAGTTGATTAAGCTAAATGTGGCAATCAAAAAGAAAAGGGATAAATGGGAGTATGGTAAGAAGAGCTATGTGAGAAGGTAATTGTAGCCAGCCTTCCTCTAAGCTATTTAGCAATGGATCCTTCTTACATTTTATATTTTTAATCCTTCTTAAATTTTAGTACTTATTTTCTGATACACATTTTTAAACAATGCAAATTAAAAACAGTTCATTAAAAATGTTTAATATTCCCACAGCAAAATGAGAACACGCGGTCACTGCCATACATTACTATATGACAGATGCCATCAGCAGAGTTGACTAGCACAAGTGTTTATTGAACACACACACACAAACACCCCACTACCAGCAAGTTGATTGTAACTCATAGCAACCCTATATAAAGTTTCTGAGTCTGTAAATCTTCATGGCAACAGAGAGCCTCAACTTTCTCCTGTAGATTGGCTGGTGAATTTGAACTGCTGGCCTTGTGGTGAGCAGCACAATGTGCATGCACCAGCACCACCAGGGGCTCTTTATTTGTTGGGTAAACCCACATAATCAGGATTTATACAAGCAAGTTGATTGTAACTCATAGCAACCCTATATAAAGATTCTGAGTCTGTAAATCTTCATGGCAACAGAGAGCCTCAACTTTCTCCTGTAGATTGGCTGGTGAATTTGAACTGCTGGCCTTGTGGCGAGCAGCACAATGTGCATGCACCAGCACCACCAGGGGCTCTTTATTTGTTGGGTAAACCCACATAATCAGGATTTATACGAGCACGCTTTTGTACTCTAATGACATCCATATGGTTATGGAGGAGCCCTGACCACAGAGTGGGTTATGTGCTGGGCTGCTCAATGAAAAGTCAGCAGTTCAAAACCACCACTGTTCCTGGAGAGAAAGATGGGCTTTCTCCTGCCATCATGAGCTCCAGTCTTGGAAGTTCGCAGGGACAGTTCTACTCTGTCCTGTAGGATCTCTATTTGTCAGCATCAACTCATTGGCAGTGAATTTTAAGGGATAATATCAGTGTTGGGATTCAAATAATTTAACAACTGATTTAACCATCTTTTCACTGCTTGTTTGACATTTTGTTTCTGTTATGATTGTTTACCAAAGTAACAAACACAAGGGAATAAAAAAGTATGTCATCAAAAGCATAACAAGTTTTATGAAATGAATAAATATTACAAGCATCGTTCCATCTAATTTTTATACATATGGACAGAATGTACATCACCAGGGGTGCATGGAATACAGTTGTACAGATGAACGTCAGAAAAGAGTAAGGAATGTAGATTTGTGATTTCCACATTGGGCAACTGCCCAGCCAACCCACCTTAGAGAGAACCCTGATAACAAGTTCCATTTTAACAAGTGGTTCTTGGAAATCAACAAAAATTAGGTATAGGTTCTGCAGAACCAGTGCAAACTGGCTGAGTCCCACCACTGAGAACTGTTATTGTGTTTCCAACATCAGCAGTTTGTTCCTTCCACCTGGAAAACCCTTTCTATCACCACCAAGCAGACACCTGCCCTCATTCATCTTTCATAATCAAATTCCAATAGCCTTTCCTCCAGTATTCTTTGGCTTCCCCATGCTTCATGAAGTGCCTCAAAACTATAAAGGCATTCCATTTATACTTATATTACACTTATATCACTTTGTAATTATCTCTTCACCTCTGGGCCCAATATTAAGATACGAGGTATTGTAACATATGCCACTCATAGCAACCCACTTCATAGGAGATACTCAATAAAGATAAAATTAAATGAAAATTCTAAATAGATACCACCTGTGTATTTTTAGAATCCATATAAAATGGAGACAATTTTAAAATAAACTTTTGTAAAATTTTGCAAGTGCCAAAATTTATCTGATATCAATGGCGTATAAATAGTAATATCATTTCACTGAATGAAGAAAGGATCATAAGATTACACATTGCAATACATTATTTCCCATAGCATAAAGTATCCCCTCTCCAAAACATACAAATATTCTATTAAAATATAGAAGGTCTACTATTTAACCATGGTTGAAATAAAGAAACAAAAATCCTTTTATGTCAATAATACAGAGGAACTGAAAGACAGCTGCCTGGTTACCAGAGAGTGATCTACAGTAAACCCCATCAACCGTGGTTTTAACGTGTACATGAGGATGGAAAACATACCCTTGGTCTTCTGGAAAGAGAGTTGGGATTAAATTACTTTAAAAATAACTTTTCTCTTGGACCTCTATTTAAGTCTTCCTTCAACACAAGAACACTTTGTTCTAATAACATGGCACTGGGTGATATTCACCTTCCCGACATGATCGCTGAAGACAACATGGGTGCATAAGCAAATGTGGTGAAGAAAATGGGTGGTGCTAAGCTATTAAAAGATACAGCATCTGGGGTCTCAAAAGTTTGAAGTCAAACATGCAACCATCTAGCAGGGAAGCAATAAAGCCCACATGAAGAAGCACCCCAGCCTGTGTAATCATGAGTTGTCGAAGGGAACAGGTATCAGAAGCTCAAAAACAAACAATCACTTGGATGTGAAGGAGAGGGGTCAGAGTGGAGACCCAAAGCCTATCTGTTGATAATCGGACATTCCCTCACAGAAGGGTCACATGAAAGGGATGGTACATCCAGAGTGCAATATAGCACTGACAAAACACACAACATTCCTCTAGTTCTTTGATGTTTCCTCCCCCTACTATTATGACCTCAGTTATACCTTACAAATCCTGCTAGACCAGTGTATGTATATTGGTACAGATAAGAGCTTTTGATACATGGGATCCAGGATAGACAAACCCCTTAGAAACAGTAATGGGTGTAATGATCCCATAAGGGTATGGGAAGGTAAGGGGGGTAAAGCTGGGAAGGGGAAACTGATTGCAATGATGGTGGTATAACCCCTCTCCAGGGGGATGAATATTAGAATTGTAGGTGAAGGGATATAGCAGATGGTGTAAGATTGTTCAAAGAAATTAATTTGAAATAGCTCCCAACTTAATCTGGTAGGCTACACACAAGATTACTTTGAACTGGAATTTTAAGTGATAAATAAATCTCTTGTTAAAGACTTAAGTGGAAACAAAATAAATAAATCTCAGATTGAGGCTTCAGCGGAAGACTGAGTTAAGTCCCCAAATAAGAACAAGATTTATGGCATGTGTGTTAGAAAGGATTGACTAGGGAAACAAGTTCAGATTCTCATTTGAATGTATAAGAAAGAGCTTTGTGTCAAGAGTAATTGTATATTAAGAAAACACCCTAGCCCAGTCCAGATAAAATCCATAAGTCCTATATTAACCCATATGTCCAATAAATTCCTCTTTAGACTCACAGCACATGCAATGATGCTGAATACAGGAACATCACGGGCTGGTGACTGAAAAATCTTGTAAATCCATTGACATTGGACACATCTCCAGGGCTCTGCTGCCACAAGCTTGGATCAAAGTGGCCTATCAATAGGAAGGCAAAGGCAGAGAGAGAGTGGAAGTTCCTAGAAGTTCCTAGAGAGAGAGTGGAAGTTCAATAGGAAGGCAAAGGCAGAGAGAGTGGAAGTTCCTAGAGAGAGAGTGGAAGTTCAATAGGAAGGCAAAGGCAGAGAGAGAGTGGAAGTTCCCCCTGAGAAGGCCACACCCACAAGGAGGCATCATCAGGCTGTGACCTGATTGACAGGCTAGACTCTATCTACCCATTCACTCTTAACATCCTCAAACTACACTTATTTATGTAAGTACCACAGCATGTGCATGTGATCATCTGCCGATTTTAAAATGCAAGAATGAATTACTTACAACTTTCAGATAGCATAAATTGTACCAGATCATCTAGTTAACTCCTTGATATCCTTACAGGTCCAAGAAAAAAAATTTTAATGTGTTAATTTTATTTAATTTGGTGCACTTTCTCCTTATATGGTTTAATCTTCTATGATATGTCATTTTACTCATTCATTTATGGTTTTATATTTCACATATGTTAAACATCACATATCATACAACTTAATTGTTCAATCTTATCAAGATTTGTGCAATCATCACCATATTCAATTTCAGAACATTCCCCCCACCCCGTCCTCCCTGCCATACCCCTGACAATTATCAATCCAGTTACTGTTTCTACAGATCTACCTATCCTGGATTTCATATACACAGAATCATACCAAACAGAAGCAGAAAGCAAACACACACAAAACAATGACTAGACAAAATATAACCTTCATTTGAAAAGAAAGCAGAAAATATTAAAAACTTTAAAATGAATCAAAAGGAAGATCAAAGAATAACTTTTAACTAAGTACAACTTCCATAATTTACTTCATAATGTTCTCTGTCTCACATCAAGGCTGTTCCTGTCCCTTAACTAAGATCAGAGGAGACTCATGGAGCCTTAATCAATGTGGGGACCCTGCAGATAGAATTTTGACTTCCACTGTCATCAATAGCCTTCTGCAAAACAGATGTTCCTGTTTTAAGTTCTGGTGCCATTTCCTTCTTTGAATTTG
Organism: Echinops telfairi; assembly: GCF_000313985.2. Taxonomy (NCBI): domain Eukaryota; kingdom Metazoa; phylum Chordata; class Mammalia; order Afrosoricida; family Tenrecidae; genus Echinops; species Echinops telfairi. Next base: position 10,605,371 of record NW_022111369.1, read on the forward strand.
GATTTTATTGTGTACAACCCTTGGATAATAAAAGTATTTCTTTAGAGGTTAAAAGAAAAATTTTATTTAATAGCACAACAAAGGGCCACATGTTTATCTCAGCACAGAAAAAGTATATGAAAAAAATGTAACAGCCTTTCATGAAAAAAAATAACCATGAAACTAAGAATAGAAAGAAATTTTCTCAATATGGTAAAGGTGTTTATGCTGAACATTCTCCTAACAACATACTCAAAGAAGAAATATTGAGATCTTTCCCGTTAAGAACAAGAACTACACAAAGATGTTTTCTCTTACCACTGCTATTGAAAAATGTACTGGAAATTCAGACTTGAACAATTATTCAACAAGAAAAAAGAAGATATTCAAATTGGAGAAGTAACATTATTTCTTCCAGCATTCCAGTACATTGATGGGCACCTGCCAGAGATTCAGGTCAGATTCAGAAGAGGACACGGAATAGCTGAAGTCAATGGATCTTGGCTTAAAGCAGAGACTACCAGAAAGATGATTACTTGTGTTTCATTGACTGTGCAAAGGCATCAACTGTGTGAGCCATAATAAACTGTGGGTAACTTTGAGAAGAATGGGAATTCCAGAACACTTCATCGTGATACTATGGAACTTGTATGTGGATCACAAGGTAGTTGTGATACCAGAACAAGGGTATACAGCACAGTTCAAAATCAGGAAAGGTGTGTGTCAGAGTTGTAGTCTCCCATCATACTTGTTCAATCTGTATGCTGAGCAAATCATCAGAGACACTGAATTACACAAAGAATAGTATGGCATCAGGATTGGAGGAAGGCTTATTAAAAATCTGCAGTATTCCCGTGACATAACCTTGATTGCTGAAACTGTGGAGAAACTGAAGCGCTTGCTGATGAAGATCAAGGATTGCAGCCTTCAGCATGGAGTACAACTCAACTCAATGTCAAGAAGACCAAAATCCTTACAACTGGACCAATAGATAACATCATGATAAACGGAGAAAAGGTGGAAGTTGTCAAGGATCTCATTTTGCTTGGATCCACAATCCATGGTCATGGAAGCAACAGTCAAGAGATCAAAAGATATATTGCATGTACACAAAATATCTTTAGAGCAGTGGTTCTCAACCTTCCTAATACCGCGACCTTGTAATACAGTTCCTCATGTTGTGGTGACCCCCCCAACCATAAAATTATTTTCATTGCTATTTCATAACTAATTTTGCTACTGTTATGAATCGGGTGACCCTCGTGAAAGGGTTGTTCAACCCCCAAAGGGGTCACGACCCACAGGTTGAGAACTGCTGCTTTGGTGTATTGAAAATCAAAGACGTTACTGTGAGGACTAAAGTGTGCCTAACCCAAACCATGATATTCTCTATTGCTTCATATGCACGTGAAAGTTGAACACTGAATAAGGAAGTCTGAAGAAGAATCAATGCATTTGAATTGTGGTGCTGGAGAATAATATTGAAAATACCATGAGGAAAAAAAATACCATGGATTGCTAAAAGAACAAACCAATCTGTACTGGAATACGTAAGTAAGGCCAGGGTACTCCTTAGAGGCAAGGATAACAATACTTGTCTTACATACTTTGGACATGTAATCAAGCGCAACCAGTCCCTGAGAAGGACATCATGTTTGGTAAAGTAGAAGGTGGACAACAAAGAGGAAGGTCCTCAACAAGATGGTTTGACACAATCCACTTTGTCAACCCACTGATGGCTCCATCAAAGGGCTCAGGCAGGGGAGCAATTGTGAGGTGGGCACATGATCGTGCAGTGCTCGGTCCTGTTGTGTTGGATCACTATGCCTTGGCACTGGCTCAATGGCACCTAACACCAATAGTATTCCAGCATATGGCATGATACTACATTTAGAAGACCTCAACTGATTCAGATATATGAAAGGAAAAAAAACTGATAAAAAAATCTGTCAGATATTTTACATCAACAATCTCAAAAGGAAATTAAGGAAAACAATTCCTTCCATTTACTATAACAATAAAATAATAAATGACCTGAGAAATAATTTAACTAGGGAATCGAATCGCATATATTCTTAAAAACTATAAAATATTACTATAGAAATTAAAGAAAACTTCAACAAATGGAAGAACATCACATGTCCATATATTGGATGAGTAAATGTTCTTAATATGTCAATACCCAAGGCAAGTACTTCCAATCCTCCTCACTTTCAGTAAGCAAGATTGTGTCATCTGAATATCACAGGTTGTTAAAATGTCTTCTTCCCATCCTGATGCCACATTATCTTCATATAATTCAATTTCTTTAACTATTTACTCAGTATGCAGATTGAATAAATATGGTGTGAGGATACCGCTATGACACATAATTTCTTGATTTTAACCCATGCAGTATTCTTTTATTCAGTATTGTGGTAGTTACATAATCAGGTGTCAACTTGAGACTATTAAGAGTGAAGGTGTGGAATTTAGCCTGCCAATCTGGTCGCAGGTTGATGACCTCAGAAGGCGCAATGGAGATAAGTAGTTCACTGGAAGCCAGACACACTCTCTGCGAGACATTCCTGATGACAGGCCACATGGAGCTATCCTGATGGAGCCAGGGCCCTGGAGCTGGAGCTGGAGGAGCCACGTGGAGACTCCTGCCAGCATTAAGATGCTTCCACCACCACTGGATCCACTAGACATTCCACTCACTGGCCTGTGATCTTCCTGCATTCTGTGCTATTGCATGTGTTGTGTGAGTCTGAAAGGAAGTTATAGATTGGTATCGGACATATGGCTAATATTGGATTTTTGAGCTTGATCTGGATGGGACAGGAATGTTTTCTTAGTATACAATTGCTCTTTTATATAAAGCTTTTTCTTATACACATATGAGTGTCTATGAATTTGTTTCTCTAGTCAACCCAGACTAGCACAGGTATGCAAAACTGCCTCCTCATTCCTACAGGGATGTAGCCTCGGAATGAAGGAGATTGTTAGCCTGATGGTGATTGTTAGCCTGCATGACTAGTCTCTACTTTAGCTCTCGGTGCTAACATGCATTGCCACAGCTTCACAGGACTCAGACAAAATTCGTGGTCAAAGGGTTTGTTAAGGAAGTTAACAAAATGTCATGCCAGTGAGAAGTGGCAGGGTTGTGTTGTTTGTGAGAATATGTTATAAAGTTCTGTCATGTCCAACAAGCAAGTCGAACTAACCACAGGCTTTTCTTTTTTGATATTGTTGTGTTGTGTTTTTGTTTTGTTTTGTTTTTCTTGGCATTGGCTTTTTGTTGTTGTTGTTTTGTTTTCTTTTGTTGCTTGTTTTTGCTCTGTCTTGCCACTATCATGAT
>NW_022111369.1:10609299-10616896 GCF_000313985.2 Echinops telfairi
CTAGGTAATGCATTAAATTCTGAGTCAATTTATGCAAAAGAAGTTTAATTTTCTAATGACCTCTGAAAACCTGTTTTTTTTTCACCTATTATTAATTGTTATAAACTATATTGGCCTGCTTTTCAGCCCTGAGAAATAGAATAATTCAGTAGTTTAAGCCCAGTCGTATGCCAGAACTAGCTCCCACTGGTTTGAGAGAGTCAAATGTGTCTATCTCCTTCCAAATTCCTAATCAGTGATCCACAATGATGGCTTAAAATTGCCCATGACACAAATACTTGGACCATGGAGTTCAGCCAATGTCACAACTCTAGGATCATAATCTAGCTGTACATTACAAATCATGAAAAGAAAAAGAAATTTAAATAGTATCTGATCCATATAGATTTTTAAATTTTTGAGAGAATTTTAGAAGTACAATAAGAGATAGATCCAAAATTCTTGTTCACTGCCATCAAGTCAGCTCTCCGTGATGCGCTATGGAGTAATAAAGCCATGCTATGACTTGTGGCAACTCCATGCTCAACAGAACCCATCACTGTTGGGTCCATGATGGCGTGTGAATCATTGTCATTAACAAGGCTTTTGTTGCCTGATTCTGGAAATAGATCACCAGACCTTTCTTTCCACTCTTTCCTACTCTGAAAGCTCTACTGAAACCTGTTCACCATCCACCGACACACAAGCCACCACTCACAGGTAAGTGAGGATTATGCATAAACATTGGTTGGAACTCACTATCAAACCACAAACCCAGGCCACTGCCACTGAATTAATTCAGAATCATAGCAACCCTATATAGAGTTTCCAAGACTTTAATCTTTATAAAAGCGGACAGCCTCATTTGCCCCCATAGAGGGGCTGGTGGGTTTGAATCAGCTAACCTTGCAAGTCAGCAGCCCAGTGCCTAGTCCACAGCATTGGCAAGGCTTCTGCAGGCCTCCCTCATGGAACGTGAGCATTCTATCCCATCACACACAGAAAGAGAAAATAAAGGACTATAATTTCAATCTCATTCACCTGTTTCACAAGCTAATTTTGGACCTAGTCTGTGTTCCAAAGTGAAGTAGTTAAAATGTGGATGACACTGACTCTTGACTCATCGCCTCTAATGTGGAGAAAACAAGGTATTTTCTTTTCAAATGCATTCTTAAAGAAGGATACTCTACTCCCACCTCCTAAGCGATTGATGCATTTAAAGAAAAAAAATTCTAAAAACAAGAATGCAGGTGAATATTTCAGACTGTGGAGAGAACTCTTGATATTTTTGAAGTTACTTCTTCACCTCTAAGACAACAGTCATATTACCTCTGTCTACAGAAAATCTCTTGATTCAAAGACAAAGTTGGCCTTTAGCCTTTCTTTTGAAAGTCTCGCTAAGATCTTAGGGAACTTGCAATAGCTTTTATCAGTCTCCCAGTCACCTGTGGAAAGAGCCTGCTTGCCACAGGGAACGGGAGCCTTTTCTTGAGTCTATTACCGAGGAAAGAAAATAAAAAGAGGGCATTTGCTAGCTTAAAAAACCATGTACATGCTCTGAGATAAACTGTGATAATTTATAACTTATTAGATAGCATATGCTTGTCTTTTCTAAAACTATCTTTAAGATCACTAATAATCCCCTGTACCATGCATTCATCTCCATTGGCTCCGTATAAGGGAATGAAAGATTTTAAAAGCATGTAAGGAATGTAACTTCTGTATTGAGACCAAATGGCATAAAAGGTAGTTCTCATAATGAAAAGCAACTAAGAGGGATTTATTTATTGACTAGGTGAGGAGGATTAAAAAGTCTCTGCTCTCACCCCTATATTTAATTACACATGACAATAGAAAATGACAAAACAAACATCTAACTAAATGTAGTGCCATCACTGTACCCTCAGTAGTTTTTTATTGTCCCCAAAATGTTCTCTTTCACTGTCCCCTATCGTCTCTAGCATGACTGCATTCTGAAAGGCCTTTGTGGAAGTCAGATATTATGTTAACTTGAACCTATGTGAAAGTGTATCAAGCACGTCACAGGCTGATAATGCCTCCTTGGGGGAGTGGCCTTTTAGTAAAGAGACAGTGGCAAATTCTCTTCCTCTCTGACCCTTCACCTTCCTCTTAGCTGGGACTCTGTGTCTGCCTCCAGAGGTAGCCCCAGGTAGGCTGCTGACTCTGAAGACCAGCACTGGAGCTGTCGGCACCTTGCCACGTCCCCGCTGATCTTGGATCCACAAGACTCTGCACCCGCTGACTTGTGATCACCCTGCTCCTGCTTCACCATTCTGCTTCCTCCGCCACAGCTCCGTGAGACCGTGGAGGGCTCCAGTTAGCACTGGGCCCATGGGCTGGAGTTAACTGATCTGGATGCCTTCTTGATATAAAGTTTATTTCTTTACAAATAGGAGTGTCAACAACACAGCCTACCTGAGATTTACCTGGGAAAGAAGACAGCCTGAGCAACTGGTGTACACAGGCAGAAGCCGTCTTCAGAGATGTGCCCAATTACCTCTGTGCTACACAAGTGAGGGGGAATATTGATCAGAGCTAGGGGGTTGGTTGGGCTTCATTATTTTCCCAAACGAATCTGATAGAGGATGATCAGTGATAACATGTTTCAACTTGACATTGGATGAGTGCACCTCCATGGCGGGAAACACCTCTAAATTGTAGTTTATCTGTGTTTAATTTTTAAAGGATTATTTTCCTCCCTCTTTTCATGTCAAAATGATTTATACTTAATGTCAGACAGTCCTTTTGAGTTGTGTCGTGATTTGGTGCCTTAAAAAAACTGTAAAATGTGTAGTTTCCGGATAACAAGGTGATTTAATGTAACACTTCGTCCCTTTTTTACATACAGGAGCCAACAGGTGGGTCTGAATAGAACTCCAGGTAGTAGAAGAGGACTAGTTCAGATTTTATTAATAAGTACACATATAGTTATCATAATTTTTAAAAGACAAAAATAAACAGATAGAAGCTTCTGTAATGGCTGCTTGCTCACTAATACTTTTCAAAATCCATTAGGTGTGAAATGTACCGATTAGATTTAAGCCCACTTCCCAAAATATACTTAATTCGTAAATATTGTGGTTTGTTTTTTTTTAAGTATATGTAAGCGAGCTTCAAAAGAGTGGGACTTAAAGATAATTAAAGGGAAAATAGAAGTAAAAGATAACGAATTCTTTCCCATGAGAACTTTGGGAAGCCCCCACATACTTAAGAGAATGTAGTGGGGAAACAAATGATTTTAGTAAATAATTTCGATCCAAACTTGTACATTTCAATAGGGATTTTCAAAATGCTATTTTAATCCATTTAAAATTTCAGGGAGGACTTATGGAACTTATATAAAGCAAGAATGTACTCACTTATATCGAAACTAGGATCCCCGGTGGTGCAGTGGATTAAGCACTGGCCTGCTAGCCCACTCGTGGCTCTGCAGGAGAACGACAAGGCTTTCTGCTCCTGTAAAGACGGACAGTCTCAGAAAGTGCTGCTCAGGCCCAGAGTGCTGCTCGTAAGATGACAAGAACTCGGGCAAAAGTTGCATGACTGATTCTATTGACCTACCTATAGATTAATTATTTAGGTAACATTCTGAAATGAACTTAACGGCGTCCCTTTTGATTAAATGAAGTAATATTAAGATCCACATTAAAGTTGATGATTGTCAGCATATTAAAGGAAAAATAAATACATTAACATAGAAATTAATTGTTGTAATGATGTAGCCCTTTTAACGTCTTATCAGGACGTTAACTGAGATTCTTTGAAAGCCTTTCTTGTACAGTCTGATTGAAAGGCTACAAGTGCGTTATTGGACGTGTGCTTTCATCCTTAGCAAAGTGATCATTGTTTAGGGTTGCAGCAAAATGCTAAATTAAATAGCTGGTACCACTTCCTCCTATACAAATGACCAAATAAAAGCATTCGGTGTAAAATGGTCCTGTTGGCAACTCCAAAGGCTGTTACTCTAAAGGAATACCTGACGTATCTTGGCTCCACGTCACAGTGTTTCCTTGCTTCTTTAGAGCACTGTAGAGTGACTCAGCTCTCCCCAGGGCTGTGAAACCCTAACTCTTCAGGACTCCTTCCCCTCCCTCCCCGGTGTTGTTTCCCCAGCACGCTGGAATGAGGAAGAACTGGGGTTTCAGGTTGGCTGCCACTTGTTCAGTGTTTGTGGTTCAGGAAGGGCTTGAGCTTTCTCAAGGATCTTTCATTTCACATGACTAAGTAGCCTTAAGCCCACCAGAATTAGGCTAAATCCCGTTCAGTGCAGTGTTATTTAGACAGCTCAAGTCTCCACTGTGGTCCCAATTGTGGTTCTCTTCAGAGTTTTCCAGACCTCCAGAATCAGAAGTTTATCTGCAGACACCCTAAGAATAAGAAATGTGTTTCAAAGTCCAGGATTTTAAGATGAAATCTTCATCCAAAGACCACACGGCGGAAAACAATGCATGCCTTAGAACAAGGAGACATGGGGAGAGGTAATTTCCTCTCCAGGAGAGCAGACAGGTAGAGGAAGAGACAGGCCGGGAAAAGGGATGCCCCTCCTGCTTTCTGCTACTCTCAGTGTGTGCCCAGGCTATTCACATGGTTCTCTGAGGCTCACGCAGCAATCCAGGGATAAGAGCACTCACCCAGCCTGTCTCCCAGGATTACAGGACACTCATGGGCAAACACTTAGTAAATGGAAAAGTACCATTTAAAACAAATACGTGTATACTTTTTATGCTGATCAGTGGCATTGTTTTTAAGGAAGAAATTTTGGCCACAACAAACAACTACTCTCACAAGCCCTGAATCTGTCCTGCTTTGCAAAACAAACAAAAGAGAAAGAAAGTCACGAGCAGTGTATACACTACACACTTGCTACTGCTTGGTTACACTCGAAGGGACCATTTACTGAGAGAGAGTTTTCTAGCCTTCCATATAGCCCTGGCCTTTCCCGGCCCCACTCTACCAACTCAAACACACACAGGGTTCTGAAAAGAATCTAAATGAATTCTCCCTTGATACAATCTGGCCGTTTCAGCTGTGCCAGTAAACCTGGACACCTAGACGGCAGAGATTAACTTTGTTTTAAATCCACTCTTTCCTTCGGCTTTATCTTCCCGATTTCCTCCCAGCTCTTCCCTGGACTTCAAAGCAGCTTTGTGGTTTTGCCTTACAGAAAATCAATGGGTGGGAGATGAAAAGGCAGCTCTTGCTTATCTCCCTCCGCCTGCTGAAGGTCACTCTACTCAGTAGCATCGGTGAGTTCTGCAGCCGCATTTTCCGTGCACAGAGAAGTAAACTGATTATGTAAGTGGAACCCATTATACGATGTCCATCTTAAGGGGGCATGATCACAGCAAAATAGAAATATGTTAATATGAGTCTGTAAAGGGATGAAGTGTTGGTATTTGGAGTATGGCTTTAGAGTTGTATTCGAAGTGACCCTGACATTATGTCTAGGACCCCTAGTGGCACAATGGGGGTGTTCTTGGCTGCTAACACAAGGTCAGGGTTTGAATCCACCCTGTGGCTCTGTGGGAGGAGAGACCTGGTGATCTGCTCCTATAAATATCACAGCCTAAGAACACGATGGGGCACCTCTCCTTTGCCATTCACACAAGGGCACACACAGGCTTCTTACAAACTATATAACTGGCTCCCCGCCCCCCAACAAACAAGCAACAAACTCATTGCCATCATGTTGATGCCCTATAGCAGCATGTAGCTACCCTATGGGACAGGGTAGAACTGCCCCGGTGACTTTCCAAGACCAGAACTCTTAATGGGAGTGAAAGCCCCTCTTTCTCCCTCGGAGCACCTGGTGGTTTCAAACTGCTGGCCTTGCTGATCTCCATGTGGAACCACTACACCGATTCTCCAGCAGGTGCTAAGACATTATTTGAAGTCAGAAGGCCCAAGGACTCTGAAGGGAACTGTGGTACCACAGTAGGTCAAACGTTGGGTAGCAATCAGAAAAGTCCATGGTTCGAACTCACCAACCCTCATAGGGGTTCTTCTCTGCCCTATGGTGATAGCCAACCCAGTGGCAGTAGGTGTGTGTGTGTGTGTGTGTGTGTGTGTGTAAGGATTAGGACCAATACAGGGCATTCATAAATCAGTAGGTTTGGCATCTAATTCTACAATGATAAGCAGAACCATCATTCTCTGACTGCAAATGTGGTCAGATTGGTGACCTAGTTTACCCAGATTGCATGTCAATCTCCTATTGAACGATAATGAAACACTCTAACTCAGCTCTATCAAAGGCACTTGTTAGTGCTCCATGTTCTTATATACTAAAGGCATTTCTTGAATCAGTATTGAGAAAAGAATCCTAAAGAGCACGCTCCCCAGTGTCCCCCACATGAAAATACATTTTTGAGGGGTCTTCTAGTAGATGGCTTGTGCCTTCTATGATAGCGCTTAACTTGTTCTTTTCCTGATATAGTTAAGGAGCTATGCCTAGCAGTAACCAAAAAAAAAGAACCCAAACCTAATTCATTGTCATCAAATCAATTCCAACTCATAGCAACCCGAGAGGACAGAGTAGAAGGTGGGTATCCAAAGCTGTATATCTTTACAGGATTAGAAAGCTTCGTCTTTTTCCAGTAGAGCAGCTGGCGAATTCAAACTGCTGACCTTGTAGTTAGCAGCCAATGTGTACCCCACTAAGCCACCAGAACTCTTGTGCCAGGCAGTAACACTTTGGTAAAATTTTATGGAATAAAAACCAGGTACCTTAAAGTCTTTGCCATTCACCCTTTGAGGTAGTTAGTTTATTGTGCCAACCTAGCCGATAAACACATGTGGGGTTAATTGAAGGACGGAGGGATAAATGGCTCGGTGAGACTCGCCTTTCAAGTTCTCGGCCTCTTGCTTTCTGATGGTTGGACCAGGAGGCAGCTGCCTTAGCAGTTCCCTGCTTCAGCTGGAAGGCCCACTTCCTACAAGACATCCCATGAGTAGCATGGGCCTACCCCGATGCTGCCCTGGGTGCTGGAGCAGCCGTATGGAGACCTCTGCCAGCGCCAAGATGCTTGCATGTTCACTGATTTGGCTTTCCTCCTACAGTCGGCATCATACTGTGTGTTTTGTGAGATGGAGGAGGACTTTGTGGTTTGGTGTCAGACATGTGAGTTAATGTTGGACTTCTGGGTTTGGGCAGCACTGGGTTGGGATGTTTTCTTGATGTGCACTTAGCTTTATATAAAATTCTTTGTTATACATGAGTCTCTGTGGATTTGTTTCTCAAAAGTACCCAGACAAACACACCCTTTCTCTGCCAAGTTTCTAAGTGACATTTACTCAGCAGGGTCAATAGCTCATAAAGAATAAAGGACAATTTAATTGTGAGCTGAGCCAGTTACCACTCAACCCCAATTCAGAGTTTGTGTAAATCCAGAAAAGTGATGTGAGTTAAAGTCACAATTCAGGTTCGAGGCCTATGGAGCCGTGTTTGGTTCCATGCCAGAATCTGAACCTTGGGATCTTCTTTTCTCGTTTAACCCCCAGCATCCCCCAGCTTTCAAGTAACCACAGAGTACAAGCCCACAGTGAAAGACCAGAAAGCTTCCGTGTGCATTCAGAGGGTGAAGAGCAACAAGACAGG
>NW_022111369.1:10617106-10624495 GCF_000313985.2 Echinops telfairi
ACATGGATCTTGTGCCTTTTTGCTGTCTCTGGGAGACAATGAGCAACATTTTCATCTTGGTTTCTCCCGTGAAAACATAAACATTATCATAGAGGTTGGTCCTCAATGAGTGCTATTTGGCAAATAGAAGAAGAAGATCATTGTTTGCTACCAAAAAGAAAGGAAAGAAAGAGCAGTCAACCCAAGTTCTGTGTCGGTGCCTGGTCATGTAGAGTGGGTGATATCAAAAAAGAGAAATCACCAAACAGTCCCTGCTTTTAAGGACTGACACATACGAAGGAATGGGGAGAGGGAACAAAAATAAAATTGAAGGGCCACAGCTACACGTGTTGAGTGCTGAGCAAAGGTGGGGACTGGTACTGACTTTCTGTTGTGCTCAGGCTGTCCCTAATGGGGCCGCTTTCTTTAGCGCTTTGTACTGAGGAGGCTGGTCACCTGCTGCATAGGTGACCTTGAACAAGTTGTTTTGCCTGCCTCCTTATCTGTTCAATGTAATTGATTTATTACCTGCTTTGTAGTCTTGGTGTGAGAAGTGGAGGAAAAAGTGGTTGCAAGGCAAATGGGATTTAGCACAATGGAACACATAAAAATGGGGTACCTATTTTTATACTCTTTATTATTAACCTACCAGAGGAGAGATTTTCACCTTATAATGCATTCACCCTGAAAAGCACAGCAAATCTCATAATTTTTCCATGCTTGAGATCTTTTTTTTCCCTTCTATTATCTGGGAAATAACTTGTCAAGTCCCCCCTAAAGTGCTAAGATTTGCAGTGGGCATGATGAAGAGCCAGACGGGAAGCAGGAGAAGGGGCCTTTCTTTTAAGAGCCCCCCAATAAAATGATCTTTTAAAAACATGATTTAACTATGGATGCATATTAAATGTGAATTTTATATTAAAATAACTTAAAAATAAATAAACAAACAAAAATAATTTTTTTAAAGCTTACCCTTTACGTGTGTTAAATAGCGATCAGCTGAGCAATGTGAAATTCCATCCAAACTTCCTTTTGGTGCTCTTTGGGAAACAACACCTATTTGCTGGGGCTCTTGGGACAACATACAGATGGAGGCCTCTTGGACATTCATTTACCGGAAGAAAGACATTGCAGTAGCTCGTGTTGGCTGGTGCTACCCCACTGAACCCTTACGCTCCGCCCAAGAACTGGGAAGAGCAGAAGAATTTGGCTGGCAAAAGCTACCCTACAACTCTTGTGGTCTTCACCTTCCAAGGTCCAATGATGAGTCCGTCATATGAAGCACAAGCCCAAATTTCCTTTCAGCCTCGAGGTGTTGCCAGCATGTTGCTTTGCCCTGCCTAAAAGTGGTCCTTGTCCTTAGCATGCATCCATTTCCTGCAAGCACAGTGAGCTCATTCTGCTGGACCTAGGGGGAGGAACATCTTGATACAGGATTCATGTATAATTCTGGCACCAAGGAGATGGATTTTGGGCTCCTACTGTCCCCCATAGCCTTCTACAAATTGGATGTTCACTGTGTAAGCTCTGATACTTTTCCCTTCACCATATTTGGATTTTGTTATCTTTGGATCACACAGGCTGCTGTGCTTCTTCCATGTGGACTTGACTCCTCAGTTAGATGGCTGCCTGTTTGACCCCAGACACTATTCTGATTGATAGCCAGGCACCATTTGCTTTCTTCACTACACTTTGCTGTAGCACCCTTATCTTCAGGGATCCTCTCATAAAGGTGAGTATCAAGCAGGGCCATGCTATCAGAAGTAACCCTTCTTGGGTTGGAACTAGGGTTAAGTGAGAGCCCAGAATCCACCCACTTGTCCACAGGTTATGCAGGACTCTAGTTTACTTTGCCGCTCATGTTATGACAAAAACAAAACCCCTGAAGACTAACAATAGCAACAAACCAGCATACAAACAAAGGGAGAATAAAACCCTACACACAACAAAGCCAAGACCAGAAACAAACAAAAGGCAGAAGAACAAAACCCCAAAGAAACAAACAAAAAACATTGCCAATCATCTCCCCAGGGGTTAAAGGTCTCTGGGTTTGTTTCTCTAGTCTACCCGGACTAACACACTCACCAACAGAACGATCAGTGTCTCCTCCCAAATGGAGATGCCTCCCTTCCCTGGTCGTAACTTCATTTTCCAACAGGTTTCTTCCATTCCTGTTGAGGGCTCGTTGACTTGCCACAGCCTTGTTGTATAGCATCAAATGATGCTTTTCTCCCTTTTGCTTCCTCTTGAAGGAGTGACCCCAGCCCATGTGAGGTCTGCTCCTTTAATTTGTTCTTGTGAAGTGCTCATAGGGAGGCGATGTGTGGTTCATGGCCGGTATGTAGCCTTTGAGAGGGAAGAGATTTTTATTTCAGGATTACCTAGCTTCCTTTCTGTTTGTGTCCTACAAGTACCCTGATTGGTGAGCCTAAGAAAACATGAACAATTCCTTATTGCACGTTTTCTATTAAACACTCAAAGGGCATACATAGGTAGGAGCTAAAGGCTCGCTGGAAAATAATGTGTCTGATACAGAGAAAAGATTTATTTGGGGGGGTTGATGCTCGAAGTTATTTCCAGAAGGAATAATGCTGACAGCTTCATGGTCACGTCGGAACGTTGCCTCCCTACAAATCCTTACAGATGTGTTGACGTGCATTTGTAGTGGGTGGAAGAGGAGAGTGGCACATTTTGCAATGGCCTGCTCTAAGGTGACACGCAGGACCGCATACTGATGACATACAGGCTTTAGAGCCACGGTAATTTAAATGAGAATTTTGGTATTTCCATTCCCTGGTGTGTGACCTAGGACATTTCATTTAACTTCTCTGAGCTTCTGTTTCCCAACCCGTAACATGGCTTCAATCATCATATGTGCGTCGCGGCGTTATTGTGTCGCCCCTGTTAAGTACTTGTCAGGGTGTCTGCCACACAAAAGGAGAAATGGAGCAGAACTGACTTGATGGCAACAGGCAGGGTTTCTTAATATGAAAGTTTTCAATATGAAGGTGGAAAATGCAATGAAAAGATCGTGGAATTTTCTCTCATCATCATCTAGCCTCTAGTTCTTGAAGTTTGAGCTAGCAGCCTGTCGTCTGACTGGGATTTGTCAGCTTCCATAGCTGCATGAGCCACCAGCTTGCTGTCCTGACCTGTCAATTATGGGTTCATCGGTCCCTGAAATCACATGAGTTAGTCGAACCTCCAGCCTGACACCTGACCCATACTGTGTGGGTCAGTATCTATCGCTGGTTTTGCTTCTCAGTGAAATCCAGCCCAAGACATTTGGTAGCAGAAATGGTTCTAGAGAGACAGAATCGAAAGGGCTCATTCTTATGATTGATTCTTAAGTCTGGCTAGTCTTCAACTTTCTTGGGATTCTTCCTCCAGTAGCAGAAAGCAAACTTTTGATACATTACTTGAGGTGGCCATGAAAATAAGGTGACATCATTATCGATAGAAAAAGGTCATGGACAAATGGAATGGAAAGAAAAGAAAATTTTAATTTTTTTCTTAACGGTTTTATTGGCACTTCATCCACGTGCCATACCATCCAATAATTCAATCATATCAAGAAGAGTTGTACAATTATCACATCGATTCTAGAACATTTTCTTCCTTTTTCTCACTGTTATTCATATAGTTCTTTTTACTTGTGGCAAAAATATATACAACAAAACATTCTCTGATTCAACAACTTCTACATACATAATTCAGTGCCATTGGTTATACTCTTCATGTTTCAGAACCATCATTGATATCCTTTTCCAAATTATTCCACCACCACTAACATACACTCAATGCCCCCTAGGCAAAGTCTTCCTCCTTTAGCCATGGTAACCATTAGTTTGGGTTCTTTTCTTTCTTTCCTTTTTTCAGTAGTTTTCCTGATATAGGATTCACGTGTCATACACCTCCATTGTTAAATCACTTTTTAAAAGAGTCGTACATACATCCTCACAATCAGTCCTAATGCCCCCTCCCCCTCTGACATGCATTGGTTGTTCCCCAAATCCCTCACCTGCCTTCGCCCCGCCCCGCCAAACTATTGCATCAGTTATTGCCTCTCTGCATCCACTCACTCGGTGCTTCACAAAATGGGAAGTCCAACAGAAATTAAAAAATCAAAATGGTAAGAAGAAAATAATAATATAAAGATAAAAATTAAGATAAGGAAGAAAAGACCATCATCAGTATTTTAAAAGCCAGAGAAGAACTTTCTGTCATGGGACAAGTGAGGAATACTTGAGCCTAGAGCAAATTTAAGTTGAGTCAAGAGGGAGAGCTACTGACCAAGTATCATATTACACTATGGTTTGACCCACCATCATCAAGTTTACAATCATTGCTGTCTGATAGCAAAGCCGTTTGAGTCCCGTCACCTGTGGCTAGACAGGATCTGCCAGAGGTTTAATCTGACTTGATTATCTGCAGATGGATGTGTGGCTCCCATTGTCCTCCATAACCTTCTACAAATTGCATATTCACAACCTAAGCTCTGAGACTTTTCCTTCCGTCATATTTCAATTTTGTTTTCATCATTTTTGTGTCACATAGGCTGCTGTGTTTCTTCCATGTGGACTTAGCTGGCGTCTCACTTAGATGGCTGCTTGTTTGAAGACAAGCCTTTCAGACCCCAGGCACTATTCAAATTGTTAGTCGTGCACCATCTGCTTTCTTCACCACACTTTGCTATAGCACCCTTATCTTCAGTGATCTCTTCATGAAGGTGAGTATTAAGCAGGGCCATGTTATCAGAATTAACTGTTCCTGGATTGGGGCTAGGGTTAAGTGAAACTCATATGTGTGTAAGAGAGAGTTTTATATCCAAGAGTAATTGTATATTAAGAAAACATACTAACCAAGTCCAGATCAAGTCTATAAGTTTGATGTTAGTCCATGTGTCCAATACTAGTCCATAAATTCTTTTACTCACACAGCACTTGCAATGATGCTGAAAGCAGGAAGATCATAGACCAGTGGGTATAAAAATCTTGTAGAAGCATCTCAGCGCTGGCATGGCTCTCTGGTTCCAGGACTCTGGCTGTCATCAGCATAGCTTCATGTGGCTTGTCAACAGGAATGTGAAGCAGAGAGAGTGTGTGTCCCGCCTACAGGGAGGAAGAGAGGAAAACTCCCAGAATCCTCATGAGAAGGCCATGCCCACAAGGCGGCGTCAATCAGTCTGTGACCTGATTGACAGACTAGGCTCCAACCCTATGACCTATTTAACAAGTGGACATGAAATTATGTAACTGCCACATATTATGACAAAAACAAAATACAACAACAACAACCAAAGCCAAACACACAAAAGCAGAAAAACTGAAGAAACAAAAAAGAAAAACATTTTTCAATCATCACCCTGGGGTTTAAGGTGATCGTACTGATAACATCAATAATAATATATCTATAGACATAGAATTTTAAAAGTTGTTGATATGAGTTTATGTGAGTATAGTCCAGCTGTGAACTGCAATCCTTGAGTTGTTGCTTTGTACAGATTGATTTCTTTTCTTTTTGAATCATTTTATTTGGGGCTCATACAACTCTTATCACAATCCATACATGCATCCATTGTGTCAAGCACATTTGTACATTTGTTGCCATCAACATTTTCAAAACGTTTGCTTTCTACTTGAGCACTTGGTATCAGCTCCTCAATTTTTCCCCTCCCTCCCTGTATCAAGCTCCCTGATGAACGCTTGATAATTCTATTAGTCTGGGTACTTTAGAGAAACAAATCCACAGAAGCTCATGTATAAGAGAGAGTTTTATACAAAGGTTAAGTGCTCATCAAGAAAACATCCCAACCCAGAGCTGCCCAAGCCCACAAGTCCAACATTAACTCATTAACCCATATCTCCAACACCATTCCACAAAGTCCTCCTCCATCTCATGAAACACATGCAATGACGCCGACTGCAAGAGGAAAGCTGAATCAGTGAATGTGTAAGCATCTCAGGGCTAGCAGGGGTCTCCACATGGCTGTTCCAGAACCCAGGGCTGCGTTGGAGTAGGTCCATGCGGCTTCTCCTCAGGGATGTCTTGCATGAAGTTAGCCTTGCTGGTTGAAGCAGGAAACTGGCTAAGGCCTATCATATTAAAGCCTGTCATATTAATGCAAGGGGATCATTGAAGTACTAAATATATAGTGGCTCTGGTTCCCCTTTCATTGTACATCTACTAAGACAGGGGTCCCATCCAAGGTCCAATGTCTACCATTTCCACAGTTTTGGGGTGGCCATCCTTTGCTTCCTCTCCCATCAGCGTAGTTCAGTCCTTAGCCCAAGGGTACAGGTAGTTATGAGCAAGAGCCCGGTTCAGTCAGGCTTCTACGATGGGTCTGTTTGGTGTGGCCCATGGGGGATTCCACGTGCCCTGTAAGGCCAGCGTCTAAAGTCATTGTAGTGTTCAGCCCATGGCATGGTTCACCAAAGGCTGGGTAAAAATATATTTTTAGTGTCTACCCAGGAACATAAAATAGGTTTACCATCCTTCCCAATGTGAGGTTCCTCCTCCCCATTTACCCACCAGACCCACCCACAGAAATGTCAGCGCCTCCTCTGTGATATAGATACTACTGTCCCCTGGTCTGAACTTGATTTTCCAGTAAGTTCTCCTCTCGTCACTGTGGAGAGCCTGTTGATTTGATGCAGCCTTGTCTCAAGGTTGGATATCATCAAACGGATGGTCTTCTCTATTTCCCCCTTCTTGAATGAGTGACCCCAGCCAATGTGAGGTCTCCTCTTTTGAGGCGATTCTTATGAAGTGCACATAAGGTGGGTGGTGTATGGTTCAAGACCTGTAGGCAGTCTTTCTACCCTTTTGTCTAGGAATTAGTCTCTAAGATTTGTTTGACTGATGTGTCTCCTTATAGTTGTGGTCTCATAGAAAATTTTTCATTTTGTGGTTGACTAACTTCACTCAGCATCATGGCTTCCGTGTCTTCCCATGTCCTGCAGTGTGTCATGCTTTGGGAATGAAATGTTGCATATATGTTTTGAATTCACCTCATATTTATGTGAAACAAGGCTCAGAGTGATTGCATATTGGCTACTTCTCTACAATTTTGTCAGAATGAGATGCATAAGAAAGCTGGTTGGTGGGAAATAAAGACATCAGGGCAGAGCTTCAGAATCATGGTTCAAGTGCTGAATACAAGGCTTGAAACTTTCCCCTTGTGTACTGAAAACAAAAAAAAACAAAACCAAAAAGCCTCACTGCCATTGAGTCAATTCTGACTCACAGCAGCCTTACAGAAGAAGGTGGAACTGCACCTGTTGGGTCTGGGACTGTCACCCTTTTGTGAGTAGGAAGCCTGGCTTCAAACTGCAGACATGTAGGTTAACACCCAAATGCTTAACCCACCACACCACCAAGACTCCCTCTGCACTGAAAGAAAGCATG
>NW_022111369.1:10624607-10630797 GCF_000313985.2 Echinops telfairi
TTATTTTTTCAAATTATTTTATTGAGGGCTCGTACATTTCTTATCACAGTCCATGCATACATCCATTGAGTCAAGCACCTATGTACACCTGTTGCCCTCATCAATCTCAAAACATTTGCCCTCTACTTTAGCCCTCAATATCGTTTGCTCATTTTCCCCCTCCCTCCCCTTCCCCCCTCTCCCTCCCTCCTGAACCCTTCATAATTCATAAATTATTATAGATTTGTCATAAGTTAACCTGTTCGACGTCTCCCTCTGCCCTCTTCTCTGCTGTCCACTCCCCAGGGAGGAGGCTATACTTAGATTCTTGTAATTGGTTCCCTGAAAACATGTTTTCTTGTCATAGCAGAGTTGTTATTGCTGAAAACCAGGAGCAGAATCTTGTCTTAGTGACTGAATTACTCCACCAATTAATTCCCAACCTCCAATCGTGTCTGCAGTTAAAGTGAGGGGTTGGGAATAAATGGGACCCTGAAACTTGGAATAAGGACTTATGGGTAGAACTCAAGAAGATGGGAGCATTCCAAAACTCCAAACTGACTGCCATTGAGCTGCTAACTACAAGGTCAGAAGTTAGAAACCACCAGCTTCTCCATGGGAAAAAAGTGAGGTTTCTGACCCTCAGTAACCCAAATGGGCAGTTCTACTCTGTTATATAGGGTCATTATAAGATAAGGACATTAGGCTTCGAAATTCCATTAAATCACTGATGTGTGAAGGAAGGGTTATTGTAGGAAAAGCCAATTAAAACAGCCTCTACTTAGGAAATCAGAAACCAAAAGCAATAGCATTTTCCTTGGGAGATTGTAGAAATTACTGCCACCATCAAGGACCTAAAGGTCCCAGAGGTGGCAATTTCAATCACATTCCCATTCAACCCATATATTTGACCTATGCAAAAAAAACCATGGAGCAATTCTTAACTTAGGAGCCCTAAATTGATCCCAGGTGGCCACACTCCCTCAGTGTGGTTACGCTGATTCTCTGTGCCTTGGTTTCTCAGTCTGTAGAGGAAGGGAGTTGAACGAGATGAACTAGAAGGTCTCTGTGGTTATGTTGTTCAGTGCCATTGAGTTGGTTCTGACCCATAGCAACCCTATGCACAACAGAAGGAAACACCGCCCGGCCCTGTGCGGTCCTCTCAAGAGTTCTTGTGCTTGGATCCATTGTTGCACCCAATGGGTCAATCCATCTCATTGAGAACCTTCCTCTTGGCACTGCCCCTCTGCTTTACCAAGCATGATGTCCTTCTCTTGGGACTTGTGTTTTCTGACAACAAGTCCAGAGTGCGTATGAACTCTAGCGTACAAAATCTGGAGAAGACTCTTTCCCAAGAGCTCAGCTCTGTCTCATTATCCCCAAGAATCAAGTACAGCCAAATTTGAAAGTTGGAGCAGACCAAAAGTTCAGACTTTTGACAGGACATGAGCTATCTCTAGGAGCCTGGCTTCACCGATTTTTCCGATTTTTTTTTTTTTTTTGCTCTATCTCAGTTCCAGCAGATGCCTTAGTGATAATCTCTCTAAGACCCTTGGAAGTCCAATAATAACATCAATTATTAAACAGACTAGCAGATGCTTCCCCTATAGCATGACAGATGATAAATAGCCAAGAGCAAAAGAATGGTTATCTGTGGCAAAAGGCTTTTAGCATATTTACAGGAATCTCCACTTTGTCCCACGTTGAGTTCCAGTTTCTGGGTAAGGTAGTTTGTGTCTCAACCCACTTTTTACAGAAATGTTCTATAAGGGTTCCACTCCCAGGACGATCTTGTTTACAAAGCCTATTTAATCCTGGATGAAGCTATCGTTCAAATAGTACTTGGCAACGGCCGAATATGGGAAGACATTTGGTCTTCTTCTCCCCTATCTCTTCTCCCCGCAGGTCCAGCCCCTCTTACCTCATCATCTACCAGAATTCCCACCCATCGAAAGCTTCACTTATCTACCAAGGGGGGGAAAGATGATCTCCCAATGGACTCTGCAGTCAGATGGAGAATACCACACAAATAGTCATTCTTCAGATATGTCTCACACAAATGGAGCCGCTGCCCACCCACCGACCCACTAGCATGGTGGTGGCTGACAAGTTATACTTAATGATGAGTACATTTTAAACTGTTAAGTCAAAGTCTATATTTCCCAAACTCAAAGAAATAATTTATGCTTTATAAACAACACATAGGAGAGTCACTGGTTTCTTTTCTCTACAACCCCCTTATATTTAGGATGTTATTGGAAGTGACAGCTTGAACCAAAAAGGAGCCTTTGCCAAGGTTTAGGTATGTCTGGGTGTCTCTGTGCAGTTGGTAAGCAGGAATGGCAAGGCGATTGATGGCACATGGCCTTGGAACAGTGGCTCTTCATGTGTGTTCTCCAAGCGTGTGAAGGTTGCCACCACTAAATTTCATGCTTTCCAGGGACCTTCCCCACCACTCATCGGTCAGTTGGTTGTGCTCTAGCGGTTTGCATGTCCCCGTGATACTGGAAGCTATGCAGCTGGTGTTTCAATACCAACAAGTCATCATTGTAGGCAGGTTTTAGCAGAGCCTCCAGACCAAGACAGACTAGGGAGAAGGAAGAAATGGTCCACCTCAGAGGGACTAGCCAGTGTGAAGAAAACAAGAATTGTTACAAATAAACATCATAATACCAGGAGAAAAGATTGAAATTAGCAAGGGTTCATTTTGCTTGTTTCATAATCAATGCTCACCAATCAAGAAATCAAACTATATATTTCACTGGGCAAATCTGCTGCACAAATCCTTTTTAAGGTGTTAAAAAACAAAGATATCACAGATCCGAGACATCATATTTTCAATCACATAATGTGTATCTGAAAACTGGTATTTTCAACCACTTCATATTTATGCATCAATTATATTGTAGTCTTCTGTGTTAGGCAGGGTTTTTTAGAGAAACAAAACCAGGACACTTATGATTATATATATTGATGAACAAACAAATCTGTCTTGGACAAAGTACAGACAGAGTATTCCTTAGAAATGCGGATGGCCAGACTTTGTCTCATATACTGTGGACATGTCCAAGAAAGGGAGGGACCGGTCCCTGGAAAAGGACACCGTGCTTAGCAAAGTGGAAGAGTGTAGTAGAGGGTCAGTGAACTAGAGGAAGACTGTCATGAAGATAGATTGACACGGTGACTTCAAGAATGGACTCAACCCTAACAAACAACTGTGAGACAGCGCAGGTGGTCAGTGTTTCCTTTTGTCACACATTGGGGTTTCTAGGAATCAGAACTGACTTGAGACACTTAGCAGCAGGGACACTCCATTTAACTTCATTCAACTTCTTTATTGAGAAAACTTGACAGCTTTGAGAACAAAGTGTTGTACTGAGACTTGTTTAGAAAACATCAGCATCACCTGGACATTTGTTAACACTGTAAATTCTTGAGCGCTCTTTCTAACCTGGGAGCCCCGGTGGCATTGCGATTACGCTGTTCTGTGATCCAAGACAAGCAGTTTGAAACCACTGTCCACTCTGAGGGAGAAAGCCAGGGCTTTCTATTCCTGTAAAGAGTTACAGTGCTGCTATCTCACAGGGTGCAGCTTTACCCAGGCCCATTGGGCTGCAATGAGTCAGCATGGACTCGCTGGAAGTGCGTTTGCTTTGGTGTCCCTAAATCAGAAAGTGGGAGGAAGAGGCATTCAGAAATCTATTTAACAGAAGCACTGGGGGATTCTGATACCTGTTAAAGATCAAGAATGACCAGTCTAGAATACTTATCTTTCTTTTTGGCCTCCTAAATTCTGTTCTACACTGCATTAAGAGAGGAGGATATAGGTATAAAGCAAAGAATAAGTTCCCACAAAGTTGTGCATCATCTGGCAGCATTGTCACGGCTGCCTAGGAGGCACAAGGGGAGAGAATATGAAGACAATCTGACTTTCGCCTGGTAAGAATGCTAGAAAATGCAGCTGTTCCTGGCACCAGGACAGTTGGCCATTTGAGAGAGTGAAGGAAGGCAAGTCTATTGGCATGGACATCTGGACTGTCAAGAAGACCAGTGGAGCCTCACAGAAGTGTGGAGAGGCACAGACAACCTTAGGTGGCTTTTCAATCAAGGTTCTCAGCAAATCCTGATCAGAGAACTACTTTTGTGGTCACCTGAGACCCTGCCAGGACATCTCCAAACTGGATAAATCTGTGAGTGGAGCTCATGTGTAGTCCATATAGCTGTGCAGGGGGAGGAGAGGAGGGCACTAAGTAGCGCTTCTGCTTACGTAGATGATCATTAATGTGATTTTGTTAGTGTGACAGGCCATGGAGAAGCTTGGGTTCCAGAAGAAATAGAAATTGATCTCTAGTGTAGTATTTAGCACATAGAAGAGTCCGAGGTCTTTGCCTCTCTTTGTTGGTTCTGTGGTGTATCTTGGCCTGGACTTGAAAGCAAACACAGTCCATGCCCCTTCCTTCATCCCGACCCCCCCCCCTGCCCGCCCCACACCCTAACACGCACACATGTGGGTTTGTACAGCACATTGCAGTGGTTAATTACCGAGGGTTTCCTGGCAGACAGTGAAAGCCTGCTTGCTTGGGCTTCAATCAAATCCACAGTATCCCCTGATGATTGCTCGATCAACTTCAGCCCCAGTACAAGAAATGAGCCCTTCAAAGGTTTCTGGAAGCTCCTGTGCCAGCAAGGCCTCCTCGGCGACAGTGGTTTGGCAGTTTGGCTCGTCCCTGGGCTCTCGTGAAAAGCATATCGAATTTCTAACCACTTTTCCCCGTGGCCGGACCATTCCTCCTCCTTTCAAGATCTTAATTTCTGAAGCATTGGCTTCTGCCTTTTCTGTCCTACTTGTTTACACTCTTGTAACATGAAGGCTCTCCAACCCCAGCCATGGAAATTACTAATGGCACCCTTGAGTTTCGCTGAACAAAGGAACTGGTGATTGATCTAAGGGGCCTGCCAGAAAATGCAAGGCCTGTTTCTTTGGCTGGGCAAAACTGGAGCCCACATCAAACTTCTGCTCCTCTTAATGGGGTGCCTTCCTCCCCTGCGCGTCAGCATAACCCTCTTGTGATCCCCTTATAAATTGCTAAGTATCTAAACCGTTTGTCCACTAGGAAATCGAGACTGGGAGGATACCATGTGTTACAGGAACACGGCCTAGACACCATTAGCCTCTAAGGGCAATCTCACGGCACAGTCAGCACTCGTGCCCAGCAAGTATACAACTTCCCCCAGGGCCTCAGAGTTCAGAGCCAGTGAGACAAGGGTACTACAGTTCTTGTCAATGGCTCAGTGCCCACAACTTCTTGTCTGCTATGGCCTTATGCCATGTACCCTCTAATATAAACCTCATCTTGCCCGCTAATTTTCCCTGCCAACTCACAACTGAATTTCCTACACTAAATATTTTACAATGCTAGGATCCATTTAAAACCCTTTGCCCAAGGCCTTCTGCTGCAAGGACCCATCTCATGCCAGGGAGTCCTTTCTAACGGCCTCTTTGCCAGAGAACCCCAACCAAAAAGCATCTCCTTTCTGACACCTTCCTTTTAGTTATTTTGGTGAGGGGGTATGCTTAATTCTAGGAAAGTGACCCAGTGAAAAGTCCAAGGGATATGAATGAAGTAGGCCTAGAGATTGCAGACTCCACCCTAACTGATGGAAGACCCAGATTGACAGTAGCCAGCGAAGGGCACCCAGACTGCTGCATCCTAAGCCACGTGTGCTGGCAACTCCACAGAGCTCACCTCCCAACCCAGAGCTGGCAGACTGTGTGTGCTGTCCGGGTCTCTGTAGGTCAGGACAGCCTGCTTTAGTTCTGCCCGGAAAATGGATCTCTAAACAGAGATCAGATGTCTCCTGTGGAGGCCAAAATACAAAGTGGGTAAGTGGGTAACAATAGCTTCTTTGGTGTTCTTGGCATGGCTCAGTCATCTCTCTTTGTGAGGGCCCTTGCTCCATCTCCCTGTTTCCCCTTCCTTCCTCCCCTCTCTCAGACTTATGATAAACAAGCTACGCAGCATCATCACCTTGAATGAGCTCTCTTATCCCCCCAGATCGATATCGTTGACATTTGATTCTGAGGTATTGCGATAGGTGACAAAACAACTTTGCCTTTTATAGAGGTCCTCAGAGGAAAGGACAGTAAGAATAAGCAGGCTCATTGTTGACAAGGTCCGCAGGTGCCTCCCAGAAAGGGAGCCTTTACACC
>NW_022111369.1:10631390-10662334 GCF_000313985.2 Echinops telfairi
GCATTCCTCTCTGTTGACTATTTTAAATTCAATGTTGTCAAGGTCCCTGTGTGGTGCCAACAGTTTGCTCTCTGTTACTAACCTTAGGTTGGTTATTTGAACCCACTCAGTGGTGCTGTGACTAAATGCCTTGGAATCTGCTTCTTCAAATATTCGCAACTACTGATGAGTAGTCCAACTCTGTAACACATAATATAAAGTAAGCGTGTGGGCTTTAAAGAATTCTCTTCTGAACCTGAAATAGTTCAGGTTGTATTCCTATTTGGCTGGGCCATGATTCTCAGTAGTTTGGCAATTCTGGTGTAGTAAACCCCAACTGCCTCCCATGAAGAGATCTGATATAATGTAATCACTTCTATGATGTGATCTTCTTCGAGTCCCTGTGTTAGGTTGACTAGAGACAAAAAATCCACTCCTTCCCAGCATTTCACCATGGCTCTGGGTCCCAAGAAACACTTGAATCGTGTTGCAGTGCCTAAGCATTGGATGCTTGACAAACTGACAGGTGTGTTTCAATAAGCTTAAGTATGCCTTGACTGAGATAAGGTAAAAGAAATATATGTGCAGTGCTTCATCAGAATTGACAGCAAGATTCAAACCGATATCACGTACCCTGCTAGACTCATGGATGTCACCAGCATTGAGAAGATGGGTGAGCATTCCTGCCTGATCCATGACACCAAGGGCCATTTTGCTGTTCAAAATATCACAGCTGAAGAGGTAAAGACAATTCACTCCCTCATGGGGCCATAACTCAGGGAACAGACGCTTGGATTTGCAATGCACTGTTGCAAGAAGGAGCTTCTTCAAAGATTTTATGGTTGGCCAGGCCCAGGTGGATGTGAGCCAACTGGCCCAAGATGGCGGGGCAGGTGGTGTAGGCCGTGCATCTGGAATCGAATGCTTTCCTTGTCTGCCTCAACCATGCTCTGATGTGCTTCAGGGAGTTGAATGAAGACATGAGGAGTGACTCACAATTTGCACACACTGGAACTGAATTGACCACAGTTGGTGAAAAGGTTGACACTGTGAAGATTATTCATATTCGTTCTGTCATCAGCGTGCGATGTTTTGATAAAAGGAAGGGCCGAGTGAAGATTTCTCCAGAGTTGTTGTCTGCAGCTTCAACAGAGGCAGAGAGATTGGCTGAGCCCCCAGGTCACTGCATGAGAATTGTGGGCTGCTACCATTCCCGTCCTCAGCTGTTTGGCCTTCTCATGTGGATGTTTGCACATGAGCCATGCACCCAATTAAGGACCAAGGCTTTGTAGGAGTGATTTTTTTCCTGTTTCATTGCAAACAGATAAAAACACCAAGGCTGGCGAGGTGCTAAACACTTCCTTCCAATCCATGCAGGCCCAGAAGAGCTCAAAGGATGAGAGAACTGAAATCCCAATTCAGATTGTGCTTCCTGTCACTCTTGTGAACGTGTGCCTTGAGTCAGTAGTAGAGCTACCCAAGATCCTGGGCCTGGAGGAGCGGGATGCACACAGGAGGATCCACAGCATTACACAGCTGGACTCAGGAACCAAGATCCATACAGTTCTGGGTTTGCCAAGAACCTATGCAGTTAGATGTCAATAGTCAGCCAGCCTCGCCTGCATTGGTTGAAGGACCAACTGGAGCAAAACCAACAGCATTTGCAGGTGTTGCAATAAGAAAAAGAATAGCTCATGCAAGAACTTCCGTAGAATAAGGCAGGAGATGAAATGGGGAAAGAAAAGATACCCAGATATAAAATTAATTACACTAAATCAATTTTGAAGATGTATTAAACTTGAGGACTCATACTAAGCTAATTTCAAGATGTGATAGTTAGGGGTTTTGTGCCAAGATGGCTTCCTTGGGAATATGTGGGCAGAGTTTAACCCTTCAATCAGGTTGCAGCTTGATTTGAGGGCAACCTAGATAAATGGCTCTTTGAGGCTGCCCCCCTCCCCCCACCACTGCCCCCTTTCTCTGTTTCACCTTTCTGTTGAGGAGCCACATGACTGAGACCTGCCAGAGCCTTGTGATGCTTCCACACCATTGGATCCACAAGATTTTGCACCCACCAGGTGCATTCGCCATCATTGCATGTGGCTGCATGAGTCTGAAGAGGGATTTATGGGCTAATATTGGACTTATGGACTTGGTTTGGACTGGGCTGGGATGGTTTCTTGATATCCAATTACTCTTATATAAAACTCTCTCTTACACATATATGGTAGTCCCTGGATTTGTTTCTCTAGCCAACCAGTCTAACACAGACCTAAACAAAAATACCCAGGTAATTTTTAACAAAGGTGCAAAAGCAATTAAAAAGAGGAAGGACAGCCTTTTGGGCATGTAGGAATCCATAGCACTCCCTCAAGAAAATGAACTTCAACTTAAACCTCCTTTTTATAAAACATTAATGAAAAATGAATCGTGAACTTAAATGCAATTTATCAAACATTCAGAAAGAAATAATTGGAGAAAAATCCTCAGGATCTAGGGCAAGTGATGAGTCAGTAGTAGAGCTACCCAAGCCTGAACCCCTAAGCCTGAACCCCCAAGGTAAAGGACTCCATCAAAATTAAACATTTTTGCTCTAGGAAAAACTAAAGAAAATGAAAAGACAAGCTGCAAATTGAAGGAGTTTATAAACAAATTTTATATGTTTCTGACCAATGTAAATACGAAGAATGTTCAAAACTCCAAAGTAAAAATGTCCGGAACTGGGCAGAAGACATGAATAGGTAGTTTGTAAATGGTGAGTGAACACAAGGAAAGATGTTGGATACCATTAGTCGACAGGGAGATAAAAATAATTAATATTGTTGTGATATCATTATAGATCTATCAGAATGGCTGAAGGGAAAAAAACAGTAATAATACCAAATGCTGTTGAATTTTGAACAGAAAAACTGGATCAATCCCATATATCTGATGGGAATGTAAAACAGTACAGCCACTTTAGAAAAGAGTTTGGGAATATATTTTAAAGTTAGACAAACTTGTGAGTCCATACTTATACTCTTTCACATTTATATCAGAGAACTGTATCTGCACAAAAACCTGTACACAGATAATTGTAACAGCTTTCTTTATTATGGCCCTAAACTTCCAACAATCCTTCTAGGAATGCAGAACAGAGGAGTGGTTGCCACAGACAAGGACTAGTAGGGGCACAGGTATAAAAGGGAATTGAACTTTGTCTTGATGGAATTACACAAATCTATACCTGTGTTAAAACTGCATAGAGCAACACACACACAATAATGAATGCATGTAAATTCTGGTGAAACTAAATAAGGTCTATAGTCTAGTTAACAGTATTGTGACATGGTCCATTTTTAAATTTTGAAGTTGTACTGTAAGAGCTTTCCTATTGGGCAAACTGGGTGAAGAATATATGAAACTCTTTGTAATATTTTTGCAACTTCATTTATGTCTATCATTGCAAAATAAAACACTATAAAAAATCCAGTGACACTTATCTAAGTATAAGAAATAGCTGTATATCAAGAAGAAATTATATATTAAGAAGGCATCCCAGGCCAGTCCAACCCAAATCCATAAGTCTGATACTAGTCCCTAAGTCCCTCTTCAGACTGACATAGCCAAATGCAATGATGCAGAATGCAGGAAGATTACAGGCCAATAGCGGCAGTCATGTGGATCCAAGGTGCATGGAAGCATGGCAGAGTACTGACAGCTCACAATGTCATGGCAGAATCCCAGCAGGCAGGAAGGCAAAGTAACAGAGCAGTTTCCATTGTCTCACACTGTTATACCAAAAGGCTTATGCTATCTAGAAGGTGCATCAGGCTGCTATTGACAAATTTGATTCCATCCCTAGCCAGGAGTGTCTAAACTCACTGCCACTGAGAAAATTCTGACTCATGGGGACCCCTTAAGACAGTAGAACTGCTCATGTGGGTTTCCAAGACTAACTCTTTTTACGGAATTAGAAAACCCCAACTTTCCCTCAGGAAGTGCTTGGTAGTTTTAAACTGCAGACATTACGGATCGCAGCCCAATTCATAACCATTATGCCACCAGGGTTCCCTGGAGTGTCTAGTTGACACAAAATCATCCAACAACCACCATGCCCAATCAACTGACGGAATTTCCTCAGGGGGTTAGGCTGCTTCCGGTATTTGTGGATGCTGTGGTAAAGCTCATTTACTGTTTTGCTGGATGGATCTTGCATCTGGCTCATCATCTGACCTCTGATTCTTTGGATATGAGCCAGTTGCCTTGTCAGTTCTGCGTGTCCCCGTCACCCTCACCTGTCAGGTCAAGACCAGAGGCCAAAGCCAGGAAACCATTAGACAGGATGAGGAGCAGCACGGAGACTATGTCCCTGTGAGGCAGATCAACAAGCAGACTTTCTGGTGCACAGAGCAGAGACCAAGGGACCAAGTTGTTGAGAGGCCGAGGACCAGAGAGAGACGTGGATACTGGCTAAGGAGAGCTTTGCTGTGGACCAGATCTAATTAAAATTGCAATCCTACTCCCACCCAGAGCCTCTCCTCTACACCCCTTCCCTATTTCATTTTCTCCATAGCCCTCTTTGTCTTGGGTTATGTATTGTGTCTATCAGCTGCCTCTCTCTGTTTCCCGCTCTTTGTTAGTTTCATGAGGGAACGGGTATTGTGTTCTATCCTACAGTCCAATTAGATAGTAGATGTTAAAACAAACAGATTGCTGAACGAAATCCCCAGGATTTCTTCCTTTTTCCCTCCATAACACCTTTCACTTGTTATAGTTTTTATATCTTTGCCAGACATGCGCTGCCGGCCAAAATGGAATAAATGACTCCGACTCATTGCCATCAAGCTCATCTCAACGCGTGCCATTGTTAGGTGCCATTGCGTCAGCTCTGGTCCACAGGGGCCCTAGCACAGTAGAACCAAACGCTGCGTGGTCCTGGGCATCCTCACAATTGTCACTATGCTGGAGCCCTTGATGCAGCCACTGTGCTAATCCCTGCTTTTCTTCACTCTCACTCCACCAGACATGATAGCCTCTCCAGAGGCTGGTGTCTGCTGATGACATGTTCAATGTATGTAAGATGAAGTCTTGCCATCCTTGCCTCTAAGGAGCACTCTGACCTTACTTCTTTCAGTACCGATCTGTTTGTCCTTTTAGCACTCCATGATACTTTCAATATTCTTCTCCAGTACCACAACTCAAATGCATCTATTCTTCTATGTTTTTTTCTTATTCAATGTCCAATTTTTATACACATGTGATGCAGTGGAGATCACCAAGCCTTCGGTCAGGCACACCCTAGTAACACAGCCATACCACCCTGAACGCACCCCATCTTGTCTTTTGATTGATTCCTGCTTCCATGAGCATTGATTGTGGTTCCAAGCAGAATGAAATCCTTGACAACTTCCACCTTTTCTCCACTTACCATGATGCTAGCTATTGGTCC
The DNA here is from genome assembly GCF_000313985.2 of Echinops telfairi. NCBI lineage: Eukaryota > Metazoa > Chordata > Mammalia > Afrosoricida > Tenrecidae > Echinops > Echinops telfairi. The sequence continues at coordinate 10,636,801 of NW_022111369.1, forward strand.
AGTTTTGTGAGGATTTGGGTCTTCCTTACATTGAGTTGAGTTGTAATTCTTACTGAAAGCTATAATCCTTGATCTTCATCAGTAAGTGCTTCAAATCCTCCTGATTTTCAAGCAAGGTTGGACCATTTGAAAATTGCAGGTTGTTAATAAGCCTTCCTCCATGTTCTTCTTCCTATAATCCAGCTTCTATGATGTTTTGTTCGGCATACAGATTGAACAAGTGTAGTGAGAGAATACAGCCCTGATGAATACCCTTTCCTGATTAAAAAAAAAAGAAGAAGCAGTATTCCCTTGTTCTAGTTGCGTAGCTGCCTCATAATCCATGTACAAGTTCCAAATGAACACAATGAAGTGTTCTGAAATGCCCATTCTTCTCAAAGTTATCCACAGTTTATGATGGTCCACCCAGTCAAATGCCTTTGCATAGTCCATGAAACACAAGGAGTCATCTTTCTGGCACTCTCAGCCAAGATCCACCTGACATCCTTTATTCTATGTCCTCTTCTGAATCTGGCCTGAACTTCTGGCAGTTCCTTGTCAATGTACTGCTGCAGCTGTTCTTAAGTAGAAGTTTTCTCGTGTGTGATATTGATGATATCCTCCTCTAGTTGGCACATTCTGTTGGGTCACCTTTCTTTGCAATGGGTATAACTATGGATCTCCTCAAGCCAATTGGCCAGGTAGCTGTCTTCCAAATTGCCTGGCAGAGAGTAGTGAGAGCTTCCCGTGCTTCTTCAGCTTCCTGAACCATTTCAGTGGGTCTTCTGTCAATTCCTGGAGCCTTGTTTTTGGCTAATGCTTTCAGTGCCGTTGGAACTTCTTCAATTGCTTCTTTCTCATATGCTATGTCCTGAAACGATGGAATGTCTACTGGTCTTTTTGGTACCATGGCTCTGTATTCTTTCCATCTTCTCCTGATACCTCCTGCATCATGCAATAGTTTTCCTATAGAATCTTTCAAAATTGTAACTCGAGGCTTGACATTTTCCCTGAGTTCTTTCCATCTCAGATATGCTAGACGTGCTCTTCCCGTTTGACTTCCTAATCCGAGGTCTCTGCACATTGCGGTGTAGTGTTTGGCTTTGTCTTCCTGAGCTGCCTTTGGAAATGTGCCATTCAGATCTTTGGCTTCATCTTTTTTCCATTTGCTTTGGCTACTCTGTGATTCAAAGGCAGTTTCAGAGTCGGTGCCATTTACCTTGGTCTTCTCTCTCTTTTTTAAAAAAGACCTTTTGTTTTCTTCATGAATGATGGTCTTGATGTCCCCACCCCCACCCCACCGTAGTTCATCAGGTCTCTGTCATTAGTGTTCAATGTGCCAATCTGTTCTTGAGATGTGCTGGTGGGATAGGCTCAAGGTCCTGATTTGGACACAGTTGAACTGTCCCTTTGGGTCTCAGAGGTTTAAGTATTCATGGCTGGTGACTTCACACTGCTGACTCTATGGTAGTAGCCGGATGAGTAGTACATTACACCAGTCCCTCTCTGCTCTTGAGTTGGTTCTGACTTATGACAACCTTAAAGAGCAGGTTAGAACTGTCTCTGTGGATTTCCAAGCTCATAAGTTTTTATGGAATTAGAAAGACTCATTGCTCTCCTATCCACTATCCCATTATGATTCTTTAAATGGAATAGCAGAGCCCTACATATACTCTGATGGGGTTTCCACAGATCAGAATAGACTTAATGAAAACTGGTGAAATATGCCTTCATTCCTCAATCAACTGACTCTGAACAAGACATATGAAATAGTGGCTTTCAGACATTGGTCAACAGACAATGCAGGGCACTGATAAATGAAAAGAAAAGACTTGCTCTTCTCTCTCCATCTGCTTTGGAGATGGTTTATGGGGCAATTGTAGACACAGGATGAAGAAGCAAACTCATGTATACCATAAGGTTGTACAAAGATTGAGGAAGACAGGAAACAGTCACACCTCCCATACTGCCTGCTTTTAGGAACAGCAAAACATCATTAAGGGCAGAGAAGGAATTGAAGAAAAATTACCATGAAAAAGAAAATATATAGCTCCAGGCCCATGAATAAAAAATATATTTAAGGCACTGTTTGAATCAGACACTGATTTTAAAAGAATCATTTTATTGGGAACTCTTATAGATATTATAATAATTCATAATTCAATTAGATCAAGCATAATTGTACAATTGCTGCCACCATCAGTTTCAAAACATTTTTATTCTTTTTGAACTCTTTGATATTAGCTCCTCTCCTTCCTCCTCCCCCTCCCCTGCAGGAATATATATAAAATATCTTATACCATCATATATATATAATATCTTACACCATCCAATATATCCATTCACCTATAATTCTATTATATGTTCACCTTGAGTGGGGTTATACAGTTATCATTGCTATTGGTTCCCCCTTCCCACCCCCTTTCCCATATCATCAGAGAATCATTACTACCGCTACCATTTCTGAAGGGTTACTCTATCTTGGATTTCTTGCATAGAACGATCTTCGTTATACAAATGAACATATGAAGGTCTAACAAGTTTAATGAGGTAAAACTAAGACCATAATAGTGAGGGGAGGAAATAGTAAAGAACTAGAGGATAGCTTTGTGTTTCATTAGTACTATACTGCACCCTGGATGTATCATCCTTTCCGTGTGGCCCTTCTGTGAGGGACTAATTACCTTACAGGTGGATATTGAGTCTCTTACTTAGTCTATGCTCCTTCACGTCCATTTGACTTCTTGTTTTTGAACTTCTGATACCTATTCCCATTGACACCTCATGATCACACAGGTTAGTGTGCTTCTTCCAGGTGGGATTTGTTGCTTCCCTGCTAGATAGCCACTTGTTTACCTTCAAGCCTTTAAGATCCCAGACACATGCAAGAATACTTTGTTCCATTAAACTGACACTCCATGATGCTCACCTACCTGACACGATCACTGAAGACAAAGCGGGTGCATAAGCAAATGAGATGAAGAAAGCTGATGGTGCCCAGCTATCAAAAGATATAGCATCTGGGGTCTTAAAAGTTTGAAGGTAAACAACTGGCCATTTAACTCAGAAGCAATAAAGCCCACATGGAAGAAGCACACCAGCCACGAGGTATGGAAGGGATCAGGTATCAGGCATCAAAGAACAAAAAAAGCATATCATTGTGAATGAGGGGAAGTGGAGACCCAAAGCCCCTCTGTAGGTAATGGGACATCACCTTACAGAATGGTCCCGGGAAGGAGACAGCCAGTCAGCATGCAGTGTAGCAACAATGAAACATACAACTTTCCTCTAATTCTTGAATGGCTATGCTTCCTCCCCTCTACTATTATGGTCCCAATTCTACCTTACAAGTCTGGCTAGACCACAGGATGTACACTGGTACAGATAGGAACTGGAAACACTGGGAATCCAGGGCAGATGAACCTTTCAGGACCAGTGGTGAGAGTGGCGATACCGGGAGGGTGGGGTGGAAACAGGGAACCGATTGCAAGGATCTGCATATAACCTCCTCCCTGGGGGATAGACAACACATAAGTGAGTGAAGGGAGACATCAGATGGTGTAGAACATGAAAAAAATAATAATTTATAAATTATCAAGGGTTCATGAGGGACAGGAGAGTGGGGAGGGAGGGGGAAAAAAGGAGGAGCTGATACCAAAGGCTCAAGTGGAAAGCAAATGTTTTGAGAATGATGATGGCAACAAATGTACAAATGTGCTTGACACAATGGATGGATGGATGGATTGTGATAAGAGTTGTATGATCCCCTAATAAAATGATTTTTTTAAAGACACCAGATGCTATATCTTTTAATAGTTGAACCCCATCAACTTTCCTCACCACATTAGCTTATGGATCTATTTTGTCTTCAGCAATCATGTCGAGAAGGTGAGTATCATACATTCAGGGACAGTTTTAAGGCATTGTTGAGTCAGGGCCCCATAGGAAAAACACAGTTCATGCCAAAACTCATGTGTTGTTGTCATCACTGACCATTGGGTCTGCTCTGAGTTATGGCAACCGTACAACAGACGGAAACACTGCCCGGTCTGTGCTGTCCTCACAATTGTCAGTTTGTTCAAGTCCATTGCTGTTGTTATTGTACCAATTAATTCCCCAAAGGACCTCTCTCACCTTCGCCAGCCATCGTGGTCACTGAGCATGGTGTCCTTCTCCTGGCATTGGTCCTTTCTGATGGCATCCCCTAAGTAAGCAAGCCATTCTCAGTTCTAAGAAGTATTCTGGTCATATTTCTTCCAAGCTTGATTTGTTCATTCTTCTGTCAGTCTTGTTGACTGACACTTCAAATTTTCAACAGTAGTAAAAGTCCTATTGACTATTTTGTTCATCAACAGCCCATATCTGACAGTAAAAAGCAATGAAAGTGTCCCTAATCTGCAGGTCCTGTGAGTCCATAGCAAACAAAATAAAACCCAACTGCTGTTGAGTTGATTCCAAGTCATGGTGACCCTTTAGGGAAGAGTAGACTTGCTCCCAAATGTTTCTGAAGGTGTACATCTTTACAAAAACAGACTACCTCATACTTCTCCATAGGAAGCTAATGGGTTCAAACCTCATAGAAACAAAGCTCAAACTGTGTAGAGAAGGTACAATCTCCCTGAGCCTCAGACATCTGGGCAGAACAGGGGCCAAGGGCTGGCAGAGGTGGGAGAGCTGCCTGGCAGCTCCTATGTTTCCACAGGATTCCCTCTAAAGGGTAGCAGGAAATGACCAAGCTATAGCTAAAAGAAGCCTTGAGATGGGCCACTCGGGTGCCTGAGGCAAACACTTAACCTCTAGATATTTTCTCATCTATGAAAAAATACGATAATAATCTTTATTGTTAATGGATGTTCTTGCTGCATCTCAATGTTCTCTCATATGAAAAAAAAAAAAAGAACAAATGTTTTACATACCAGGTCTAACCCACCTCCATCGAGTTAATTCTAACACCAACTGACAGGCACTGTATAGCACCTTACACTTCCTTGATGCCCCTTCCTGGGCTGGCCAAGTAAAGTCAAGGCAAGCTGTCTGCCTGGAGTGGAATCATCAGGTGAGTGTCCCACAGCAGCTACAGTTTAAGTCAAAGGCAGACACCAAACATGGCCATAATGACCTCAGAAGAAACTCTGGATTGTGGATTCTCATGAGGGCTTGGGGGCCCCAGGGGCCAGCTGCAAAACTCATCAGGCAGGTTGTACCCCACCACCTGCAAGTGGCCCTCTCCTGTGCGCATCAATGGGAACCAAACTTTCCTGAGGAGACATGTTGGGGAGGGAGATGTTGGTGGCAAGTGACCTCATCAGGGACCCCCAAGATAGCCACAATACAGGTGGGGAGACGGGTGATGTGATCCACCTCCATTTTGGTAAAACAACTTGGTCTTTGGAACTAACAATGAATGGGTGTATTCTTCTCCAGCACCTCACGTCAAGGGCATCCATTCTTTTTTGGCTTCTCTTTTTCTTCATTCAGCTTTTACATGCCTATAAAGCGATTTGACAAAGCCCATCACTTGGGTAGTTGAACCACAGTCCTCAAAGTGACATCTCTGCTTTTTAGACTTCTAAAGAGGTCTCTTGTTGAAGGGATTTGAACATCATGGTTTGATACTGGAAATTTCCATATACAAACTAACCTCAGGTATGTAAATTAGACTATATTAGTTTAAAACCCTACCTTCTTTCTTATTTTAAGGGATATGCATTGGGATTTATTGGGTGGTTTCAATTTTTATTTATGTTTAAGAAAAAGATACCCAGAAAGTTACAATTTTATTTTGCATCAGGGTCTGCTCTAATGTAAGACATCATGACAATCATAGTCCAATTGCTCCCCCTACTTCCAGCAAAACCTTCAGGTTTGAATTTTGTGCCTTCCTGTCACCAAGAGGTAGGAGGCTGGTGGCATTCTGACCATACTACCCTGTGTGACGCTACCATGGCCACCTTCAACTCTGATGTAAAGTGACTTTCTGATGTGAGGTGGCAGCCCTGAGAATTTGTCTTGTAACAGAGAAGCCTTGGTGGCCTAGTGGGCTACGAGTTGGACTTCTAATTCAGGGTAAGCAGTTTGAAAGTACCAGAAGCTCAGCAGGAGAAAAATGGAATTTTCTACTCCCGTAAAAGGAAGTTACACTCTCAGAAACGCACAAGGACCATTCTACCCTGTCCTATAAAGTGACAATGGGTAAAATTTGATGCCATGGCAGGGTGTATTTAAGAGACAGACATTTGTGGGGAAGGGCTGGGTTGCTTCCTTTGTGTTGGTCCGACAAGACGTTTATCATGCAATCACCCTGAAAAAAGTGGATGGCTTAGACAGTGGTTAGGTAAAGAGCCAGCTTTTTGGTTACCATTTTCATAGATTGGTCAAGCTCATTTAACTTAGTTTTGTGCTAACTTTTGTCAGGATAGGCTCTTGATTCATAGCTCCATAAGGAGTCTCATTGACTTGGGCCTTTCACTGGACAGAAAGAATTTTTAATTCTCTGGTGTGAACTATTACTTGCTTCAGCTTTGAAAAAAAAATCTTTTCTGTGCTTCATCTATCTTTCTTCTCTATCAACTAATAAATTCCCTAAGGGCTGAGAGAGTGACGCATTCATGACCATAACTCCAATACACAGAATAATTTCTGGCACATTGTGAGATCTCATATTGGTTGGCTGGATTCAATAATTCATCATTTATGTACTACATCATATAACTTAATAATATGTAGGTACGTAAAAACTATTGCTACAAAAATCATAGAACCTTTATTAGACAAAAGTATTAAAACAATACACTATCATTTCTTGATATAGCCTCCATCCAGGTCTATATCCTTGTGAAGGCAATGTTTCCATCTCTCTTACCCTCGCCCTAAGAATTCTGTGCATTTCCATTGACACCAATCAAAACAGCAGTCTTTGCAGTCTTGAGGCAATCAAATTCTGTTCCCTTTAAAGGTTCTTTGTGTTTTAGTAATGAAAAAAAATCTGAAATCCAAAGATCAGTAACATATGGTGGATGAAGTAAGAATTCTCAACAAAATTCTCATAAGCAGTTCTTTCTACGCTTGAAGAACAGGTACATTGTCATTGCGGGGGAAATGTCTTGGCACAACTTTCCTGACAGTTTTCTTGACAATGCAGTTTTCAGTTTTCTTAAAATTTCTTCCAAAAGAGCCCCCATATCTTCCTCAAGAAAATCTGTCAAAATTACCCTTTTGGGATCCCCAGAATAGTCACCGTAACCCTCTGGGCTAGAACCCCAGTAACAACTCTTTGTGATTTGTGTGTGTGCTATATGTGTCCTTTAGCCTATGTATTTAAATATAATAATTCTGATGTCCAATGACCTGGATCTTAAACTTTCTATCCATTCAGCGTAACAAAGTCATAATGTCTTTAAGAAAAATAATAAAATTCCAAGTTAGCATGACTCCAGGCAGACACCATAAAGTTCATTTTTTGGTTGTTGTTCTTTAAAAAAACAGTGACTCGAAGTGTATACAAGAATGAAAAACTCCAGGCACGGCTCAGATTTGATTCCTAATCTGCACAAGTGAAAAGCAGAAACATGGTCTGCCAGACAGCCCTCCCCGGGGCTTCCTGGGTAGTGTTTCTAAGTTGCTCTAGAAATCAGCGCCCTCATTTTATTAGTACTCTGACTGTCTAGTCGAAGCCAGATCACACCAGATTGTATGTTCAAAAGCAGCAAGTCATCAAAGAGGGAAAATCTCCCCTCCAGCATTCAAACGTGCTGATCTGAGAGTTCGAGCCAGCTTATCTGATGTCGCCCGAAAGAATCACTTTCTAGTTATTACAGAACCAGTGGTGGCCAAAGGTCATGGGCTTAGAGAGAAATTAGGCACCTAACATGCTGTTTGGAAAAAGTCTTCTCACTGGAAGTCCATTGGAGAATGGTTTTAGTAATGATTTGCTCTGCAGGCCACTTGTTCAAAAGATATATATAAATGTATTCTATTCTATTCTATTACATCATTTGTGAAATTCCATATGACATACAGAAAAGGGAGTAAAACAAAGGTGCTAATTATGTTAAAAAATAATTATAATGTAAACACCTACACCATACCTGCCAGGTCAAGTACCCCCCATTTCCTTCCATTTCCAGACCCCAGGAGCTTCCAGTGTGTACCTCCAATCATACCTCTGAAAATCCTATGTCCTCACTCTCCTGTCCATATGTTATTTTCTTCATAGCTGAACGGCCTATGCATGCATCCCTGAGCATATAATACAGATTGACTAGATTGTGAAATTTACAGAAATGCAATCACGCTGTAAGTATTACTTTGAACTTACTTGCCGTGAGCCCTGGTGGCCTGGTGGAGGAGCCTTGGGGGTGGAGTGAGTGACATGTTGGGCTTCCAACCACAAGGTCAGCAGTTCAAAACCACCAGCCACTTCTTGGGAGAAAGATGAAGCTTTCTGCCCTCATGGAGATTTACAGCCTTGAAAATCCACAGGCCCCGTTCTATTCGGCTGGATCGGGTCACTTGATTCAGAATTGACTTAATGATAGTGAATTTGTCCTGTGTGTTAGAGTTATAACATCCGCATCGGTGGCCCAAATTATCACATGTTTTTGCCGTGGCTGCTTTGCACATAAGTCGGAATAAATCTGACGGCAACCTAACACGGTTTTCGTTTTCTTTTGCATTCCACTGTAGGAATACCCACGCTCTTTTCAGCATCTCTTGAGTTGGTGGTAGCACTGTGCATTATGAGCAAGGCTGCCTCACACATTCCTGAACATGTATGCTGGCTCACGCAGGCAAGGGGTTTTCCCGGCCTGGGAGTCTCTGGGAGGACATGGATCTTCACGTCTCCTTCACCAGAGTGGCTGTACCAAGTCACACTGCCACCCACAGGGGAGGAGAGGGCCTTTGCTCTGTATCCTCACCAGCAGCACTGAAGAAGCCTGACATTTCAGATCTGCTGTTTCAAAAAGATCCTATTTAAACCTTTTAGGGTACAAGATCTTGACTCTCAATATGATCCGCTCAGTGGGTACTCTCTGCACAGCCAAGCAGAGGAAGCAGTGTCATGGATACTGTTAGCCATTCTGGGCAAAGTGACAAAGTGGCCCAGTGGGGGGTTTCACTGGATGTGGACCTCCGCCTCCTTGCAGCCAGGGTTCTGTGCACATGCCTTATATATTTTATATTTATATAAGGCACAAGCCTTATCGTGCACGGGCCACATCGTGCTTCCGAGGCTCCCAGTTGCAGTCTTCTTGCCCCAGTGATGGGTGAGTGTGGAGAATCCGGTCCCAGGCGAAGTTATTCCAGAGCACTGCTTCCATAGGAATTCAATTCAGGTGTCTTGGGTGATCGCTTGCCAAGAAAGCTCCCTTTGTCTGCAAAGTGAGGACCATCTGATCACTTAACTGTGGTGGAATTCTAATCTTTTTCTTTCTTTTTCTAATGCACTAAAAATTCGTGGGATGGTTGGTGAAGTGATGAATAGTTTTCAGGCTCAGCAAACCACCGAGCTTCTGTGACTTCCTGTAGCAGGGTCGTGAAAACAGAGGTACTGGCACCCTTTCCACTGCTGCACCAAGGAGGTCCCACAGAGGAAGAGCATGGCTCTTTAAAAGATCACATATGAAATACTGCTGCTCAGGGGGATGACAAACAGAAACCATGGGGAAAAGGAGACAGCGGTCAGTGTGAAATAATAATAATTTATCAGGAGTCACAGCGGTGGGGTGGTGGGAAGAGGAGCTGATACCAAGGGCTCAATAGAAAGTAAATGTCTGGAAAAGAATGATGACAACATACGTACAAATATGCTTGAAACAATTGATGTATGGATTGTTATAAGAGCCCCCAATAAAATGATCCTTTAATAAAAAGAATAATAAATAAGTAAAATAAAATACTTCTGGGGAGACTCATCTCTTGAGAGTTAATGGAGACCATTCCTTGTGAAGCTGGAAACTGCATGTCAAATGCTTTAGAATCAGGAGGCGTTGCTGTGGTGCTGAACAGGCTTTAGTGGAGTTTACAGACTAACAGCCGGGTGACATGCTTCTAAAACTTAGTCAATGGATTGGAGGACAATCATCTAATCCTTAGGACTAATTTAATGACAGCTATTAATATTTGATCACCTGCACATTGCCAGTCACTGGATTAAGCAATTGTAGACATTATTTTATTTCATCTTCCCAGCAAAGTGATCCCTGAAGTGCTCGTCTCCCTTCCGATGTGCCCCTGGTCACTTCACCTGTACCACTCTAGGTATTGTTCACGCTCACTTTCGCAATGGCTTCTTTGAAGAATCCTCCCTTTATGCCCCAATAGCATTGACTCATATTCACTCTCATTTCCACCATGTCGTTAGGTTCCATAGATGGTTGGGCTCACAGCAACCCTGTGAGGCAGGGGAGAATTGCCACATAGGGTTTTCTAGGATGTGTTCTTTACAGGAGGAGCCCTGCTGGTGTAGTTAGTTACATATTGCGCTGCTAGCCACAAAGTCAGCAGTTCGAAACCACCAGCTGCTCCATAAGAGAAAGATGAGGCTTTCTGTCAATGTAAAGAGTTGCAGTCTCAGAAACCCACAGGGGCAGCTCTACCCTATCCTTCTTTCTTCGAATGTAACGTGGTAGGAACTATGTGGAGTGCTTCACACATCCTGTCTCTGAATCCACCCATTTACTCTGTAAAATTGACCTCCCTCACTACTCATTTTACAGGTGAGGAACCTGGAGCCTGGGGAGTTCAATGCCTTTTCCCCAAGATCTCATAACTATTCTGTCAAGAACAAAAGGTGAGCTTTTCATGCTGTCCTCTCCCCCACTCCTGCCCCCTACCCCCCTCCATCACACACACACTCCAGTTTCCCTTTCTAAACACACTGGTATCACAGCGTCTGTCTTTTGCAAACAAGACCAGTATGAATGGAGTAGTGAATGTCCTCTGGAATTGCTGTTTGCTTGGCTTCTGTTTTGCTTTTCGTCTGCTAATAACTCTTGGATTCATTCCATCACTTGAGCAATCTCCTGCCCTATGTAGTACCGAATTAGGACCATGCATGAAACCACTGGGAGCTGTGCAGATGGGGCACTGGAGTTGACTGCATCCAAACACACGCCTCTCCTCCATGGTTACTAAGCTGGGCAGATTTTGAAACGTCCGGAGTTTCCTTTCCTCATTTTCCAACTCAGATTGCCAATAGAATGTATGCCCTGGGCTGCGGTCAGGATCAACACAGAGCCTGGCACCCATGTGGGTGCTCATTAATCTTGGTGGATTAGTTAGGATGCTTTGGCTACCAATAACAGATGTTTTTCCTTTGATGAGTTTAAACAACAATAAAATATAGTCTGTAAAATAAGAAGGAGACCAAAGCTTCATTGGTTCCAGAGGTAGTTAATTTAGGGTCAAATCCTCAAGAACTCAGCCTCATCTTGACACTTTCCTACTTCCCCACTGAGTTTTATTCCCCCCTGGCACCCTCTGTGATTGGGAGCCCTTGGATGCTATAACTAGTGAGCCACTTGACTGATAACTGAAAAACTGGAGTGCAAGCCCACGCAGAGGCACCTGGGAAGAAAGCGCTATGAAGCACAGTTGTACTTTGGCATACATGCTGAGATAGTTTATTGTGCCAGCCTGGCTGATAAACACAAGTGGGATTAACTGAAGGGCAGAGAAATAAATGGCTTGGTGAGCCTTGCCTTTCTTGTCTCTCGCTCTGTGATCATCAGACCAGTGTGCGGCCGCCTTGCTTGTTCTGTGCCTCAATTTAAAGGATACACTACCTATGGGACGCCTAGCCTCTGGACTGTGTCGCTGTAACCTGAGGTCCCTTTAAGACATCTCTGGAGCTGAGGACTGGCAGTTGGTGACCTGCCTTGTGATTGGCTGCTGTGCTGACATAGCCTAGCTCTCTTTACAAATGGAGGAAGATCTGGCAGCAGACTAGACTTGAAGGACTACTAGTCTCTTAACTTTCTCTCAGGGACGTGAGTTGCACTGAGCCATTTGTAGTGCTTTATAATTAACTGTTTATTTCTTGTATTATATATTTATCTGTATATGATTTAATAGTTCATTTCTTGTTATATATCTAATTATATTTATAAATAAATATATTAAATTATCAGCAATTTGGTTTTACCTCTCTAGAGAACCCTGTCTAATACACATGCATTGTCAGAGACTCATCTGACTCGCTAAGCACAAATGGTTTGGTGTTTGGTTTATACTAGTTCTGATCACAAGTCCAGCATTGACTTTACCAGAAAGCTAATAAAAAAATATAAGTACACAACTTCATTCACACTGTAAGACTAAGCTCAGACCAATGGCTGAAATATTTTTGAGTCTCAACCAAATGACCCTTCTATTATCTGTGTATCTTTGACTCTAGTTTGTCCCTCCCAGGGGCTCCAAGGGAGAATGATCTAGAGATTTGCTCCTATAAACACCACCATCTATGCATTCTCGTGGGGGGAGTTTTCTTCCAACATATTAGGTTGCTATGCATCACAATGAACTTGGTGGCACCTAAGAACAACAATAGCCAAACCACCAAGAGCGGGGAAAAGGAAACGAACGTGTCATGCTTGCTTCCTTGATCCATTTGCTTTTCCCTCCCTAGCATCTCACAGGGGCATTCAAACTGCTGGTCTTGTGGTTAGCAGCCCAGCTCAGTAGAAACCACTATGGAAGGTCCCTGGAAGAAAGCCGAACTTGCTGCTCCTGTACAAATGGACAGACTTGGACACCCGCAGGGGCAGTTCTACTCTGCTCTACAAGGTGGCTATGAGTCGGGACCCATACAAGTTGGGATTTTGATTTGGAGGATCCCAATTGGTGATGTTGCCCAGACCCTAGGGAAAGAAGAAAGGAGCAAACGCGGATGAGGTTGTCAGGGACAGGAAGCCTCACACGCTGCTGATGAAATTGTAAATTGGCACAACCCCTGTGGAAAACAGTGTGGCACTGCCTCAAATTGTTAGACCCAGAACTCCTTTATGATCCAACAGTCCCACTCCATTGTCTGTGAGGGTAAGTAAACTAATATTGCTACAAAATCTTGGAAACTTTTAGTAAACAAGAATATCAAGACGTGAAGCTATTCTTTCTCCACATAGCCTCCGCTTCGTCCTCTACGCTGGTGAAGGCAGTGTTTCTGTCTCGATAGACCTTCAGAGAACTCTGCCCTCTCAGATTCACACCATGTCAAATGGCGGTTTGGACACCCTCAGGGGACTCAACTTGGGTTCATTTTCAAAGTTCCTTGAGTTTGGGGAGCAAAAAGAGTGTGGGGGCAAAATATTAGGGATATAAGGTGGATGGGGAGGGTTTTCCAGGAATATTCTTATAAAGCAACCTTTGCTGCCCTTGAAGAACGAGCAAGTGTTTGCTGTCATTGAAAACAATTCCTCAGCAGGCTGGTGCTGGTCTATTTCTCACCAATGCAGTTTTCAATGTTCTTCAAACTTCTCCCTAAGAAGCCCTTGTGCTCCTCCTGTGTCTTTCAAGAAGAGCCATCGACATTACACTTTCAGAATCCCACAAAGCAGTCACCACAGTCTTCGGAGCTGATCTCTCTGCTCTGAATCTAAGTGGCCCAGCCGATTCTCTCTTAATCTGCGATTTTGGTTCGGCCTTTTCTGGAAGGCACCTGAATGAGATGAAAGCAGGTCTGTTATTGAGAGAACTTGGCTGCAACCATTCAATGATCACAGAGACACGTTTAAGCATGTTTTGTTTGCATTGAGCATGTGTAGGTTGGAATTGGAACCTCATAACAATGCTTTTTAAATTAGCCTCATAAACTGAAGGGTAGAAGTCTTCAGGGAAGGGCTGCAGAGATGGAAACACCATTTTTAGAAGCATATAGACCTATGTGAAGCTATACTGAGGGGAAAAAATAGCTTCACATTTTGATATTTTGTTTAATAAAAGTTTCTATGATTTTGTAAGCAATAGTTCATACTTATACTATATATCTTAAATATATAAGAGCAATGATATAGGAGCCCTGGTGGCATACTGGTTACTGGTTGGGCTGCAATATCTGCATTGTCAGTAGTTCAAAACCACTAGCAACTCCGTGGGACAAGACAGGGCTTTCTTTCTACGCTTGCAAACAATTACAGTCTTGGAGACCCACAGGGGGCTGTTATGAGTCAGCATTAACTCCATGGCAAAGAGAGTTTTTTTAATGACATATACAACTGTGGACATTGCAACATTATTTACAATAGCAGAAAGGTAGAAACAATTTAAGTGCCCATCACTAGATGAATGGATAACAAACAATAGTGAATATGGAAAACCATATAATTATCAAGAATAAAGGGGAGTTTGCTGCCAAATAGCCAAAAACATGGATGAGTCTGGAGGACTTCATGCTAAGTGAAATAAGCCAATCATAAAAAGACAAATGATGTGTTGTCCCACTATTATTAAAAAGTCAAGAATAGATATACACACAGAATGTGTTACAGTGAATGGGAGAAGAGGCAGAGGAATTCACCTTTAGGTAGTAGACATTGTTACTTTCAGTGATGGGAAAGGCAATCTCAAATATAGGTGAAGTCAGCATACCTGTACCAAGGTAAAGAAAGACAGGAAAGTGAACAAGAGGACAAACGCAGTGTGGTCAGTCTTCCACTTTATCTGGCTGAGTGGAGAAGGTGTACTGCAAATGTCTAAATCATTTGATTTCTCCCTAGTCTTTCTAGGGCATCAGGTCTGATGTTAGGCTCACAGGCTTGTGCTCACAGCCCAGAGTTAGGGCTGCCACCTTTTCCCCCAGAAATACCAGGATGTGAGCTGGTTCGGACCCCCTTGTCTAATATTTAACCTTGTAGTACAATCCACCCACTGTCGTCAGAGGCCAGAGGGATTGATCTGGAATGTAAAGGTTTATTTATTTACCAGCCCCTTAATCTGCTGGGTTATGTTACCAGTGGCGATAGTGTGGTCTTGCCTTGCAGGGAATGTGCACACTCGGAGGCCAAGGTTGAAGTCAGATCGTAAGATCATCCATGAGTGGTGATTTTCCACAGCAACGGAAAAGCTTTAAAGACAGAGTAAGTAGCAGGAGTCTGGGGTTTCGGAGCAGAAGCTATGGTAGAACAGGGTCAGCTTTCCTCAACTTTCAACATCAGATGTTTGTTTGTCTTTAGGCTCCCTGGTTTCCTCTTCTGTGCCACACACATGCACAGAGACACGCTTACCAAGTCCTCCTTTTCAATGGCAGTCTCTTTTACTTCATCTTCCCTGACCTTCTCCATCTCCTCAGAAAGCTCTTTCCTTTAAATTTGTTTAACACGGAACAGTCGATGTCATGCACATTCGCCTTTAACGTGGATTGTTATCTCTGTTACGAATTATATATGTAGCAGACTTGCTTCCCAAACAGATATACTTCTGAGGCAAGGGTTACATACTTTTACCTCCACCCTTTGCCAGAGCAAAACACAGAGTCAGTGTTCAGTTGATTATTTGAACAGAGTAGTTCAAACAGGAGTGGCCCTTTCCTTCCTGGTTAAATTTCCAAGCAACGTTGATTGATGTCCCAAGTTCCCAGTGAAATGCTCTATAGAAGAGGGCAAGTCCAAGTGCTTTAGAGTCAACAATGCCACAGCATACCTGAATCTGCATTCTATCACTCGTCAACCTTAGGGATAGATTTATGTCTGATCTAAGTCTTTCTTGCCACAGTGTGCTTCTCAGATATAAGCTATTAACACAGAAGCCTAGGCAAATGAGAGCCACTACTCAAAAACACCAAACTCACTGCCATCAAGTCAACATCGACTCCTAGTGCCCTTATAACACAGGGTGCACCTTCCCCTGGGAGTTTCTAAGACTGTATCTTTGTGGGAGTAGAAAGCCCCATCTTTCTCCCTAGGAGTGACTGGTGGTCTTGAACTTCAAACATTGCGGATTGCAGCCCAATTCGTAATCACTATGCCACCGGGACACTTCGATCGCCACTACAGTAAATATTTATTAAGTAACTAAACAAAGAATAAAACTTAAGAGAAAACATTTACTCAAGGGAAGAAGAAAACATTCCTGAAACATTGTCTCCTTTCAACTTGGATCCTTGCTATAACTTCCCCCAATTATTGTTGGGTGTCATCATGCCAGCCCCCCACTCTGGCGACTGACTTCCTCACACACAATGGAAGCTTGCCACCTTGGTCCATAGAGTTTTCATTCATTGAGTTTGGGCACTAGGTCACTAGGCCTATCTTCCTAGTCTGTCTTAGTCTGGAAGCTCTGCCGAAACCTACTCAACCTCCCAGGAACCCACACCCTCCACTGACACATGAGTCGTGGCCACAAAGTCTGTGCATTGGCCAGTGATGGAACCCCAGTCTCACGTGCAAAAGACAAGCATTCTACCATTGGCCAACCACTGTCACCATCCACAATCAAGGCTTACCTATTTGTTAAATGAATGAATGAATGAATGAATGAAATGGTAAAATTGCATCATAAATTGTAACAGCAGAGATTGATGGCAGAAAAAAAGCTAACATGTTCTACTTTACTAAAGCTCTAAAATAACTAGCTTATCTTACAGAGGACTCCCAAGCCTTTCCTCCGCAAGGTGACACAGATCTGTTTCAGTCTAAAAACCACAGCCTTTTTTGAGGAAAGTTATGAAAGTGATCCTGTTTGTTGCTGACGGACCCCCCAAAGATGCAGTGTGTGGCTACAGGCCAAGATTCCATCACAGTGCTAGATTGTAAGCATTCGATTCCTTTAGTTGTTTGGAAAATCATAATTAATTCAGATTTCTCAAAAGAATCCTTTTTTATAAGACAACTCCCTATGGGATAAAGCATTCATTAAATTAAAAATTAAAAAATCACTTTTAGCCTTCTTTGAATGGTCCCAATAGTGTATGTTGTGAGAACCCAAATAATTCCTTCCCAGGGCTTCACAGCGCACTGACAAATCTCACTTGAATCACGGTGTCTCTGCTGGCGGCATTAGAAGTGCAGAGGAGACGGGGGTGGGGGGGGGTGGGGTGGAGCTGACACTATGGACACAAAGAGGAAGAAAATGTCCCAAAGTGGACTGTCGTGAGGAAGGCACAACCCTTCTTGATACGACGGAATGATTGATTGGTACGGTGCATTAAAGATAGCTCAGTAAAACCCGTGAAAAGAAATCGATGACGTGGATGGGCACCCTACAAATGCCTTCAGCTTTGTTCCAGCAGGTCAGTGTCGCAGGTCTCCCTCTGAAAACCATTCTGAGTGTAAAGGAGGCTTGCAGAAGCATCATTCACACATTGATGCATTGGGTTATGAATAATTAAATATTTTTATTTTTCAAATGCGTGTTCAAGTCATTTATTCAAAACATTACTGAGCACCTACCATGGGCAGAGCACAATGTTAGCAGATGTGTGGACATCACAGACAGACCCAAATCCTATTTGATCCAGTGACTCAACTCTATCTCCAAGAACCGACATTCTCTCCGTTTTCCACGGGGTTGACACTTTCCACAAGGCCCCAAGGACATTCAGGCGGTTTCTCACTCCCCTTAAGGTGACAAAAGCCACTGCCCCTGCTAATGCATCACAATTTCAAAGCCTACATGGATCTCTATTCCCGCACGTCTCCACTCTTATGGATAGAAAATGCTGCCCTTTAGAACTATTGTTTTCCCTCATGTCATTCTCTGATGTGGAGCCATTGGCACAGAATTCTGGACTTCGGCTCGACAGCTCAGTATGTGTTTACTGAGTGACTGAACACTGGCTAGGGCTTTAGAGAAGACCTGTACTCCAGGGGAGAAGAAAGCTTTCTGAAGTCATCAGCATTGTCGTCTTTCTGTTGTTCTTGAGCCCAGCTTTTGAACGCAATTCGAAAAAGGGAGGGTCTGTCTCAATGTTCATAGCAATCATTGGCAGGTGTGGTTCGGAGTAATGTGGGTGGGAGACCCACATTTAAACCGGTCACCGGAATAAGGGGAATATCCTGGTTGACCTGGTCTGTGTTACATGCCCAACCTTGAGCCACGTGTTCCTAGTAAAAGAAGCAATTACAGAATATTTTAAGGCAGTCAGGGCTACTGGGTACCTAGATTGGGGTCATTTCCACCCCAAAAACGTGTGAGAAAGTGGAGGAAGGAGAGTTTCTACAAATAGGTTCTGTTGTCCCTAGGCAGTGCAAATGTGTAAGGAGCTCAGCTGCTAGCCCAAGACTGGAGGTTCAAGCCCTTCCTAGATCAACTTCTAAAAAAATTCACCAGAGAAGAACCTTCAGAAGCACTGTTCTACTCTGACACACATTGGTCACCATGAGTTGGAAGCAATTGGATGACAAATTGTTTGCCTGTTGTCTCACAATTCACTGACCTACAGTCAATTCTGACTCATAGCGACTCCACAAGACAGGGTAGAATAACCCCTGTGGGTTTCTGAGACTTTGACTTTTCAAAGGAGTAGAAAGCCTCCTCGTTCTCCTATGGAGAGGCTGGTGGTTTTGAACTACTAACCTTGCCATTAGCAACCCAATGCAAAACCACTACACCTTCAGAAGACAAACTTGAAAGTAAAGCAACCAACAAAGGTTTCTCTTGCCACAGCTTCCCCTCACAAATACTCAACAGTCAATTCAGGATGAGATCAAAGTGAGAAGGCCCCTGACCAGGAGCTAGACCACACGGAGCCAACAACTAGCCGCACCACACGAGGCCTGGGGAGGGTATCACTTCCGTTAGGGCGGCATCAATTTTCAGCTGGAGAACTAGCCCTGCAGGCTGGCAGTTATTCCACAAAAGACGCACTTCACTTTTCACTGAAACTTGGAGATCAAAAGCAAGCTGGAAGAAAAAAAAAAGCCATCTGAAGAAAATCAGATTTCAGGGTTATTGGTGGGGCAAGTTCCTGAATGGTATAGATACTTACTGCTTTGGGCTGTTCACCCAAAAGGTACAGGTTTGACTCAGAAGAAGGCCCTATAGTTCTCTTATAAAAGCAGCCCTGGTAACCCCTGGAGAACAGTTGTCCCCTGACACACACTCGGGAAATGGACTCATCAGTAACTGGTTGAACGGTGTGCCAGGGTCAGAACCCCATGCCAGCACCAGCAGCTGCCTCTTCTTCAATGCACCAGGAAGACTGGTATTCATAATGTTGGCATCAAGTTACATTTGGGAGTGGTAAAACGACGCCGAGGACCTTTCTGGACGGGGAGCAACACCCTGACTGGAAAGACCCTTGGCATCGAGGCTTTGAGGCCATTATCTGCCACTGACTCACTGTGGACCGTGTACCACATGAGCTCTGTAATCAGGTTTGGTGGGTACAAATTCCAGAACCACAGGTCATTGTGTGTCTTTGGGGAAATATTTAACCTCTCTCTATTTTCTCATCTATAAAATAAAGAAGATAATAATCTTTATTGTTAGTGGATGCTCTTGCTGCATCTCAATTTCCTCTCAAGAGAAAAACCCAGGAACAAATGTTTTACATACCAAGTCAGAGCCACCTCCATCGAGGTAATTCCAATGTATAGACACTGAATAGAACAAGGTAGAACTTGTTGTTCCCATGGAAGAAGCACACCAGGCGGTGTGATCACCAGGTGTCAATGGGATCTGTGACCAGACATTAGAAGACCCGAAACAAACAATAAGATTGGTGCAAACAAGGGGGGCTTGGAGTGGAGACCCAAAGCCCATCTGTAGACAATTGGACATCACCCCCACAGAAGGGTCACAAGGAAGAATGAGCCAGCCAGGGTGCAGTATAGCACCGATGAAACACACAACATTCTTCTAGTTCTTTAATGTTTGCTCCCATACTCCCTCTATAATGACCCCAGTTCTACCTTACAAATCCAGCTAGACCAGAGCATGTACACTGGTACAGATAAGAGCTCTCGACACACAGAATCCAGGACAGACAACCCTCCAAGAACACTATTGGCAATAGCAATACCATGAGTAGGGGGAGAAAGGAGGAACTAATCACAATGATCAAAATATAACACCCCCCCTCCCACTGCCCCGGGGACGAACAACAGAAACGTGGGTGATTCACAGCAACCCTGGAAGAGAGAACATATCTGCCCCAAGACAGTAAATCCTGACGGGAGTGAGAAGCCTCCTCTTCTGCCGCAGCAGAGCTGGTGCTCTCCAACTGCTGACTCTGTGGTTAGTGGTCCAGGGTGTATCCCATGACACCAGCAGGGCTAAGACGCTTTAAGCAAGCAAACTGCCACATAATTCTGTGTAGCAACTAAGGGGTTCAAATGCCAAGCATCCCGGGCTCCTGTCTGAAAACTATACTACCATTTAAACATGAAATTCATTTAAACTTAAACATATTTAGTGTTGGGGTTGCTTTAAAAATATCAGCTTATGAAATTCCAAAAGGATCTTTTTTTGGGTGTTTTGTTTTTAATCATTTTATCGGGGGCTCATAAAACTCTTATCACAATCCATACATACATACATACATGCACATTTGTACATTTGTTACCCTCATCATTCTCAAAACATTTGCTCTCCACGTAAGCCCCTGGTATTCGCTTCTCATTTTTACCCCTCCCTCCCCGCTCCCTCATGAACCTTTGATAATTTATAAATTATTATTTTGTCATATCTTACACTGTCCGATGTCTTCCTTCACCCACTTTTCTGTTGTCCATCCCCCAGGGAGGAGGTTATATGTAGATCCTTGTAATCGGTTCCCCCTTTCCACCCCAATCTCCTTCTACCCTCCTGGTATCGCCACTCTCACCACTGGTCCTGAAGAGATCATCCGTCCTGGATTCCCTGTGTTTCCAGTTCCTATCTGTACCAGTGTACCTCCACTGGTCTAGCCAGATTTGTAACATAAAAATGGGATCATAATAGTGGGGGGAGGTAGAGGAAGTATTTAGCAACTAGAGGAAAGTTGTATGTTTCATCGTTGTTACACAGCACCCTGACTGCCTCGGATCATTTTTTAAAGGTGCTGATGGAGGTGCTGAAGGATTGGAGATCAACAGGACATATTACCTCTTAGAACATGATTCCAGGAGAGAATCTCAAAGATTCCTAAGAGGAAAGAATTACAAGGAACACATTTTAACCCTCTGTCCATGTGTCCTCTCCTTCACCCTGTTGACTCTACAATGGCTTTAGAAGGCCATTGCCTCTACTGGGTATAATAATGAGTGTGAATCAGTCCCACCCCAACAACAGACAAACCAACAGACCCATTGCTATGTCGTTGCTCCCAACTCATAGTGACACTAGAGAACAGAGTAGAATGGTCCCATGTGGTTTCCAAAGACAAGACCTTATAGAAGCTAACTACCACAGCTTGTTCTCATGGAACAGAGGGTGGATTTGAGTTCTGACCTTTCAGTTAGCCGCTGAATTCATCAACCTCCAAGCCACCAAGGATCCTTTGATTAGAACACTCATGACTGTGAATAATATCGATGCAATAAATAGTGAAATAGCATGTGGTTCATTGGAAAGTGTTTGAACTTCAGAGCCCAATTGCCACTTAGGAATCAGTGTGACTTTGGGTAAGTTGTTTAACCTCTCTTGACCTCTGTTTCCTCATCTGTAGAATGGGCATGATAATATTTATTTGGAGATTTCTTTAATGTTTAAATAAAAGAAAATGCATCCATGGCTGGGCCCAATAACAGGCACTCAATCAAATTGAAAACTCGCGGCCATTGAGGAGATGTGGACGCATAAGGACCCAATAGAATAGGGTAGAACGGCCCTGTAGGTTCCTGAGATGCTAACATTAAAGCAGCAGAAAGGCTCGTCTTCCTCCTGTAGAGCGGTTGGTGGTTTCAAACTGCTGACTTGGCAGCTGGCAACCCAACACACAACCACTGTGCACCAGGGCTCCTTGGGCACGCAATCAATAGCTATTATTATTTGTACATTTTGCTTTCTAAAATTTCCCGGAAGCCATGGTGCTTTTGATAGCTTTGTGTGCCTATGAAAGGTGGACCATGAGGAAGGAAGCCTGGCAAAGAACTGGGCGCTGTGTCCATTACGGTGCTGGCTTCTGGGACTGACCAAGACTGTGAAATGCACCTGCTTGGGCAGAACAAACAGGCGTCTTGGCAGAAGTTCAGTCAGCTTGCTCTCTTGAAATGAAGATGGATTGACGCATGGCTGCCACCACCGAGCGGATGGCACAGGCCTGGGCCGTGCTTCCTTCTCCTGTGCCTGTGGCACATGACTACGACAAGGTGGATGATGGACTCGATGGCACCCAACAAGAACAGCAACAAAATGTCCCTCACTTTCCGTGCAGACATCAGGTGCTTTGCTTTGTCCCTGTATTTCCTCTTTCGGATTCTCAGGACACAGGGAAAATAGCTAATGCATTTCTAACACTTTGTTGTGTCCTATTGGTTAATGAATGGCTTAAATTAGCTTGAATGCCAAACATTTATACATTTATACCCTTTTGACTCAGGAGTATTCTAGAATTCTGTTACATCAAAGGTGATCAGTCATGGTCTCATAACCACTAGCTAATGAGTGTTTTGTCCTAGCTCTGTTTCCTCGAATTCATTACCCAGGAATGTATCATCCACTGCCATTGTGCACTTGCATTTCATCCTTAATGCTGGAGAAGCCCCGAGTCCTTTGCTGAGCTGATCTATAGTTGGAAAACAGCTTAATGTGCCCATCGATTTTACACCACAAGCCAATTGTACTATGAAGACTAGGAATTAAAACCCAAACATTGTCATTATCTCCAAAGAGCTATAGGAGCAAAATTTCCTTATTGGCTGATCCTGTTTTCCTTAAAATAGCAGAGCTATTCTACAACAATACATGTGCTATGCATCTGAACATAGGCACGAACCACTCAAAAATCTTATTGTTCAGGCATATATATATATAGGGCAGTAGCACCAGGAATAATACAAATGGAAATTATTGATTGCCTCTTCTGCCCAGGCACTGCATTAAATCTTAGAAAATATTTAACTATTCAAAATAGTCTGTTCAGAAACTCTGCAAAGTGGGTATCATGAGTCTCATTTTAAGGTAAGGAAACTGAGGGCAGTGAGACTGAGTAAGTGGCCCGAGGTAGCACGGTTGGTCTTGGCAGCGCTGGTCATGACCGGGTTGTGAAACAAGCTTGGAGCAATAAAGAGCATTGGGATCCTCTCGGATCCATGGGCCCGCAGAGCCTGGCTGAAAGGACCTGGGTGAGGCAACCCCTGGCCTCTGTGAAGGAACGCAGGATGCATGCCAAAGGGACCAGGAGCCTTCACTGAAACTGCTCCCCTCGCCCACCATCCTCCCAAAGGCCAGCACCCACTTACAGGAGAAGGAAGTGAGCCACACGGAAAGTTGGGAATGAGAGTTCTGTGGAGCTGCAGCGTCTTCTGGTGGCATCACTCTGTGACGGGGCCCATGGGGCCAGCAGGGCTCTGAGTGGCAGTGAGGCCTCACTGAAGCCTCCCTGGAACACAAACTCCTTTCCCGACATCCTAGCGCACAGCTGTTCCATCAGCTCACTCCCTGCTCCAAAGAGGAAAACCTCAGGAGGCTTCTATCTAGTCCTTGACGCCCAGTGCACTTGTCAAAGCCATCACTGCCGATGCTGAGAGGAGGTTGGAGTGAGTGCATTTTGACATGTACTTTGGGTGGAGCACGATGCTTTAGATTCTGTGTGCACTTCCAAATGCCGTGGGTTGACCACGCCACTTTTCATTTGTGTCAGAGCAGAACCCTTCTTTCTGATGAAATCAGTGAGATTCCCTTCAGAAACAGCCTAGCCTGACTTGGCTTGAGTTGGCCAACTCTGTCTCATGTTCCTTAAGTACGTCCATTTGGAAGCAGATTTTGTGTGTGTGTGTGTGTGTGTGTGTGTTTCTGCCGCACATGCACTGGAAAGTACCCCCTGGAAGCTGGGCCCTGGCTAGCATTTCCAGACGGTGTGACTCACCAAGGATGTCTACCTCATGCGACTCTCATGGACTGTGACCCGGGCATGGTTTAGTAGGTTTCTTAAGTCTGGCTTCCTGCCCGGAATCTCCACTGACACTCTGGCCTGCCTCCTGTGAGCTGGCTGGCAGCAGGAAGAACTTAACTTGCTGTGGTGGCCCACATGCCAGGTGCCCTCCTTTTGCAGGATATCCGGCCTTTAGTCTGCCTTCCTGGCCAGGCCCCCCGCGCCCCCCCCCCCCCCGTGAAACTGCTTGCAAACTGCTGGCCACAGAACGTCCCTGCACCCTCCCTCACTGTAAGGTTAAGAGGGCAGCAAGGCCAGGCTTATTAGCAGTTTATTCGTGTTTCAGGGTGTTAATTACTTTCAACCCTCTCTCCTCTGACTGGTGCAGGGTGAAAAATAGCCAGCAATCTCCAGCGGTATCACTCAGAGCAGGTTGGCCCTGAAACCAAAATGGCTTTTCTTACTCATTAGTCTAAGAATGCTTTCAGTCCAAGCAGTTGGGCATTTAAAAGACTTCATCCCCCTCACCTGGCACAAGGTTTAAGGTCTGCCCTGGGGGTCTTACAAATGGAGAAAAACATGAGGAGACTGAAGGGAGGCTGTGAGAGACAGAGGAAGGTCCTGCCATCCACTTCCTAGGGAACCCTGGGCCAGGCATCTGGTCTGAACCCTTCTCCTCTTACCTACCATTCTTCCTGCGGGAAGAGAGGGAGAAGGCAACCACTTCCGCGAGAACAGAAGTCCCTATTTGTAGACGGGCAGCAGCTCAGGGGAAGGGGAGGCAGCAATTCCCACCTCCCCTGCATCCCTACTCACCTCAAAGAGTTTAGGAACAAGTAATTTCCTCTATCCTCTGTAGGCAATTGTAAATGAGGAAGAAAAGTGACAATGGTGGTGGTGGGGAGGGGGCAGGGGGCAGGAGGAGTATGAGAAAAGAAAGGAACATTAGAAAGCTAAACCATACTCAAAAATAAATCAGGGTTCCAAACATCTGCAATGTTGTAGATCAGTGCTACTCAACCTTCCTAATGCCGTGACCCTTTAATACAGTTCCTCATGTTGTGGTGAACCCCCCCAACCATAAAATTATTTTTGTTGCTACTGTTATGAATCGAACTACCCCTGGGAAGCCAGACATCTGTGCTCCAATGTTCATTGTGGCACAGCTCACACTTGCAAGGAGTTGGAAACAACCCAAATTTCCAGCAGCAAATGAGTGGATTAAAAAGCTGTGGTACATACATACAATGGAATACTACACATCGCTAAAAAGCAGTGATGAATGTATGAAGTACATCACCGCATGGGAAGAACTGGAGGAAATCATGCTAAGCGAAGAAAGCCAAGCACAAAAGGACAAGTACAACACGAGTCCACTGAGGTAAGATTAAAAATGCAAAGGGGGCATAGGGGAAAAGCTACTGTATACAAACATTCCAGGGGTGAATTTCAGGTAGTATGGCAGGGACCAGACCAAATGCAGAGATACATATGGTAGCCAACTAAAAAGGATGGGGAAAGGGGAAAAAAGACATGGGTAGCTGGGGAACAGGGCATTAACCCACCTAAAGGGGAGGATGTTGTTTATATCTTCACAGAAGAAGG
>NW_022111369.1:10663977-10677369 GCF_000313985.2 Echinops telfairi
TAGTGATACCAGGAGGGGAAGGTGGGGGAGAAAGGGGGAACTGATCACAATAATCTCTATATAACCCCCTCCCAGGGGGACGAATACAGAAAACTAGGTGAAGGGAGACATCAGACAGTGTAAGACATGACAAAATAATAATTTAAAAATTATCAAGAGTTAATGAGGGAGGGAAGGAGGGGAAAAATGAGGAGCTCATACCAAGGGCTCAAGTAGAAAGAAAATGTTTTGTAAATGATGATGGCAACAAATATACAAATATGCTTGACACAATGGATAGATGGATGAATTGAGATGAGTTGTATGAGCCTCCAATAAAATGATTTTTTTAAAAAAGAGTTGTATGAGTCCCCAGTAAAGAATTTTTAAAAATTATAAAAGGGTTGTTCAACCCCCAAAGGGGTCCCAACCCACAGGTTGAGGACCGCTATTGTAGACAATTCTTTAATTACTGAAACTTAAGACTTAAAGAGGAAGAAATAAAAGAAAGGTGGGATTCTAAAGCATCAAATTGCATCCTCAAAAGTTTACCTTTCATGAGCTTTGCTGAGATTGGAATATTCATTTAAGTGACTGTGCTTTTTATTAAATCAGTTAAGAGCCCTGTGGAATATGACTGGTGGTAATCTCTTCATTGTTCTATTTTCCCAAGATTTTAAGTCAATGAGAATAACCTTGTTTTTCAACATGGCCCTTATCATCATCTCTGGAAAAGCCGAGGACTCGGAAGGGGTGTTGCCAGGTCAAAGGGGAGTCTTGCACCTGGGACAGAATTGCCAGTGACTTCATATCCCCGGCTGCCCACCACTCCCACTAATGGGAGGATTTCCTGTGTGCCCAGGGAAATCATGGGGTTTCTATAGTGGGGACTAAGAGGATGGGAATCCAGCCAGGATTTAACTGTGGCTGCCTATCTCAGGAGGTCTCCACCGCAGTGCTTTATTAAGGCCACACAAACTTTGTAGCAAATGAGAACTTGTCTGGGACAGCTGGTTAATCTTGGATTAATCAAGTTGGAACCAACTTGCAAAGATAGAGAAGTGGTAAGAACAGCAGCACGCAATGGACAGAATTCCTCATTAACGTGATTTTAAAAATATCTAGGGACTTAGCAGTTGGATAAAAATAACTTGGTACTCTTTGCCTGTGTGACCCCTTAATGGAGACATTTATGGCAGCTCAGTTGTTCAGTGATCTCATAGAATATGAATAGGGGCACATTTGATTTTGAATATGAAAGCGAGCACATCAGACATCAAAGTAGAAACAGGATTTTGTAATGTTTCCCTCTGAAGATGGTTACAGCCCTCTGAAAATGTGTTGTGCGCAGAGGGATTTTCTCATGACCTCTAAGGGGTTAGAAAAGAATTCAAGATGTTTGACCCACATTCAGAAACATCAGACAGACATCGCATTTAAGCCTATCTAAGGGCAACAGAATAGGAGCCCTGGCGGCATAGTGTTACCCTTGAGCTGCTCACTGCAAGGTCAGCTGTTAGAAACCACCAGCGTCCAGCATCCGACAATAGCAGTGAGTTTGGTTTTTCAGTTTAAGGACAACAGATAGAAGAAAAACACAGATGGCACAAACACAGAGTCACTGTACCAAACACCTAGTCAACATTCCATCATTTCAAGAGGCAGCTTATGAGCAAGATCCAAGGGTCCTGGAGGAAGAAGCCCAAGCTGCTCTGAAAGCATTAGCCAAAAGCAGGCTCCAGGAAATGATGGCATACACATTGAAATGTTGCAACAAGCTGATAAAGCACTGCAGGCACTCATTCCTCGTTCCAGGAAATTCGGAAGACGGTTACTTGGCCAACTGATTGAAAGATTTCCATATTTGCACCCATTCCAATGAAAGGTGAGTCAACAGAATGGTCAAATTATAGAGCAATGAATATCGCATGCAAGTAAAATTTTGCTGAAGATCATCCAACAACAGTTGCAGCAGTACATTGACAGGGAGCTGCCAGAGGTTCCGATTGGATTCAGAAGAGGATGTGGAACAACGGATATCATTGCTGATCTCAGGTGGATCTTGGCAGGAAAACAGAGAATATCAGAAATACGTTTACCTGTGTTTTATTGACCCTGGCAAGGCATTTGACTGTGTAGATCATAACACACTCTGGATCATCTTGAGAAGAATGGGAATTCCAGAACATCTTATTGTGCTTATACAGAATCTGTACATGGATTAACAGGCAATTGTACACAAAAAACAAGGGAATGTTGCATGGTTTAAAATGGAGAAATCGGTGCCTCACGTTTGCACCCTCTCACCACAGTTATTCAATCTGTATGCTGAACAAATCATCAGAGAAGCTGGACTATGTGCACAAGAATGTGGCATTGGGATTAGAGAAAGCTTATTAATGATATGCTGATGACACAACCCTGCATGTTGAAAGTGGGGAGGATTTGAAGCACTTGCTGATGAAGATAAGGACTGCAGGCTTCAGTGTAGACTACATCTCAATGTAAAGACCAAATAATGGGAACAATCGGTACCATCATGATAGAGAGAGAAAAGATTGACGTTGTCAAGGGGTTTTTTGCTTTTGTTTTGGGCATGGATTCACAATCAGTGCTCATGGAACCAACAGTCAAGGGATGAAAAGATGCGTTGCATTGGGTAAATCTGGTACACAAGAACCTTAGAGTATTGATAAGCAAGGATGTTACTTTGAGGACTAATATGTGCCTGACCCAAGCCATAGTAATCTCAAATGCCTCATATGCATGTGAAGTTGGACACTGTATAAGGAAGACTGAAAAAAATTCGACGTATTTGAAGTGTGCTATTGGTGAAAGCAAATTGAAAGGACCACAGAGTCCAAAAGAACAAACCCAGCTCTCCTGTGCTCCAGAAGCCAGGATGGCAAGACGTTGTCTCACATGCTTCAGACTCACGTTATCAGGGGACAGGAGTCCCTGGAGAAGGACAGCAGGCTTGGTAAAAGGAAGACCCTCAATGGAACGGATTGACACAGTGGCTATCTCAATCATCTCAAACAAGAACAACTGTGAGGAGTCATGGGATCAGGCAATTTTTTTGCTCTGTCATGCATCCAGTCACTATGAGTTGGCAGCAACTCGATGTCACCTCCCTAACAACAATAACATGGACAACAGCTATCACAGGGGAGGGAAAGCCTGCAGTTATCATGTACCAAGCCCTGGAGTCAGCACCTTCATTACAAACTCCTTGTAGGAATCCTGGTGGTGCTGTCACTTAAGCATTTGACTACTAACTGCAAGGTTTGTGGTTCGAAATCATTAAGCACTCCAGGGGAGAAACATGTGACTGTTTCCGTAAGCCTCAGAAACCCTCCAAAGGGTCCCTGTGAGCTAGAATGAACTCAATGGCAGTGGGTTTGGTTTGGGTTTTGGAAGGGCAATAGAGGGGCAGGAGTGGTTCAGTAGTTCAGTTCTCATCTTCCATACAGGAGACATAGGTTCAATGTCCAGCCAATACACCTCATGCCCATCTACCACCATCTGCCAGGGAAGGTTTGTGTTGCCATAATGCTGAGCAAATCTAAATGGAGCTTCCAGACAAAGAAAGCCTAGGAAGAAAGGCGTTAGGAGTACATTTACTGATGTACATCATCAGTCCATCAACATTCTCTGAATCACAGTAGTCTGATTTGTAACCAATCAAGAGGAGAGCCCAGGGTGGGGCAGTGTTTCCTTCCCTTGTGCCTGGGCAGCCATCGGGGGAGGAAGCAACTTGAGAGCAGACAACAAAAGCAGTTTGAAGTCACTCTGTGCCTTGCAAACCAGGTGGGACTGGACCGGACTTTGGATGCTTATTTGTAGAGGATGGCATGCAGGAGTTACACAAGATTTTAGCACCCATCTCGCTGAGGGCCCTCTCAGTCTGATGGGGTTTGAGGAAGTAAATAATCG
Organism: Echinops telfairi; assembly: GCF_000313985.2. Classification (NCBI taxonomy): domain Eukaryota; kingdom Metazoa; phylum Chordata; class Mammalia; order Afrosoricida; family Tenrecidae; genus Echinops; species Echinops telfairi. Next base: position 10,667,893 of record NW_022111369.1, read on the forward strand.
TGTTGGGGAAGCCACATGGCAGGGAACTGAAAATGGCCTCAAGAGTTGACAGTAGCTTCCAGCCTCCTTTCAACAAGAAAATGAGGCATTCGGTCTTAAAGATGCAAAGAATGGAATTCTGTCAGCAACTAGCTTGGAAGCAGATTTTTCCAAAGTTTTGAGTCAGAAGGGAGCAAGCCCTCTCCAGCTCCCTGATTGTAGTCTGTGAGACCCTGAGCGGATACCCCAACTACACCCTATCTAGACCCCTAGCCTGCAGAAGCTGTGAAGTAATAAATGAAGAAAATGTCTTAAAGTTGACTGTGTGAATGAATCTACAACTCTTAATATGATTGAACTATTGAATTGTATAGTTTGTGAATTACAGACCCATACAACTGTTAACATTCTTTTCAAAAAATAATGTGTCCTGTTTAAGCCGCTGTTTGTGCGGCAATAGAAGGTGAACACAAGCTGTCCTCAAGAGTGGGATGACTGTCAAATATCGTTGTCCGAGGACTCTAAAAGGAATTCTATGAAAGAGCCAAATAAGCAAATATGCAGTCGGACTGAGTGTAACGAAAAATCACATGTAGAATTATGTTCAATGGTCTTAACTCAAGCCAGCATGTGCTTACCACGTCTTGCTAGTTGCCTTTGAGTTGATTCAGACTCATAGTAGCCCCGGTGACAGAGTAGAGCTGGCTCCAGAGGAGGGTCTGAGAGTTTCTATGGACAGAGCCCTGATGGGACAGAAGCTAAGAGCTCATCTGCTAACTAAAAGGTCAGTCGTTTGAACTCCTAAACTGCTTTGTGTGTTTGACTAAAGCATAGTGAGAGTAAGGTCTTTGTGGATAACGTACCTTCATTCTGGAAGCTTCCCCCAGGAGGCGAATGCCCATGAGCCACTCTGCAGTTGGGAGATCAGGTAACTGGGGAGCCAGATACGGAACATCACCAATACTGAAAAACAACCACAGTTGGTATCTCAAATTTAGTGTGGAGTCCTCAGGATGGAAAACACACAGCCTGATGTTTTCCCCCTTTGATTCTCTTTAAAATGGTATTTTATTCCCAAAGAGATTTTTAACTCTTGGATATTGGTGTGAAATTTTGTTTGCTAGTATTAACCACTGAGGGAATTCTTTACAGAAGTACCAATGTCTAGAACCTTTCGGGCCATGCATTAAAAAACAAACAGCCTTGCTTTATTCTGCTTGGAGAGATGTTGATGTGCAGCCTTGGCAGTGTTTGATGAACATTTGGGAAAGAGGTGCCTTCCCGAGCAGTGGGGCCTCTCTGTTGCCCGGCCAGCTCTTTCCCTGTGGTGCCCCTGTGGTGCCACCGCAGTCGTGGCTTGCCTTCTTTCCACTTCCTAAGCCCCCCTTTCTTCCACCAGTGTGCCTTCCTGCCTGTTCCCTCCAGGCCCCTTCCCTGGACCACACTTCAGGCAGTCCTTCTGAATCTGTTCACATTAGCATTGAAAATTGAGAATGATTTCCCACCTTAAGGGCAATAGTTAAGAATCATCTGAGGAGCTGGAGTTTGTACTTTGATATTGCAAGCAATGCTCAAACAATATGAGGCTTCTCCCATGACGTAGGAACCCTTGTTCGACCTTCTATTGCTACTTTTAATATGATGTCTGAGGGACCCTGGTCAGTTCACTCCAATTGTCCCTGATTTGACAGTTTGATCTTCCCCAGACAAAGTAGCTGCGTCTTTACAAATCAAAAGGTCCTGGGTCCACTTGGAAATTGAAAGCAATCAAGCTGTGTAATAGATCTACCTTCAGGTCAGGGGGAAAACTAGGCTATCACTTCTCCTGAAGGAGAGTGGGCTTGTGCGATTAGGGTCTCAGGGGGCTGCCGGATCTCTTTGCCTCTCACATAGTCCTGGGCGGGCAGCACTGTTCAGAACTATTTTCAGCGGCATTGGATGGATTGCTGCAAAGACCACTGAGTCCGATGGGTAGCGCCCTGGAGAAGCAATCCTCAAATGCGAAGATGAAATAGGACGAAGAGAGTTTATCTTTCAGTCCTTTTAACATTAGTTACGAACAAAGAAGGAAAATAATGACCTTTGAGCCTTTGTTTATACGAAGTCTGTTCTTCATTTTAAGGAATGAGAAGGATGCACCCACTGTCTCTGCATTTGCATTATGGTTAATTTTTAAAAGTATCTTCTTGGTCCAATAACAACTATGTGGGAAATAAAGTGTTCCAGTGTCATTGAGGAGACCATATCACAAATATGCTTTTTGTTCTGGGAGTAGATAATTCTACATTTCTAAGGATGCACTGCGGCACACCTTCCAGATTCCCAACATTCCTACAACCTACGTGGTGAATAAGAAACCCTGGCGGCACACTGATTAAGTGGTTGGTGAGTCGTGGAGAGCCAGCAGTGTGAACTCGTCTAGCACCCCTATGGAAAAGTATTATCAGGCTGTCTGCTCCCATAGGCTAAAATTCGTTACCACTGAGTCAAATCTGACGCACAGTGATCCTAAAGGACAGAGTAGAACTGCCCTAGGGTCTTTCCAAGGTTGTGAATCTTTACTGAAGAAGCTTGCTACATATAACACAATGAGCTCCAGCACAGCCTAGACAAGTTGAACAGCGTCGACTATGGCTCCTAGTTTATTCATTCCCATTCCAATGGCCCATTGAACGGCTGGAAGGAAGCAGCAAACTTTGTTGGTCTTTCATGAAATTCTGTTTTTGAAAGGATATGTTTTAGGAACTGAAAAGACAGGCTCCTGTTGGCATGTCAGCCCTGTAACTAGGCTGCCAACTGCTCAAGGCATGGCTTTCCTGGGAATCTACCCTCCTGCTCTATACCCCAGGCATCCAAGGACTGGCTCTCTGGTGCCCTAGAGCAAGGGAAGGAAAGGAGAGAGGTGGGCAATTACACACGGATTGTGAATCCTTGCGTGCAGCATAATTAAGCTTCTGGAATCTCAATTGGGCCTGGCTGCTGGGGCCATTTAAAGTTCCACAGGCACAATTTAAGAATGTAAGAGTTAGCTTTCCAAAAGCCTATTGAACAAAACCTCACTGCCATCAAGTCCCTACTGAAGCCTAGCGTCCCTGTAAGACGGGGTGGCACTGTCCCTGTGAGTTGCTGAGACTGTAACTGCTTCTGGGAATAGAAAGCTCCTGCTTGCTCCCTCAGAGCGGCTGGTGGTTTCAAACTGCTGATCTTTCAGATCACAGTCCAAAATGGGTCAGTATAGAAGTAGCCTGAACTTTAAGGAAAATGTTTCATTAAATATTAAGTGTAAACTCTTACTTGTAGATTCTCATAGCAATTCATCTCCAATTGCTTCTTTGTGCATCCCCACCCACCCCCAGCCCTCTTGAGAGTGGCTGCAGGTGTTGATAAACAGCCCCACAGGTGTCCGCTGGCTGCTTTTGCAGAAGCAGTTGCTGCCCTTTATTCCTGGACCCCCTTGGGGTGGACCTAAATCTCCAAACTTTGGGGTTAGCAACTGGGCTCATTAAAATGCCATTGGCACCATTCTGAGGATTCCTCAGATAGCCTAGGTATGCCAGATGTGTGTCTTAGGGGATATGAATACCAAGATGTCCGCAATGGCGATTTGCAGGTTAGGGTCTAATGTAGCTTCCTCTCTCCCTCCCTCCCTCTGTCCCATGCTTTCATCTTTCCTTCTTACCTTCCTTTTTCGTGAATCTTCTCAATGTTCTCCTATGTGCACTTACTACTTCTGTGTGTGTTGCAAAACCCTTGGGTTTCCGGAGTACAAACGTCTTCCTGCTCCAGGTGTCTTAGGACTTGGTACTCTGGCTCTGCAGGAGATCCCAAAGGTAAAGCCAGACTCCATCTTGAATCCCAGCCCTGTATGCGTGACTCGAGTGACCTTTGAACATTTGGTTAACTCAAGGAGCCTGAATCAAGCTTGGTTTACTTAGAATCACGCATTTTAGCGAGGTGGCCTATGGCTGTCAAATGTTCATTCAAATAGGTCAAATGAAATCGAAAAATCTTTGCCAACTCTAGGACAACTGTGAGCTATTCTGTAATGATCCCCTTTCTGTAGTCGCATACATACAGGAATAGGAAACGTCGAGAGCACTCATGACCAGTGTGCCAGTGTTAGGGCTTATGGTTGTTGAGCCATCCTTCCTGACAGATTAATCCTCGATTTAATAATGTTATTTTAGGCAAATTAACTTGAACTACTTGTTAATTTAATTTATTTTTAATTATAGTATATTTTAGCTGTAATTAGTAATTGAGCCAAGCATGTTATCAAGCTAGATAAGTTGAATCACATCACTCAATTACACCAGAGTAGAAGATACACAAATGAGCCTGGAAGTTGGAATGCATGGTCTCTAAAATGTGATCCATAGAGTTAGATGGAATAAAAGATAACCTCTCTCTTTTCCTAACTTTAAACTACAATGAATCATTCCTTTCCATTTTGAATGAGGCAAACAATCCCAGTAGAATGATTATTATTAGCAAAACCTATTATTTTGTCATGCTGGAAATATTTTTAACAGGCTGAAAGCTATTCACCTCAATAAGATGGGTGAATCGGTAGCTGCCACAAGGAGCTCAAACATAGCAGCCCTTTTGAGGATGGCGCAGGGCCAGGCAGTGTTTCCATCTGCCATACCTTCAGTATTATCAGTTCGTCTCTTTTCTTAAAAAAAATTAACTATTTTATTGACATATATTTCACATACTATACAATTCAGTGGTGTAAATATATGAAAAGGGTTCTGTAATTGTCACCTCAATCAATTTTAGGTCATTTTCTTTATTCATGTATCCATTATTATTAGCTCCCCAATTCACCCAGCACCTCCTGTCACAACCCTTGCGGCACTATCAATCTAGTTCCTGTACCTATAGATTTACCAATCCTTGACTTCATATAACGAAAACCATGTAACAAAGACATCACCACCAACAAAATTAAAACACACGCACAAAACACAGAGTCAAAAAAGAAAACGGAGTCAGATGTTGAATTTGAACCTAAGTATATCTGCAGTAATCTACATTCCACTGCACTCTGTCTGAGGAAAAGTCTAGTCACCTCTTGGCAGTGGTCTGAGGGGTTCAGAAGAGGCTTACTCCACTTGGAGACTCTGTGAATGGATTTGGGGCTTTCACTGTCACCCTTAGTCTTCTGCAAACCAGACACTCATTGGGAACTCTAATAGAGTTTCTTCCACGGTTTGGGATTTTAAAAATTTAAATTCTTGAATCACATCAGCTGGTGTGCTTTCTCTGTGTAGAGGCAGCTGACATCTCACTTAGATGGCTGCTTGTTTTAAGATAAACCTTTAAGAACCCAGACTCCATTCTTTCTGATAGCTAGTCACCATCTTGTTTCTTCATTACGCTTGGCTGTAGTATCCATATCTTCAGTAATCAATTCATAAGGGCAAGAAGAGAACGGGTGCACATCATAAAAAAACGAATTGTTCTTAGAGTACGCCTTATGGTTAGATGCAAGCTCGAAACCCATTCATCTACCTAAGGTTTAGAAATAGGCTAGTCCATTTTAGAGGCAGCACTCTCAGCATCACGATGGATAAGCTAGAAGACCCTCAGTGGTTGCTCACATACTACCTCTTCAAATGGTTACTTACATGTTGACCAGCTCATTTTAGTACATTGACTCTGTATTTCTTTCATCTTCTTTTGAAGCTTCCTGCGTCTTTGACTGTTTTGTCCATGGAATCTTTCAAGATTGGAACCTGAGACTTGAATGTTTTCTCTTTGGGTCTTTCAGCTGCATAAGCGCTGAGTGTGTTCTTCCTTTGTGGTTTTTCTAACTCAGGTCTTTTGACACTTTCATTATAATATTTCCCGTTGCCTTCTCAAGCTGCCCTTTGACACTCTCTGTGCCGCTCTTTTGCTTCAGCATTTCCTCCGCTTGCTGTAACTACTCTGCAACCAAGAGCGAGTTTCAGAAGCTCCTCTGACATCCACGTGCATCTCTTCTCTCTCTCCAGCCTTTGTAATGGCCATGTTTCCCTCGTGTGTGAGGTTCCCGATGTCCGCTGACTGCCACAGCTTGTCAGCTCTTCTGCATTAGTGTTCATTTGCTCAAATCGATTATTGAGATGTTCTCAAAATCCAGGTCAGATATACTTAAAATTCTCTCTTGGCTCTCCTAAACTTATTTTAGTATTCTTCACTTCAGGTTTTACATACATCTGAACAATTGATAGCCTTCTTCACAGTCCGACCCTAGCCTAGTGTGAGCTGCTGCTACTGAGCTTCTCTAGGATCTGTTTCCACAGACGTAGTAAATTTGATTCCTTATGCATGCTACCTGGAAAATTCTTTGCTTATAGTCACCATTCATATGGTTGAAAGGGGGCATTTGCAATAAAGAAGTTATTAAACAAAACCAAAAAATAAACTCACTGCCATTGAGTCAATGCCAACTCATAACGTCCCTCTGGCAACAAGGTAGAGAGAACTGGCTTGTTCTCCTGGGAAGTGCAGCGCAAGGCATCAACACTAGGCCACCAGGGCTCTTGGAAAAGTCTTGCAAAGTTCTAGCATACACTCTCTAGTTTCATTTCTATCTCCAAGGCCATATTTTCCGACTACTGTTCCTTCCTCTTTGTTTCCAACTTTTGCATTCCAATAATTATCAATGCATCTTGATTGCATGTTTGATTAATTTCAGCTTTAATGGTTGGTATGTGATTTTCATAAGAGTATATTAACTAGATTCTCTTGTATGCATCTAAATATTATCCTAACACAGACATCATTGTACTTCAAGATCATCTTGAAATGTAACACCATTCGCTGATGTTTTTAGCGGCTCGGCTGCCATTCATAAAGTTTTTAGTGTGAGCTGGAATCAGCTAGATGGCTCTGAGAATCCCTCAGAAATAGACAGTCTATTCCTTCTATGGCGTCTGTTCTTAGTTTGGAAGCTCCTCTGAACCTGTTCCCCTTGGGTGACCCTGCTGGTATTCGAAATACCAGGGCCCTGGCTTCCAGCATCACAGCAACAGGCAAGCCACCATGGTATGACACACTGACAGACAAGTGGGAGTAGAGTCTCTCTCTCTCTCTCTCTCTCTCTCTCACTGCCCCTGAGTCAATGCCAACTTATAGCAACCACTGTGGGTTTCCAAGACTATAACTGTTCACTGGAATAGAAAGCCCCATCTTTCTGCCATGGAGCAGCTGGTGGTTTTGAACTGCAGACCTTCTGGATTGTAGTCCAACATGTAACCACGACACCATTAGGGCTGTTTAGAATGTCCTTAAGCCTATTATTTAGGCATATACTTTTTATTTTGGGTGAAAATGTCGGGCATCTGGCAAATATGCTTATTCTTTGGTCAAATTTGACGTGCAGGAGCTTTGGCTTTAATGATTCCAGATTCCAATTTACATTACCCTAAGTGAAGCCAATACCCACCCAGGGATAGTACTTGGGCTGAGGGGGCTTTAGAGAAAACCCTACACTGCCTTGGACTAAAGTAGAAGCCACCAGGTGCAATTCCTCCTGAGGCTGGAGTTTTGTACAGATGGTTCTCTGGAGCTCTGAAGAGCTTGGGGATGCACCAATGAGTGGAAGCTTTGCCTGGGTAGATAACTCTTGGCACGATCACACAGTTTGGCATAAATGAAGGCGGCACAGATATGTTCATATTTAGTGGCAAAATGAAGCATAAAATTATATATCTTGTATAGATATAACCACTTTGTTATCGTAGAATTGAGCTAGAACATGTCTGCATTTTAAAAATCAAAGAATTGATTTACTGTGTTTCTTGAAAGGCTTGTGAAAATGTGTGCAGAAGCTTGTCTAACTCAACGTTTTTAGTGCTCTTTCCCTTTTTCTGCCTCCTGAATGAATTTTATCCACCTATTTGGATCAGTTATTATTATTGTTCATCTCTAGTTAGACATTTACAGAATCAAATTGTTCATGTTCAGTGCAAGCCAAAAGTATCAATTCCAGGTCAAATCAGTTCAAACCGGTAACCACCAGATGAAAGATGTAGCATTTTGAAGACAGAAGTTTTCTTTCTTCACAGGCCAAACTATAGACCCTTGGTATAAAAGTAGCTTATGTTTATGTACAGTGTTATATATCAACTACATGATGTATACTATATTACTTTAAATATATTGTTATCTATTAAAAACTTTCCAAATCCAAATTTATGAAAAAGTAGAGCAATAAGAAAATCAGTATTGTTCATAAGAACTGAATAGTTTATTGTGCCAGCCTGGCCAATAAACACAAGTGGGATTGACTGAAGGGCGGTGAGATAAATGGCTCCGTGAGCCTCGCCTTTCTTGTTTCTCGCTTTGATCATCGGACCAGTGTGTGGCTGCCTTGCTTGTTCTGTGCTTCAATTTACAGGCTACACTACCTGTGGGACGCCTAGCCTGTGGACTGTGTCACTATAAGTTGAGGTCCCTTTAAGACATCTCTGGAGCTGGGGACTGGCAGCTGGTGACCTGGCTGACAGTTGGTGACCTGCCTTATGATTGGCTGCTGTGCTAAGATAGCCTAGCTCTTTCTATATAGAGAGGAAAGCCTGGCAGCAGACTAAACTTGAAGGACTGCTGTGTCTCACCACTCTCTCTCATGGGAGTGAGTTGCACTGAGCCATTTGTACTTCATAATTTAACTGTTCATTTCTTGTATTATATATCTATTTGTATATAATTTAACAGTTCATTTATTGTGTTATATATCTAATTATCTTTATAAATAAATATATTAAATCATCAGCAATTTGGTTTTATCTCTCTAGAGAACCCTGTCTAACACAAGAACCTAATCGGTTAGGGTCATATGCTGCTTTTGATTTTATGAAATACTTAGACACACGGGTGCAGCCTTGTGAATTAGTCAGGGAAATAATATTATCCTTGTCTTACAGACTGAGAAACAGGAGCCCAGAGGAACAATGTGCTTTGAATATTCAACCCGTTATGGAATAGCTTGAGATTTAAAATTATACTTACAGATATAGTTATCATTAATGAGCATGAGATGGCTTTCATTGCTAAGCATGACATGAAATTTTTCTTTCACTGCCTGCACTTCCCTACAAATTGGCTGTGATTGTCCCCACCCCATGTTTCAGATGAGAAAATCAAGGAATTAAGAGACCTGGGGCTGTGTGACACAGCCAGTGAGGGGTGGAGCTAGAATTGACCTGGATCTGGCCGATTCCTCAGTGTTTGCTTTGTGCTGCTCAGCCAAATGAACACCTGTACCTCAGAATTGTCTGATTATGTTTTTCCTTCAACTCTTTTGTTTTAAAAAAATCTCTAACCTAAAGAAAAGTTGCAGAAATAGTCAACACCTGTAAGTCACTCAGATAGATTGACCAAAGATTTCCATTTTGCCTCATTTGCTCTTTCCTTTCTGTCTCTGTACATTTCTTGTTGAGGTTGAACCATTTAAAAGTTCATTGTAAATAAATACATAAATGAAAGTTAGTTGAAGACACTATGTTT
>NW_022111369.1:10678516-10698516 GCF_000313985.2 Echinops telfairi
AAAATGAGGAGCTGATACCAAGGGCTCAAGTAGAAAGCAAATGTTTTGAAAATGATGATGACAACAAACGTACAAATGTGCTTGACACCATGGATGGATGTATGGATTGTGATAAGAGTTGTATGAGTCCCCAATAAAATTATTAAAAAACTAGAGAGAAAAATATCAATTTCTGTTTTCAAAAGATTCATCCATCCTTTCATCAAGGTTTACAGAGTATACAGTTTGTGCAAATTACTGGTGTTATTTTCATTCGGTGCAATCCCGTGTTTTTCAGAGAAGAACTAAAGTCCTTAAGGTTTTCGATGACTGTAATTGCTAAGGGTTTTTTTTTCTCCAGCAGCTCTTGGTGAATTTGAACTAACAACCTTTTGGCTAGTAGTCCAGCACAAACTCTACCAAGGATGTAAACAGGCCCATAAACTAGCTCCTCCCAGAAGATGCATCGTCAGAAGATACCATCACGGTGGACCCCTGCTGGCCAGACAACAGAAAGCTATCTAACTATAACCTGGGTAAGAGACCAATGGAAAGAGCCTAGGGGAGAGACTGGAGGAGTGGAGGTAGTAACTTAACCTAGCCACACCACACCACCCTTGTTGCTGCTTTGTTGATTCTGATCCAGAGCCATTTTATCAGAGTAAGTAGAACTGTTAGGTAGTGAGAAACAGGAATGGGGGGTTTTCCCAATCTATGCCTCAAAGGCCCCATAGAAGGTTGGAGGAGAATCAGGAGCGCCCTGAGCCAGCCACAAAGATTAGCTGGACATGTGCCAATTCAAGCCTGTGCTGGGTCCAAACTAGGCCCAGGTGGGCTTAATTCAGCCAATGGGGTCAACCAATACCTTCGACCACACCTTCCAGCCATAGGCCTCAAATACCTTGACTGTGAGACCAGCCCTCACCCCTGACCCCCTTCTTCTTCGCCCTTTGGCTGCTGTCCTGTGCCTGCTCAACCTTGCTGCGACTGACCACGTGTGAGTGTACAGTCCCATGAGGATCCCAGTGCTCAGTGATTGTAAAACCTGAAACTTCTTCCGTCCTTTATAAAAACCCACTTGGATCATAAACCAGGCTTCGGCGTGAATTACATATCGTGCGAAGCCAAGAACCAAGGCATTTCCCACCCAAGAAATCTAACAGAACCACCCATAGGGTTCTCAAGGCTAATCATCTGTACAAAAGCAAATCTGCAGCTCTTTCTGCTGCGAGCAGCCGGTGGGCTAGAAACACAGAGTGCTCACCCACTCTGCCACTAGCGCTGTCTGTGGAAATACTAGAGAGGTTTTAAGGAAGTCAAGCTGGGAAACATGAGCCAAGTGGTATACAAATAGAAGGAACCATTTATGAAATGCATGGAGACGTAGCCAAATGTGGCCCTGGCTTCAGAACCTCAGGGTCAACGCAGCACAGTAAAGTCAAATAAAAATTCTTTAAAAAATCTCAAGGAAGGCTCTCTGTGAAATGGGTCTGTGCCTATGCCAGAACACAGCCCTCTTAATAACAAGTAATTAACTTGTAATTAGTAATTAAGAATCCCTCCTTTGATAATGAATTACTGACCTCATTAAAAACATATGCATAAATACACTGCTTTACAGCAAAAGGAAAATATTAAATGCATTTTTAAATTATTTCTCATCTTTTTTTTCTGCGCAGGCATTGATGAGTTATTTGTGTTGTTGCCCCTCACTCCTGGACACCCACAGTTTCCTGTGCCATCCTCATAACTGCTTGTGGCTGGAACTGTAGCGATCCACAGGATTTCACTGGTGGATTTTTGGAAGTAGATTCCTAGGGCTGTCTTCCTAATATTTTATTTTTGGGGAAAAGTTGGCAGAATACCTACATTTCTCAAATGTTAACATTTGGCCTTGTTGACTCTCTTTCATGGGCTCTCTATATTTGTGTGTGTGTATATATATGTATATACATATATATACATATACATGTATATGTAATATATGTGTGTAACACAACAAGGGGCTTTGGGAAGTGCATGGAAAATGGAATTAAATGACAATGGAAGTTTCCCATGAACTTTTAAAAGTCCCCTTGTATCTACATTCTGGCAGTTACATAATTTCCGTCTCAGCTTGAAGTGTAGGGGTGGAGTCTAGGCCGTCCGTCAGGTCACAGCCTCCTTGTGGGCGTGACCTCCTCATACGGAGGGTCCTGGGAACCTCCCGCTCTCTCTCTGTTTCACCTTCCTGTTGAGGAGTCACGTGGGGACCTGTGTGAGCCCTGAAGATGCATCTACCTCATTGGAGCCACAAGACTTTGCACCCACCAGCCAGTGACCTTCCTGCATTCTGCATCACTGCATGTGGCTGTGTGAGTCTGAAGAGGGACTTATGGAATGATCTGGACTGGGCTGGGATGTTTTCTTGATATATAATTGCTTCATGATATAAAGCTCTCTCTTACTCATATATGAGTGTCTCTGGATTTGTTTCTCTAGTCAACCTGGCCAAATACATCCATATATTGTTTTTGGTGAACTTTTGAAAATAAAGTTGTGACTTTTATTTCGCACAGGTTGTTCTGTACTATTGTGACTATCTGAAATTGGTTGTGTCCAAGGTAGGAGACATTTTAGAGGTCTTAGTCTCACTTCTGTCCTCTCTTCCACTTTTCAGACACCTGGTAGAAGATCACTTTGTAATAGCATATTACATATTTGGTTCCAAGACCAGCCCCATTTCTTCATATATTGGCATGCCTTATAGCAAGTCACTTAATTGTCCTCAACGTCAGTATCCTAATCTGCAGAAAGCTCTTCGTAAACTGTACTTTCCATTGACGTGTACCTATGATCCACATTGATGAACATAAAATAGCATCAAGCCATCAATTGCTCCTCAGGAGCCCCCGTGGCAAACAGTGCCACCCTCATAACTGTTTGTGGATGGACCACAAGGTGGGTGAAGCTTTGGATTGTGTCTTCGTTTGGGTGCTTCAGAGAAGCAAAGCCAGCGAGGCTTACATATGTATGTGCAGAAAAAAGTCTGAAGCAAGGAAATGGATCACCCCATTTTAAACAAATACAATCCGAATCCAGGTAGCTTTCAAGTCCATGGGTACTATGTTAGGTTGTGGTCTTCTCCAGACTTGCATATTGCCAGAAGACCACAGGCAGGTGGCTGCAGAAGCAGATGAATCCAAGCAGATAAGAAATGTAACTGGAAAGGTGAAGGAATCTCAGGGCTGCATGTCAGAGGGTAGGCCATTGGCTCAAGTCCAAAGAACCAGAAGTTGATGGCATAGATGCTGTACGCAGGTCCAGGGAAAAAAGCAAACAATCGTTTCAAAGCATCCACGTGTACAGGGAAGAGTGCCACCGTCCCCAGGAAACTTCCTTTCAACTGCACCAGGGCTGTGACCTGAGTAGGGTTGTCATACCCCACCCCAAACCTCATACAGCTAATTGGCTGCTCGAAGCAGATGCCATCCTGGAGTTGAGTCCATTGTGCTGGGTCACAGCGTGGGGCTTTATCTGCCAAATCACTGAGATTGCTGGCCCAGACAAGTCAACACAAAACCTAATTATCACTGGCTCCTAAATGCACGACTGGCAAGTCAAACTCACCAGCAGCACCACTCATCTGTGTCCTGCTGTGGTGGCTTATGTGTGGCTGTGATGCTGGAAGCTCTGTCACTGGTATTTCAAATGCCAGCAGGGTCCCCGAAAGTTAACTGGTTTCAGTGGCGCTGCAGACTAAGAAGAGACAAGGAAGAAGAAACAGGTGCCCCCTCGAGAGGAAGTAGGCACTGAAAATCTTACACATAGCATGGACACACTGTCAGACGCTGAAGACCTGATGAATGGAGCAGAACAGTGTAGGAGATTGTGCAACGGGTGCCCCTTGGGTCAGAAAGCACCAGAAATATGACTTCGGGGGAGCTGCTCTCTCAAAAGAGAGTTGACCACGGTGACGTGAATTGAGTAAAGTATGTGGGAATGGATTGCTCAGGATCTTCATTTGCTGATGGGGTACAACTTGCAGTGAGAAGAAACAGCTGCAAACATCTACTAGTAATTGGAACTTGGAATGAGACATTGGACAGTGTAAGATATGACAAAATAATAATAGTTTATAAATTATCAAGGGTTCTTGGGGGGTAGGGAGGGAGGGGACAAAATGAGAAGCTGATAGCAAGGGCTCAAGTAGAAAGCAAATGTTTTGAGAATGATGAGTGCGCAACAAATGTACAAATGTGCGTAACACAATGGATGGATGGATGGATTGTGATGAGTTGTATGCGCCCCCAATAAAATGATTTTTTTTAAAAAGTATGAATCTAGGAAAGTTGGAAGTGGTCACAAATGAAATGCAATGCATAAAGTCACTAGCCTAGGCATTAGTGAGCTGAAGATCATGGATCGCAGCCTTCAGGATGCATTACAGCTCAATGTAGAGAACAAACCTCCTCAGAACTTGCCCGAGAGGTAACATTATAATGAACAGAATGAAGACTGAAGTTATCAAGGGTTCCGTCTTGCTTGGATCCACAGTTGATGCTCATGCTCAGCAGTCCAGTCAAAAGGAGCATAGCGTTGGGTAAGTCTGCTGCACAAAACCTCTGCATAAAGTGTTAAAGAACAAGGCTGCTACGTTGAGGCCGATGGTGGGCCCAACTCCAGCCCGGCCATTTTCAGTTGCCTCATATGGATGCGAAATTTGGACATTGAAAAGGGAAGCTGGAAGAATTGGCACATGTGAATTGCAGGGCTGGCGAAGAATAACGAATATACCATGGACTGCCAAAAGAACAACCAATCTATCTTGGAAGAAGTACAACTAGAAAGCTCCGTGGAGGCAGGGATGGTGAAACTTTGTCTCACACATTTTGGACATGTTGTTAGGAGAGACCGGTCCCTGCAGAAGGACATCATGCTTGGTAAACTAGAGGAGCAGCGCGACAAAGAGGCAGACGCTAGACATAATGGGTTGACCGTGGCTGTAACCCTGGGCTCAACTATAAGGACAGTTGTGAGGATGGCACAGGACCAGGCAGTGTTTTGTTCTGTGGGTTGCTGAGTCAGACTGATTTGATGGCACCAAACAATAAAAAAAAGTGACAGCTTTCAAGGATGAAATGACATTGATAGGACAGTGATTTCATTCACAGGAGGAAACCCTAGTTAGTCAGGATTGGGATGGCAGGTTTGGGGGGGAAGGGAGGGAAAGAGACTGAGACTTTTGTTTTGAATGTGGTAAATTTGGTTCCCTCATGATGTCCCTGGGATTATTTGACCACAGTGTGGAAAATAAGGGAGTGTGGTTCAGGGACACCGAAGAAGATAATTTCAAGAAAGTGTGTGTAGGCACCACCGCCAAGCGCTGCTGCTGTAATGATACATGGTGATGGAGCATGGGAACCATAGGCAACATAATAAAAGCCTTCAAAAGAGTGTTTTGGTAGAAGAGTGATGTTAAAATGCAGAGTGAAGACGTGAAACAGGGCTGGTAGCGGGCATTGTATTAAGACAGAGTAGTAAGCTCGCTCCTGTGTTCACAAGAGTAAAAGCAGTTGCCAGTGCTGCTTTTGTATAACCAAGCACCATGAGACTTGGTTTCTTCATGTGAAGGTTTAGTGTCATCATCATCAAACACCTCAGTTATTGGCCGAATGGAGTTAGTGCTCTTGTAGCGTGTGGGCGGCAATCCACTGGAGGTCCCACAGTTGGTTTCTCTTGGCCTGGAGCAGCGGAGGGAGGAATAAGAAAAGGCAATGGAATGTGTGGCTGATTTTCCTCCTGATCCATGCCTTGGTCAAGAGACCAGAACAGGGTGGTGCCTTTCGACCATGACTGGATATTTTAATCCAAGATTCCATAGCATGATCCTTATCAAACGGGAGTGAAAAACAGAACAATAGTTTGATTCCAGTGGAATCCAGTCTTTCTGGAACCGCGGAGTCTGGTTGAACCTTTGAAATTCCTGCCCTTCAGACCTTAAAAAAACAGGAATATCCCCCGAAGTCATCTTTAATCCAATCAACAGTTTAATCAATTAAGAATATCTGCCTTAGAATTTGTGCTTTTCTGTAGAACTATCTTTAACGAACCATCTTGCACAACCTGAAAAGCTTGGGGAGAGACTTAGTTGTCATGAGTTTCTGTTAATTGTGGGGAAAAATGTTAATGTTTAAAGTGTTAATTGTGCAGAAAAGGAAGATGAAAACAGGTGCGAGGCCTGAAGCATATCATCAGTTTCACTTAAATGTACATGTAGAAATTATTAAGTTGGTGTACCTCTGTAATAAGAAAAATAAAATATGTAAATCCTATTTTAAAATAAAGAAAGACATAGTAGTATGGTAAGAAGACACTGTAGGTTGGTGGCTCCTTCTAGTTAGAATATTGAAAATAAATATTAAATAGTAAGAAAAGTCAAAATTATCTTACTCGAATGTACACCAGAAGCATCTGTTTGCTGTAACACATTTTTATGGAACCCGCCCCCAGAGCTTCAGACTGTAGGCAAACATGGAGCCTAAAATCTACGTCTGTAACTTATGTTCAGTGTTGCTGCTACTGCTCTTTTGTGAGTAAATCAGGGTTCCTTAGCCACAACATTATGGCTTTTTTGGAACAAATCACTTGGTATTGTGGGGGCTTTCCTGTGCATTGTAGGATATTTTCAACATACCTGCTACTACTCGCTAGATGCCACTAGCACATGCCCAGTTGTGACAACCAAAAGTGTCTCTAGGCATCCCCGAATCTTATGAGAGTTAAAATTGCTTCCAGTCGAGAGTCCCTGATGGACAGTTCCGCTTATTGGGAGGCGTCACTGTGCAAGCAAACCCACAGCACCAGTAGAAGGGCATGGTCTGGAACATAGTGTATGTGGAACAGTGACCAATGGGAGAGAGCCCACCAAGGGGGTAATGCATCCTGAGTTGGGCGTTTGTTACTGGGAAATTAAACTACTAGATTATAATGAAAGGCTGTTCCTTTAGTTCAAAATGTACTAACCATGGGCTATCAAGCTGGAACTAACCTCACTGTAATTCCAGGCTGTTTCCTGGATTCTATATCCTGGTACTCCAAGAATGGTGTTTAGTAAATCATCCTCAATTGAGACCCTCAAGGCGATGGATTGACAAATATGGCAGCAGTAATGAGCGCCAACACAGCAACTGTGAGGACGGTGCAGCACCAGGCAGCGTTTCATTCCGTTACCCAACCGAATGGACTGCACTTAACTATAAAACAACATCCTCGATTGATGACTGTCTCTTCTTCTTTTAAGACACAGGCTTCCAGGAGCACAGCCTCACTTATGCTTGTATCCTCCCTTGTGACTTCATCAGAAGGTCCCTCCATTTGTGAGAGAAAGAAATATTCTGGGCTAGGTGAGTAAGTTTCAATATTCCACAACCAAATATATTTTTAAAGACAAAAGTATACAATGGAACATAATGCATGGAGATCTTCCAGGGCCTATGATTATGAACCTTTAGGCCTTCCACTAGTAGCTGTTTACAGAAATCATTACAGCCAGGTTACTCGAATCGAGGCTCAAGGACAAGCCGCATCAACCAGCCACGCCTGGTGAGCAAGCCGGAAAGGCAGAATCTTTAAACTCCATCACAGATCTACTCTTTCAGGAGCTATCCAGGTGATTATGTGGATATTAAAGTTTGAGAAGCATGGATTTAAAGTCCTGAGTCCCTAGTGATGCATATGTGCTCAACTGATAACCTGCAAGTTGAACGTTCAAATCCACCTCCAGCCACCTTAGAAGAAAGGGCTGGCTACATGTTTCTGAAGACCCAGCCACTGGAAATTGCATGGATCCCAATTCTACTGACACACAGGAGTTGCCAGGAGTTAGCATCAACTCCAAAGAGAACTATTCATTTGGGGGTGGGGGTTGGGGTTTATATAATAATTTTACATTTAGCAATTCCTAGACATTTTGCTTTGTGACATTGACGGTAAGCTCCACAAGGTAACAGAGCACTCTCCCTTTCTTTTATATTTTCACTTGTCCTTTCTTATTCCTGTCCTTGGAACTCTAACCCTGGGCAAAGGCTGCCCCCAGACCTCGTATGTGACCTCCCTTAGATAACTGTTCACCCTATAAGCTTTCCTCCTATTTGGCTGAAGGTTGACCTCGGGAGCAAATTCAGTTCCAGGTTTCCTGGGTTACGAGTAAAGGCCATAGTCTTGAGGTGCTCTGGGACGTAGTTTGAAACAACCAGCTGCTACTTGGGAGAAAGATGAGGCTTTCTACTTACATAAAGATTTAGTCTCAAAAACCCATAACTCTGGCTTATAAGGTTTCTTGAGTCAAAATTGATTCGATGGTGGTGAGTTTGCTTTTTTGCAAAGGCCAACTTCTGGGAGGTCCCATCAGTCTGTGAAACCAGTAAGCCTGCTCCCCCCCCCCTTTTTATGAATTTGAATTTTGTTCATATTTTCCTCATATTATGTCCAGGACTTTCTACTGCGATCCCTTTCAGAGTAAATGGCCTTGGTGGCCAGGCACCATCTAGTTCTTCCGGTTTCAAAGATGCATGGAAACAATTAGTCCAAAAGACAAGTGGAGCCCATAAACCACAGCCTTCCATGGCTTTGGTTTGTTTTTCAAGCCTCTGAACTCACTGTGACCTTCAGAGCCCCCAAGGCATTGCACACTACTGCTAAGAAAAGGAAGTTTGCATTGAATTATTTGATTTTCACAAATAAATGTCCATCTTTAACTTTACATTGAAACTCTAAAAAATGCAAATCTGCTGTTGTTCTCCAAGCCACGCAAACAGAGGTTACTCCATGTCATCAAGTGCATTCAGGTTCACAGCAATCTCAGGTTAACAGAGTAGAACTGCCACATGGCTTTCTAGGCTGTCCTCTTCAGGGAAGCAGACCTTGAGCTCCCTCTCCAGGAAAACCCGTGGGGGGCTTTGAACTGCCAGCCTATTGGCAAGCAAGCCCCTAATCAGATGTGACACCAGGGATCGGGGCTCCTTAAGCACTGAACTCCTTCAGCGCCCTAAAATCTAGTAAGTCAATCAGTGAAATGAACCCTGGAATTTCAAACTAACCTGCTTCCCCCACTGACCTCAAATGGGTCTCAGAAGAGGTTTAACTTTTTAATAAACACAACTTAGAAACTATGAACCTTCTCAGGTCTCGGAGATGATTACGAAGGATCCTATTTGTTTCCAGGGCTTGGAAGCAATTCATTCTGGCTGGGCCTTCAGCTGAGACTTTGCATCTCCCACCCAGAACAACTGAATCAAAATCTAGTTTAACAAGATCACAAGAGGATTCCTAAAGAGATATTAGGCTCTATAATTTATTTATAGATAGTATACATTATATACAAAGATGTTACCTGGAGGCCTGGTTAAACCGTAGATTCTGATTTAGTATATGCAGGGCATACAAACTAATTCTAAACAAGGTGGTTGAACAAACACTCGTTTGAAGCCTCAACCTCTTCTTTATCTCAAGCATGAAGTGCTTATTCACCCCAGATGTGAGTCTCCCACTTGTTAAGGGCGTTCTGAGTTATGCTGCAAAATTACAGAAGACACACATAACCTGCATTGTGCACGGCTGACACAGAGGCCACCACAAGGATCGCAGTCAGAGTAACAGTTGTGACTGTGGCTCAGGATCTGGAAGTGTTTCCTTCTGTTGGGACAGGGTCGCCATGGGTCGGAACCGATGCAATGGGACCTAGCAACAACAACAACACGATTCTGCAAGACTGAATTTTCATCTTGTAATTAATATGTTTTTTAGGTAGCTGTCTTCATCAGATAAGTTTGCCGGTGTATAAGTAAAATGTCAAAAATTAACAACATCCCTGAAAGTAAAAACACGGCTCACCTAAAATTAAAATTTACTCATGTATCTATATATAGCTTATCTTGCCTTTCCATAAAAGGATTCGAGACATGCTCCTAGATTAAAAAAAAAAAAAAAGGATTCGAGGCAAATATATATAATAAATCATAAATCAACTTGCTAAGGAAAACCTGGGGATCTTTTCATCTCTTTCCCTGTGGATGCTGATTAAAAATGTCTCACATTTTATCATCTAGAAAGTAAAATCATAATAGTCCTCTGTCTCCCAAAGGGCATCCCTCTGATAGATGGATTTTGTAAAAACATCAATGTCCTACCCCAGCCCTCCAAAGCACAAAAAATAACTCGAAATCATCAGAAACAGACAATTGGCATTATTAATAGTGTCTTTAATTTACAAAGAATTATTTTTATTTGGCTGCTTTGGAAAATCACTAACAGTTGTAACTTTATAAAACATTAAATAATAAACAAGATGATGTTATACAGTACTTTGGATAACTTCTTCCATCAGCTTAGTGCAATGTATTATTGGCACCTAAAAGTGAAAGTTTTAATTATTTCCCCTTTTCTTCTTCAGCTGTGCAGTTACATGACCAAAAAGGAAATTTATCATTAAAAAAAATGGATCTAAGGCCCTATTTTCTGGACCCTGCTCAAAGGCTCAATGATTGAAATTCCCCTTCTAATCTACCCACCCCTCCCCGCCAAGTTAAATTACAAAGGCCTTCTCTCACTTGTTCTCTCTCACACCTACACAGACTAGGGTTTCGTGGGAGCTGAGAGATTTCAAATCTCAAGTGAAAGTGAATTACACTGATTTCGTGCAGGGAAACCTTAGGCAGTGCAGTATTTCAGTAGTCAGGTTAATTTCTCGCATACGTGGCACAGAAATGCCCCAGGAAAAAACACAACAGCTCTGAACTGCGTCCCTGGACCAAGGTCTCTGAAAATCCCAATCTTCTTCTGTTGACCATGTTAAGAGGCAGCACAACTTTAAGATATTACTAAATATTAAAATACCAATGCTAATCTCTTTGGAAACCAACAGTTTCTTTCTTTTCCTTTTTTCTTCTCCTTTTGCTTACCACTGTGGGGTTAACATAAGGGGAGCCCTATTTTAGTGGTTGGCCACTTGGTTGGCCCCTTGTGGCCCTTCTCGATGACTCACTAGTAGTTCAATGAGGAAATGTCTAAATTAGATCCTGGCCTAGTCTAAAGTACTTTGTCCTTAGAGTGCCTCTGCATTCCTATTCAATGAATTATGATGATCAAAATATTTGGAGGGAAATGCATTATTTTGACTTTGAGGTAAGAATATCTGTAACCACCTTAAATACGTAAGGTTTTATTTCATTTTTTAGAAGCCTCCAATAAAAACATTCACCCTTTTGATAAAGGATTCTACTTTAACAACGGTCCCTGCCAGGAAACGCTCCCTCATGCTCCAGACTAAGCCTGTTTCCTCTCCTGCTATTCTTAGTGCTTACGGAGAACAGCTGGTGGCCATCCTCCCTGGTCCAACCCATCATATACTTGAAAACCACCAATGGTTTGCCCCTCAGTCATCTCTTCTCCAGGCTGAATAATCCTAGTTCCTTTAAGTTTTCATCACAGATCTTTTTTTCCAACCCTTTAATCATCTTTGTGAGTCCTGGTAAAACAGCAGAAAATAGTTTGATTACTTGAGCAGAATTGGAAAGATAAAAAAGCTTCAGGAGTAAATTGCTTTTCAGAAGTTATATATATGTATGTAAGTGTACAGATACACTTACATGTGCATACATAAGTAGTTTTATAAAGTAAACTCTACAGGGAGGAAGTACGGTTGGGGGTTCATGGACCTTAGTTAAGACTTCAACCTTGTCTTGCTCGTTATGGTTAATCTCAGTCCATCATCCAAAGCCTGAAAGAATAGGTTTACTTGCTATCCCGTCCTGATGTGTTAGCACACACGTTATGAACTCGGCCTGCCTAAATTTATATTAATAAGAATGAACGTGAAATCTGTCCAAGAAGCATCCCTTCCCTCTGCTTCCATGCATGAATCGAAGCACTTCCGTAAATCCAGAAAGTTTACCAAGCTTCTTACATATTGTCAGAGAGCCATGTCACGATGATAAAAGCTGCTGTTTTGAAATTGTAACCTAAAACAGGAGGGTTGTATGTGTTCGCTCTCATTTCTTGTCGACCTGAATGGTTTGCTATCCTTTGTAGAGATCAAACTCTGTATCGTTAAAAATGAAAACGTCATCACTTCACTACAGCCATCGGACACTTCTTCCAATGTTCATTTGCTGCCGATGTAAGGTCCTGAAACTGGATGGCTTTACACCATGTGTCCTTTGTTCACTCGAGAGATCACAAGCTGCCTTCTACCTTGCAACTAGAGTCGGTAAATATCAGGATCATGTAAGTACTAAATATTGATAGCACATTTACACAAAACACACTACGACTAACGAGGATTCCGTGCCCACTCTGCGTAATTGTCTTTAAAATAAAATACAGATAACAAGGTCAGAATAAATGCATCTTGGTATGTTACACACCCTTCTTGTATCAAGTAGGTGGCAGCAAAAGTCAAGAGTTCAGGTCCAAGCCAGAACTCACTTAAATGAGGAGGATAAACCCATTTCCCAAGCACAGTGTACAGCGCATCTTAAGAGGAGTCATCAATACTACTCATGGTACAACACTGAACACACAGCAAGATGGCCATTAGCACAGAAGCTTTCTTTTGAAAACTTCTCTCATAACGTGTTACAAGGAGCACCTTTTAACCTTTTCATGAAGGGTGGTGTGGGTCACACATGCGAAGGCCTTCCTAGAAGCGACAGGACGGAAGGTCACACAACAATGACTGGGATGTGTGTAGCTACCCCTTACATTCAAGGAGGGCTTCACTGTTCACTGGAATTGCACAACAACAGGCAGCAAGAGGTGGGTCATCGACCAGCCTTTCCCCGGACCCACTCTTCTCCTAGGCCTGACACGAGGGAGGAGAGGAGGTGAGGATGGGGCAGAGAAGCGAGAGCAACACAGGACGCCAGTGCTACTTCTGGAGTTGCTAGGGTTCTTCAGAGCAGCGGCCTTTTTTCAAGCTCACATCGTCCAATCCAATCTCCCCCGTGTGACCACGCCTTTTTTCACCTTTGAAGATGACCTAGGGAGAGAACGCACACACCAGTCAAGCCACCTCTGTTCCTCTCCAGCGCCCGCCCATTGCACGAATCTTCTTTCACAGCTAAGGATTAGACGTTCTATCCAAGGAAAAGGCTCGAGCACACCCACCTGGGTCCCTGATGAAGCAGGGCATGCTCTGGGGGGAAATGGAAATCACCAAGTCACCTGTGGACCAGGCCACAGCACGCAGAGCTAGGGAACCTTTCAAAAGCTGGTCCACTTCTGTCATTGATTACCAAGGTCAGAAGGCAGAAGAGGGGGGTGGGTAATGAAGGTGTGGACATTCAGAGGCAAAGATCTGGAAGATCAAAATTAGGCCGCCTATCTTAGAACTTTCCTCATCCTGCCCTGTGGAGTTAACCTGGTTTTGCTACTTAAAATTGGGGGGTGGGGTGGGGTGGAAATCAAGCATCACCATCTAATCCCAATGTTATCTATGTAAAAATCAAAAACTTCCCCTATTCTTATATATTTATCTTCTATAACGCATCCCTGGTTCTTTAAAAAAAATTTTAAAAGGAGAAAGATTTCAGTGCTATGACTTGAAACAATTGATTATCTTTATTTCTCCAAGCAATATAAATATCAGGGAAAAATTAGAAAAAAAAATCAGACCGTAAACCAAATCCAAATATCACCACTACAGTTTGAATGAACTCTGTAGAGCTTCTTGCTAGAATTGTTCCTACAAACGATACATTGAGGCCCAGGCGCAGGATCTTCTAATAACAAATATTGTTCCAACATCAACACAGAAAAGACCTCTCCAAATACAGCCATGATCTTGTGTACATATGTAAACTATATACATTCAATCACAGATTTCGCCACATTTTGTCCTGAGTTGAATAGGACTTGCTAAGGGTATTTTTCTAGCTTCCCACTCAAGGCTGCTTAACTGCAGTCGCTGCGGTCGAGGCAAAGAAAATGGAGCTTTAAATCAATCAATCCAAAAAGAAAGACGCGAGACTGCCAGGGTCAGCTATGACGGGCATCGTTGAAAATGCAGGGGATGAAGGAGCAGGTCAAGCAGGTCCAGAGAAACTCGTGACTCCCGCCCTTGGATATTTGTGTTGTTTCTAAAAACTTACTCTATTCCTAAATTTGCTTTCTCCCCACCCCATTTTAAAAAGAAAAGGGGGAAAGGGGTGGCCATGGTAGTCATAGAGTATATAATGAAGAAACAGAAAGGAAATTACATTGAGTGACGTCATCACACCCAGAAACAAACCAAAGCCCTTCTTTTGTGTTTAAATTAATGAAGAGACAGGCTTCTTCATTGCCAGACGCCAGAGTCCTCCTCTGAAAGGAAAACTGCCTCCTTCGCAGTGCTACTTACACTCTTGACGTCAGCCCCTCGCAAGGTGATCTGGGTATGCCTCCAGCCATGGCCACCATTTCTTCCCCACAGGGCTGCTCCGTGGGCACCGTGCTTCCTCACAAACACTTGGAGTGCGCCGGAGTGCAGCCCGGTCACCTTGTGCCTGAACGACAGGCACAGGTCCCCTGAATGCATGAGGTGGCCGAGAGGTAGGACCAAGCGCGCAGCCTTTCCCCCTGGGCCTTTGGCTGCTGAGATGGTCAGATATTGTCCACCTGGAACGGGAAAAGCAGGGCTGTGTGTGTCCATGCCAACATCCCTCTCGATCATAAATAGTACGGACAGGAGTTTTACAATTTTGCAGTTAAGAAGTTGTACACTTGACAGCTATTTATGTGAGAGAGAAAAAGAAGTAAAATAGGCCTGATTTCTCTGCATGTCTTAAATTCTATGGTGTAATGTTTACAGAACACATTCTTTTTTTTTAAATCATTTTATTGGGGGCTTGTACAACTCTTAACACAATCCATAATACATCAATTGTGTCAAGCACATTTGTACATTTGTTGTCATCATCATTCTCAAAACATTTGCTTTCCACTTGAGCCCTTGATATCAGCTCCTCATTTCCCCCTCCCTACTTACTCCCCCCTACCTCATGAACCCTTGAAAATTTATGTTACTATTATTTTGTCATATCTTACACTATACGACATCTCCCTTCACCCACTTTTCTGTTGTCCATCCCTCAGGGAGGAGGTTACAAAGATCCTTGATTACAAGGATCTACATATAACCTCCTCCCTGGGGGATGGAGAACAGAACATGTTCTTATTGTTCTTAGAGAAGGTTGAAGTCATGCCAGTAACTAGTAATGCAAAAGCAATGGGATATGATCTTAGACATGGACATACACGAGCATGCACATTCACCACCTCATAAGCTCCACCAGTTTAAGGCTGAGTTGATTAGGTTGGGTTAGGCAGAATTTCCTATGTGGAAAGCTAACCTTTAGGCAATCAAGTAGATGCTCATTTAAAACCACCAGCTAATCCGTGGAAGACAGATGAGGCGTTCTACTTCTACATAAAGATTTATAGTCTTTATAATCTACGGGGGCAGTTTTCTGTCCTGTAGGGTGATGATGAGTCAGTACAGACTTGATGACAGGTGAGTTTGTTATTAACAATTGTGATGTTTTTTGTTTTAAGCATCTTCTCCGCTACCCAGTCCCCAGTGAGCTCCCATTAGATCTCGTGGGTGACTTCTGTGTCAGCTTGTGTGCTAAATGCTTGACAGGGGACATCCCATTTAACCCTTGGTCTGTCTACTGGCTTCACAGTTCTCTGGGGCTTCTGAAGTCAACTCTCTTGCTATATTCTTTTCTCTTCTGAAAAGGTGAGTCACCTAAGGTGTCATCCAGCCGATGGGTGACCGACAGGTGGTTTGAACTTCAAACTGCTTGGCCCCTCCACCCCACGTGCTATGGTGGTTTACATGTTTTATATTCTTCAGGGGTCTTTGAACTCCTTGAAGTTGGAAGCAACTTTCCGCCAAAGCTATGCTATTGCAACGCTTGGCATATGGTAGGTGTTTACGGCTATTTCTGGAACAAATGAATGATGTTCTCAGAATCCAGCAAAACTGCAGAGAATTGGGTCCTGAATTCATGGACTTGACAAAAACAAACAAGTACAACACTTTCTACCATTTCCCCTGGTCCTCAGATTATTTAAACCAACATTTAGGGTCAACAGATGTACATGGCCTTTATGATCTCCCCATAAGTCAGCTTTTGAATAATCTCGACTATTTTAGGTAAGATATATGATTATTATAGTTAACCAGCCATTTTGCGCAGGGAAGCACACCACAAAGATTATTGTCATTCTTCTAGAGAGTTCCTGCTAACGAGACAAGTTAAAAAATGAAGACATCCTAATACAAGTTTTAAATAAACCTTTTGCATAGGTATTTCAGACTCTACGTTTAAAACACAGTGAAAGAGGTTATGATAGTTTTTTCTCTAAAGAGCTGCCCTGTGAGCGTGCAATTAAGTTCAAGATTGACCACACTACATAAAACTACATAGCCACCCAAATGGGCAGTTAGACAGTACACATTTTTTTCACCTCCTTCTCAATGTTTTAGGCTATTTAACTGAGAGTTTTCTTAGAGATTTCAGCATATAACAATATTTTTCAAATCTGTATCCTGGGAAAAAGATGTACAATTAGAATCTGTCATATCAGTAGAAATACAAACATGTTCCTTTAGAAATATAATATTTGGATAGGAAAAAACAAACAATCAGGTTAGAAATTAAAATAACACAATAATTTTTTTTAATTGTTTATATTCTTCTCTGATTTTAGCATACAATAATACACTACACACCAAAACATAACCCCACCTGAACTTCCCAGAGGAATAAATAAAGCCTGTGAAAATGTCAGCTGTACTTCAGCATAGTTCTACAAGTTTATGGTTAAAGGATTTATCGATAATTCCATGCCGGCCTGGTTTTACCACACACACCTAACCCTGCTTCTAATTCTGTCACATCTTAGTCTTCCAGCCAGCTAAGATATAACCATCTAAATTACAACCTGTTCTCAGATTTCCTGGGGAACTCCACTCTGAATCAGAGGCTCTCAAAGCTGACTTAGATTTTCAATCCAGTCTTCATCCAATGCTCAAAGCCTTTTAACAATATCTTCCCAAGTGTCAACCAGTCAAGGATCAATATCTCCATAAACAAGCAAAGAAACAAACCCTCCACCTTCCACATCAGCCTGGTCTGTTTTTAGATAGTTCTGGTTCCCTGAGAGTGAAGTGAAACTCCTTGTAGGTGACTCCTTCTCATCATGCCATGTGGCCTCAGCGACCAACCTACAGGATGGTCAAAGGGCAGTCGGACAACGATCGAAAGCAGCTCTGCTCCACCACGCCTATTCCAGGCTAAACATCCCATTCCTTGGTCTGCTTTTCAGGAGCCTCATCACACTTACCGTCGAATCACTCTCCTCCGAGTGGCCTGCTCAGGTGCTTTACCTCTACACTTCGTGGGTAAGAACGAACCTTCACACATGCTCTCGCTAACCTGAAGGGAGCTGGGGTCACCCTGGTCTCATCCAGGACAAATACCGTATTTCTAGGAAAAGAACTTTTTGGTAGCAGTGTCACAGCATCTCACTCAAGTGAATCGCCCTCTCTACTGTAAGTCTGCGGGCTTTCACACTGACTGCTAACCGATACCGCTCCCCTCCCAGAGCCCATGGGCAACACACCTTGTACTCATTCCCATCCCAGCCTTTTAACTGTGACCCAGGGACCTCATCTTTTGGGTCCTACTTATTTCAGTGTCCACAGCCACGTTCCCCTCTGGCCTTGAGTCATCTACAGTTTAGTGACCGTGTCTTCAATGTCTTTGCCCAAGTTATTAGTAAAAACTTGGAGCAAACCTGGAAGAGTGTCTTCTTGAGCAAAAGGAGTCACCCAATCACCCATGAAGCCATCAATGCCTCTCGATTTGTGCTGTGCATCACAGCATAATGATTATAACAAACTTTTTTGTTTATTATTTAAATCATTAGCTCTCTTGCCACTTTTTTCCCCACTAGAGGGAAAGGGGGATTTGGGTCACAAAAAATTTAAACATTTATAAATGTGTTGAAGAATTTTTTTAAAAGGAAAAGTACTAAATTGATTCTAGATATAGTATTTAAAGTCTAAAGATCAAGCATTCTATGATCTACACAGAATGATTTACCAACACAGAGTAAAACAAC
This sequence comes from Echinops telfairi, assembly GCF_000313985.2. NCBI lineage: Eukaryota > Metazoa > Chordata > Mammalia > Afrosoricida > Tenrecidae > Echinops > Echinops telfairi. The sequence continues at coordinate 10,696,646 of NW_022111369.1, forward strand.
ATCTAATTTTATCATTAATTGCTCTCCTGAATGTACCTTGAGTGAGTTATTCATTATGATGATGAACATTACTTATCATTCCTCACACATGACTGCCAAAGATCCTTCCATCTGTAGCAAACTTCTCTAGGTCAGTGGTCCATCAAATCTACTGGCCTGTAATCTGCTAATCAGATCATGCATTCCACCACAAGAAAGCTGAGGTCAGACTGTGGGGTAGCAAAAAGCCCAGCATCTCCCAGACACTGAAACGCCTATGAGACCACAAGGGCATAAGTCAGAAGCCCAGACTTTGACACTAAATTCCATTATCCGTAGCTTTAGGAAATTTGTACAACCTCAGTATTTCCTTTATGAAATAAAGACAGTATTACCTGCTTCATAGCATAGATTCAAGTTGTGAATAATATTAACAAAAGGATGGATAAGGCAGGACTCGATTGTAAGGAGCCCAGATAGCATAGTGGGTTACACGATGGACTATTAATTGCAAGATCAACAGTTCAAAAACCACTAGGCATTCTATCAGAGAAAGATGAGGCTATTTCCTCCCATAAAGATTTACAGCATCAGAAACCTTAGGGAGCAGGGTTAAACTGTCCCTATAGGTCACTCTGAATCAACATTGACTTGATGCAGTTGGTATAGTAAATATTGTAAATCCCAGAGAGATACAAATGGTTTATGCTTGATGGCTAACCTAGAGGCGGTCAGTTCTAATCCAGTTAGCAGGACTATGGAAGAAAGGGCCTGGCTATTTGCTTCTGTAAAGATTACAGTCCCGAAAACCATATGAAGCTACTCTACTCTGTAACACATGGGGCCACCACGGATTAGACTTGTCTGGGCAGCAAAGAGATTTGTTGATTATCTGCAGTAAACATTAAGTAATAGGTTCTCTCTTAACCACATATGTCTGTGACATTACTCACGCACTGTCTTGTTCAGAATTAACCTTACATGAGCGAAAAGGTAACCATAAGAAGAAGATGGAGAATGAAGAACCTGGTGTGTGTGTGGAGAGGGAGAGGGGACATTAAGTAGTATTTGATTTCATAGCTAAAAGAAAATGTAAAGACCATTTAAATCTATGGAATATTCTTGGTTTTAAAAAGTTGATCTCAAATTTCATTAAAAAGATAATTTATATTTTAAATTTATAATTTAATCTTATTAACTCAAATGAATATTATTTTTAGAATGATCTTTTAATACTTGTTTACTCAGTAAGCAAACTGAGGACCAGCACCAAGAGTATCTCAGAGAGATTTCAGAGTCTCAGGCCCTAAATCAGATGTACTATCTCAAAAGCTGCATTTGAAGAATCTGTGTGTCCAGGTAACATGGACACACAGAGAAGTGGGAGAAGAACTGTGTTAACAGATCTAAAGCTCTCTCAAATTAATCTCTGTATGGTTTGTGCATTACCTATATAACAGATACAGAGTTTAAGCACTAGCCTTGGAGGCTAAATTATACACTTCAAGGTTTTCCTTCATGTCTTGCATCTTTCAGAGGGGTAGAACCATGAGTAAAAAGAGGGGTCTAAAAAAGAAATAAAGAAACAAAATTCTTTACCTTCAATTGTTGGTCTCACCCATTAAAGATTTGATTACTGGGGTGGGGGAGGAAGAAAACCAACAACAATATGTAGCTTTGCTTCCTAAAACTAGGAGACCAAACATCTTTTGGGAACTGAAATGTTTCCTCAGTAGAAAGTAACAAAGCCCACATGGAAGAAGCACACCAGCCTGTGTGATCATGAGGTGCCAAAGGGATCAGTTATCAGGCATCAAAGAACAAAAAATCATATCATTGTGTGCTCACCTCCATGATATGATTGCTGAAGACAAATGGGTGCATAAGCAAAT
>NW_022111369.1:10699189-10700948 GCF_000313985.2 Echinops telfairi
CATGAGGGAAAGGGGAGCGAGGAGGGAGGGGATAAAAATGAGGAGCTGATCCCAGGGGCTTAAGTGGAGAGCAAATGTTTTGAGAATGAGGAGAGCAATGACTGTACAAATGTGCTTTACACAATTGATGTATGTATGGATTGTGATAAGAGTTGTATGAGCCCCTAATAAAACAATTAATAAAAAGAAAGAAATTGTGCAATTGAAAAGTCTGTTCATTTTCCAAAGGGCAATTCCTCAAACCACTTTTCTAGTTTTCTAAAACCACCTTTTGAAAAATCTCTCCCTAACACAGTATGTGTAGATATATACAATGAGTTTTCTAGCATTCAAGTAGAATTGAAAATTTTTTAGAGATATTTACAACTTCAGAGAAATTTCTACTTTCTTTTTCTACTATCTCTAAAAAAAATATGTGGGTGGCTGTGGTGGGATGGAATGTAATTGAGAAAATAACATAGTTTTTATACTCTATTATACGTGTGTTATACCTGAAAAAAAGGCCACTACAATTGCTTAAAAAGTGACATGCTGGAGTATGTCTGCATGTTTTCTTGTTGAAAACTTTTTTGGAGAAATATGCTGACCTTTTAATTAACTACTTACCTTCTGATAAGATCATCTTAATTGATAGCTAACAAATCTAGCTGACTAAAAGAATGTGGATTATAAATGCTGAATTATGGGTTTTTTTTGCCTTTTTTAAGTAAATGCAGGGATGTGCTACAAGTATATGTGATTCAGAAGAACTAGGCTCTTCACAGAAGGACAAATGAAATATGTGCCTGAGTTAGATGAAATGGTTTTACCTGCTGGGTCCCTGATTGGTTCCCAGTGTAAGTCATTGTCTTTCTCCCTGATCCATCCACAGAGCCCATGGTCAAAGTTACAACTGTGGATCAGAACACCTGAAAGGAAATCGTCAGAAAGATGAGTAAGTCACCAAAGCAGCACATGATCACAAAAACCTGGCTGTGAACCCGGGCTCTCTGTCCAACAGGTGTTCTTCCTGCTTACATTCCACTCTCCAACCGGAGGGAAGTATAGACATCCTTTGTCAGCACAATCGAGCCAGCATGCTAAACTGCAAAGACAGCACACACAAGTCTTGCCAAACTGTGACCTTGTTAAATCATCACTTGTAAATGACGATTTCCTTACAATCTCAGGGCTGTTTCAATACATTTTCCAAGAAAAAAAAAAAGGGAGCGATGATTCATAATTATTTTTGCTCCAGTGATTTAACTACAGGAAAAACCATGTGCTATTAACAAATTTTCAAAGGTGCATCATTTCCCCAGATGTACCTAGTCAATCTACAATTGGAAAGATATTTTCAGAGGAGGGAGGGAAACGATTATAAGGGGACTAAAAATCAGAGCGTCTTACCTGGATCATCCTTGGCTTCATCCTCTGCACTGATTCCTCTTTCTATTTCAAAAACTTCAAACAAGTCATTTGAAGGCTGTCGTGGAACTGCAAGAAATAAATTTTTAACATTTTTGTGTAGTGAGGTTTGATGAAAATCATTGCCTTTTAAGTCAGGGGCAGAGGAAAGCAGCCTAAGCAGTTTACTCCTTTGAAAGAGTCCAAGATATTTCATTCCATTTCCTATGCAGTGTCATCAAATTTGCACTGTGGTGATTTGTACTCTACTGTTCACCTGGGTACAATTAAAAACAAAATGATGTTTGATTTTTAAGTTTCTCAAATTCAACATAAAATGTCTTCATCTGAAAAAAAGAAACCAAACCATCTC
>NW_022111369.1:10702078-10728996 GCF_000313985.2 Echinops telfairi
CCCAACTCATAACTCACTACACCACCAGGACTCCTTTCTAATGGGAGAGGCGGACATTAGATAAGGGAGTATCCTCATTCTTGGTAATAATAAGGGTGTTCTCATTCACTCATTGCCCTGGAGTACGTTCAGACCCAGAGGTGGTAAGGGTTAGAAACAAAAAACAAACAGCAGTACGACGGCACTGGCTTGGAAAAGGGGTGAGAGAATATTGGTGGTGGAGAGGGGAATTCTTGACGAAATACCAGAGACTCCCTTTTCTTCACCAGATCTATATATTAATTGGCTTTATTTTTATAAGCCAGGGAGTAAAGGATGATCTTAAAACACTAAGTAGTAGACATCATTGAAGATTCTTTTATCAACAATGTTCCTGTTGTTTTTAATAAAGGTTTCCTTATAAATAACAATTCACAATGCTTGCACTGTTTGCTTAGCGTACTGCTTCTGCCGCCTTTTCCTTTTTGTTTCAAGAGTCCGTCCAGTGAAGCCCCCTCTCTCCTCACTACAGATGTACACTCAGATGTACCCAGCCTGGGAGGAAAAGCTGGTCCACAGACCAGCAATGACAACTCATTTGGATTTTCTTTCCTCATTTGGGATTTTGAGAAAGAGTTGCCTTAGTCTTTAGAAATAATATGAAGTATTATAAGAAATATGACCAGAAATGTTACAAAGCATACTTCATTTTTCATGACAGCAAGAAAATTATAATATTTCTATGAAACAATTCATGGTTTCCTCTCTTCCCTTATAATTTATGTAACATTATCTCCATAAGGGAATCACTCAAGTTTTACAGTACCATAGTCTAAGGATAGTATGATATTTTCTCAAAGGATATTATGATAGTCTCTTTTATCCAGATGAGGACGGGCTGTCCAATGCTTAAGGCTTTGAGACTGGAGAGGGTGGATCACATACATTTTCTGGCAGAAATGAAGCTGGTGGTTTATAAAGGGAGACCAAGACAGTTCTCTCTCAGGACCGCCATTTCAACTGAGGCTTGGAGACGATGGAACATGTCAAGCCAAAAAATGAAATGCTGAGACAAAGAGAGGTGGAGTGTTTCTGACAGCAAGTACAGAGAAAGTGCTCAAATGTCTAAAAATGAGGAAGGTCTTCACAGTGGCTAGAGACCACAGAAGAATGGAGAATGTGGAAGGGAGTGTGGTTTTATAGAAAAGATCACAGTCTAGATTACATACTTGGAAAACAGTGATCCAAACAGTTGGTCAGCTTAACAATTGCAAGCCTCAGATGGTCCATAGTAGGTCTCAAGGAATTCAGAGGCTCGCAATGCTCAGCCACTATTAGTTCTTAGAATTTTGTATGCTCCATTTTGTAATCCTCTGAAGTCATTTAACCACTTCTCCTTTCTCCCTCTCACGGGTACATCCCACTGAGAGTCAAGACATGTCAAAAAGAAGCACACTAATCTGGTCTGTGATTTGATTTATGAGAAAATATTAGGTGAAGTAAGTAATGGACAAAATTGCTCATGCAGTGTCATATCAGGTATGAATAAGGGCAAAACTGAGCTAGGAAGAATATATAAAAAGAAATATACTACTCTGCTGACAGTAGTGGTGGGGCATGGTCTCATTCAATGGTTTGTTTTGTTTTTTCCTTTTTTTTTAACCTTTTCCATTTTTGAGACTGTCTACAGGAAGAAGGACTTTCTATTACGGGAATAAAATCTTAGCTAAAAATTGTCTAAAGAGCTTTTTGACAAAGGACATGCCCTTATCCCTACTTCAATTTTGCTTGCCATCAAGTGAGTTGCGGTTCATAAAAATTCTTTTTTTTTTCTTTCAATAACAATTCTAAAGGACAGAGTAGAATTGTCCCTTAAGATTTCCAATGCTGTAAATCCTTAAATGAAAGCAGACTGCCAGTGCTTCCTCCCACAGAGCCGCGAGTGGGTTTGAACCTCGAACTTTCTGTTAATAACTGAGCACTTTACAAACTAACCCACCATAGCTCTTGATACATGATGCTAAATTCAAGACTCCGAAGTTGAAATGTATTTGTGAAATGTGAACACCTTCTCTGATCTAATGAAGCCATTTTGATCAAATGCTGCTGTGGGGCATCATCCAGTTATACCATGCACGATAGAACAAACACGGGGAGGCCATGTGCTGTAGGACGAAACACTGTCCCGTTTCGACCAGCCTCACAATCATTGCTGTGTTTGTGCCCATTGCTGCAGACACTGCGTCAATCCATTCTGGGGAGGGTCTTCCTCTTTTCCGCTGACCCTCTACTTTACCAAGCATGATGTCTTTCTCTAGCAACTAGCCCTTCTATGTGAACTAAAGTAAATGTCACTGTTGTGACAAGCTATTGAGTTGGCTCCAACTCATAATGACCCTATCTACAGCAAAACGACACAACGTCCAGTCTTGCACCATTCTCACAATCGTGACTGGCTCAAGCTCATTATTGCAGCCACTGTGTCCATCCCATCTCAGGGAACATCTCTCTTTTTCACTGAGTACCATTAAGTGTCCTAGATGCGCTACTCTTTGCAATGTTATTCATCATTTGGGATGATCCACACAGTTGAATGCCTTTGCATACTCAATAAAACACAAGTAAAAGTTGTTTTGACAACTTCTAAGTGTCTTTGATTCATACTTTGTACTCACCATGTTCTGATTATTAGAGGATGTTTGCAGTAGTTTCTTTTGAGTCTCACCTTAACAGCAAATGAAGTCCTGGACTCTTCACTCCATTCATAAAAGTAGACTGAAGTTTACTTTTCTTTGAGGAGGCAGCTCTTCCCCAACTGTATCTAACTGCTGTGATAGTTAAATAATTTCATGCCAACTTGATAAATAAAAGTGTAGGGGTGGAGTCTAGCCTGTCAATCAGGTCACAGCCAGATGGTGCCTCCTTATGGGCATTGTCTTCTCATAAGGAGGGTTCTAGGAATATCTCCACCCCCTGTGCTGTTACCTTATTGTTGGTGAGCCATGCTCAGACCTACCAGAGCCCTGTGAAGTTTCCACTGCCATTGAATCCACAAGACTTTTCCCCCACCAGCCTGTGCTCTTCCTGCATTTTGCACCATTGCATGTAACTATATGAGGATGACTGTGTGAAGAGGAACTTATGGACTAGTACTGGACTTACGGACTTGATCGCAATTGGGCTTGGATGCTTTCTTAATATATACAATTACTCCTTTGATATAAAGCTCCTTCTTATACATATATGAGTGTCTCTGGATTTGTTTCTCTAGTCAACCCGGCCCAACATGTGCCTACAACCTAAGGGAGCCTCTTCCAGCACGATATCAACCAGTGTTCTGCCGCTATTCATCAAGTTGCCGTTGGCTGTTACCTCAGAAGTGAACTGCTTTGTCCTGCTTCACAGTCTGTTCTTACTATGGAAGCTCCGATGAAGCTTGTTTATCCTGCTCCTCTTTGAAATACCGATGGCACAGTTTCCAGAATCGCAAGAAAATGCAAGCCATCATAGTCCAACAGACTGAAGATAAATGGTGTATCATAAACAACTAGCCTTGCCAAAAAGTAGAAATATAACCAAGATATTTATATATGATTTCTGTCTTCATCCTCATTTATTCTTGAGCTAGTATTTACTATGAGAACATCACCAATTCAATAGAAACACATACCTATTTGATATTGTTTTTAGTTGGGTCATTAATTTTTAGAATGGTGTAATTTAAGATATTTTAAAAAGATGAACAGAATTGATAAAAATGTAATCCTCTCACCATTTTTATACCTACCACTCATTTTCCATCCTTCCCATCAAGCTACTCATTTATGTGATTCAACCAAGAAATAATTCATGAGAGCCAACTGGATACTAAGCACTAGGCTAAGAGCTTGTTGTGAAACAAAATGATGAGACATAATCTTGCCCTCATGGGGCCTATATTCTAGAGGTAAAAACAGATACTTAATTATTTCCCTGAGTAATAAGTCCATTAAGTCTATCTAACCTATCCAAAAGATGCACTATCCAAATGAGGATTGGGTGAGGAGGGCTATCCTGAACTCTCTGAGAAGTGATGCTTACACTAGGGTATAATGGATGAGTTACTGGTAACTAGGGCTTTAGAGAATGTAAGAGCTGGGGACACATGCTTCAGTATCTTGGAGAGCTGATGGGGGAGGGGCAGGGTGCATGAGGAATCCAACAAATGTAACTGGAGACAGTTAGCAGGCTGTGCAGTGCCTTTTTAAGCTCTGTAGATATTTTAGACTTTATCCTGGTGGAAACTGGAAGCCTACAAAATGTTTTTACAGAGTGCTAAGATCAGAGTTGCATGTTAAAATCAATTCTGCAGTATCCAGAAAGGAGAGGGGATAGTAGAGATATGGGGGTGAGTATAAGGTGGCCAGTTACAACCCAAATTCGTATAGACTAGGGAATGTTGGTATATACTTAAAAGCTTCATTTTCTACAGAAGTTTCTTATGTTGGTTGATATTTTACCCACCAAAAATATTTCTTACATTAATTTGTAAATCTTCTACATAAACTAGAAGTAATGGGAATATACTGTTATAATTACTGAAGCAAACAGACAAAAGAATAAAACTGGAGTTGGATTGGGGTTAGGGACACTGAATTCTATCATAATGCTATGCAGTTCTGGATCCAGAGAGAGGGTGGGTTGGAAAGGGGGAACCGATTACAAGGATCTACATGTGACCTCCTCCGTGGGGGACAGACAACAGAAAAGTGGGTGAAGGGAGACGTCGGACAGGGCAAGGTATGACAAAATAATAATTTATAAATTATCAAGGGCTCATGAGGGAGGGGGGAGCGGGGCGGGGAGGGAGGGGAAAAAATGAGGACCTGATGCCAGGGGCTTAAGTGGAGAGCAAATGTTTTGAGAATGATGAGGGTAATGAATGTACAAATGTGCTTTACACAATTGATGTATGAATGGATTGTGATAAGAGTTGTATGAGCCCCTAATAAAACGATAAAAAAGCAAAGAAAAATGTCAATATGATCAAGTCCTCAACTTGGATGCAATCTTAGCCTAAAATAAAGTTCTATTCTTTGAAAGCCAAAAAAAAAAAAGAAAAAAAAATTTTTTTTTGAACCCAGACCCCAAACATTATATTACATACATGTTTCCTGGTGATGTGATAATATCAATATATAATCTATGTTCATGAATGGGGTTTCCCAAATTAATAAATTGCACTTTTGCCGACAATGCTTTCATAGCAAGCATGGAACAGTCAATGTAAATATTACCATACAGACCCTTTGCTAGAGTTCTTACAAAGAGTAATTAGAGCAAAATGTAAGCACTCATTATTATGGGTAAGTTTGCAAGTTCAATTTCTGAACTGCAATGGCTCCAATGACACAGCCTAGATGGGTTCTGGCATTTGGTGTCAGACTCAAAGATCAAAGATAACCCAATTGTAAATGCTATGCTTATGGGTTTAGTTCATTGAAGAAAATGGTACATAAGGTTCCTGTTATTTAGTATGTTCTTTATGGTGGCAGAACCTCAAAATGCTTAGAGCCTATAGGTTGAATGCATAGATACAAAGGGAGAAAGATATATCGAGACTGTAGTTTGCCACAGATTTCATTTTACTAGGATCTACAGTCAATTCTCCTGGAAGTAACAGTCAGGAAATCAAATGACATATTGCAATGAGGAAACCTACTGCAAAAGACCCTTTCAAAGAGGTAAGAAGCAAAGATTTGAGGACTGTGAGGGTAAGGTGTGTTGAAGCAATGCATACTATTTTCAATTGCCTCACAAGCACGTGATAGCTGGACAACGAATAAGGAGGATCAGAGAAGAATGAATGATTTTGAGATATGGAGTTGGCAAAGAGTATTGACTATGTCATGGATTGCCAGAAAAGCAAACAAATGTCTCCTTAGAAACAATGATGCTGGGACTTTGGCTCACAGACTTTGGACATGCTATCAGGAGAGGCTAGTTCCTGTAGAAGGACATCACGTAAACTAGCGGGTCCATGAATTAGATGGAGACCTTCAACAAGATGGACTGCAAGTGGCTGCAACAATGGACTCAAACATAGCAACTGTGAGCACGGCCCAGGACCGGGCGGCGTTTGGTCCTAGTGGACATAGGGTTGCTATGGGTCAGTACCTAACAACAACAACATAGATGGGAGGGTGCAGAATGATGGCATTTTGTGGGTATTTTCTTTTCTCTCTGTGGTTAACTTTCAAAGTCACTCTCTAGTTCCAAAGTATATGCACTATAGCTTTACATCATCAAGAGAAAACCTTTCTCTGTAATTTCCTTAGTTATATTGCAGAAATTCCATAGCACAAAATCTATTATTACAGAAAATTCTATGTATTAAATACTAGCACACACACAAACAAACCCCTTGTCTTCTAAAGATTTCATCCCATGAAAAGAATCTATAAATTTAAGAGAAATACTTTTGGGTTGGAACAGGAGTCAGCAAAATGTTGAGAAGGAATAGCCAATGCTGTCCCTCACCGCAATTTAGAAATTATTCTGGAGCCATCTAAATATATTTTTACAAACAACGGACATCACTAATATCTGAATGATTGCCTTTAAAAATGTTCAATTTTACTCCAGAGCCACATGTATAGACCTAAAGAGCCACATGTGGCTCCAGAGCCACAGCTTGCTGCCCCTGTACCTTGACTAAAGAGCAAGAATATTAAAAAGGAGAGAGAGAAATATTCGGGGAGGTGAAGTATAGACATAGCTACTCAGTAAGAGGACTGATTTTGTGACACACTTATTTCTACTTTTTTGAATGACATCTTTATTAAAGCTTCTGAACAGCTCTGAAGCATCAGGAACAATCCTAGGATAACAAGTTAGCTCAAAGATTGTTCTTTTCTAAGCAGGATCATGACTTCTGCAGATTCCGGGAACATTTCTCTCTCTCTTTATTGTGTTTTCTTCTTTGTTATTTCCAAGCAAGAAAAGTAGGAAGGTTAGACTCTATCAGTGCAGCAGAACAGGGTGTGTCTGGTCAGTACACTCGCTGGTCGGTCTGCACACAGACCTTCCTGGTTGGGAGTGGAAATCCACTAGTTGTAGGGGAGGGCTGTCAATGGGCCCAACCCCACTGCATGAGGTTTCCATCTAGATGCATCTCTGAAAAGACAGTTGCTAGTCTCTGCGTCGTCGTAAAGAAGCTGAAGTGATGCTGTCTCTATTTTAACATACAAATTCATCAGCTAAATACATTAAGTACCTTAGCAAACCATGGCATCCCAATTATTTTGTAATAAAAGATGTCTGAAGTACTAGATTTACATTTTCTCGGCTCCTGTAATGTCTCACTTGCAAATCATTTTGCTTTAAAAGGATCTGATTTGCAAAAGTGACTATAAAATTCAAGTGAGCCATAATTTAGAAAAGTATAAACTCAGGACCAGAACACAAAATACAGCTGCCTTTTAAAAAGGGCTAAGTGTTGTTGTTGTTGTTGTTGTTGTGTTGTTAGGTGCTGTAGAGTCAGCTCCACCTCATAGCGCCCCTGTGAGAAACAGAACGAAACCCCGCTGGGTCCTGCGCCTTCCTCACCAATGTCCTTAAGCTCCGCCCACTGTTGCAGACCTGGTGTGAGTCCATGGTCTTGAGGGCCTCCTCTTCTTGCTGGCCCTCTATTTCACCAAGCATCAGCCCCTCCCCAGGCACTGGTCTCACCTGATCACATGTCAAAAGTCTGGGTTCAGTAGGCAACGCTATTGCAATAGAGGAGGGTAAGTCAAAGGATTGCTACTGGGTTTCCAGTTTATACACGCACTGGTTCATGTCAAACGGAACGTGTCAAACAGGTCTCTGCAGTCAGTGGATGGCTGCTGATAGTTCTATGCGTGTTACACTTGTCTTAGTCTTATTCGGGTACCTTCCACACACAAAATGTCCAATCAAAGCAGTGGCTTCTAAGGGGATCTGATAGTCCAGTAAAATTCAAGGTAGAGAGGTCAGCTAATGTTACAGCAGCCTGTGGAGGGGTTCCAAAGGAGTATCGTGATAAATTTTCTCAAAGGACACAGGATGGCCTTGAGGAGGTATGATGAAGGCATTTTTCAAAAAGTTAAAAGCTGAAATGGTGAGTAAAAAGGCCAGGAAAATTGTGTCAAGGAATTATTTTTCTTTTTTTGACAAGTCATCAGCAGTAAATAGGTGGCACCTTCTATTCCCATAACTGGGAAGAGAAGACAAATGTATTCACCACCCTCACCGTATTTGAGCTTCTTGTCCCTTAACAATTGGAATTATTCTTCATCATGCGAACGTCCTGTGAGGATGCTTCTTGATGATCATGCCCTGGAACCCATCCACCCAAAGCCCTGGCCTTAGTTTTTCAGATTTCCTTCTTGTTCCCAAAACTTAAAGACCGGTTAAAAGAACACATGATTTGAGTTCCTCGAAGATGCTAAAACTGCAAGATACCATATATACTCACTCGAGTGTAAGCCAACTCGAATATCAGCCGGGGCACCTAATTTTATCACAAAAAACGGCATTAAAAGTGTGCTGAAAAACTTGGCTTATACACGAGTATATACGATATGAAGAATTCTTGGGGAAGGAGTTGAGAGGTAGAAATAGTGCCTCAGAAGTGTAAATGGAGAATATGTTGAGAAACAATCGTTTCACATTTTGGTCTTTTAATTTAGTAAGTGTTTCTATGAGGTCATAGCAATACTTTTTGACTTCCCCTCATATCTGTGTTCAACAACACAGTAGTAGTGATTTTTAATTGAGGGTCCTTATGAAATGCCAAGCTCTATGGTCACTTTTGCATGCACTCTCTTGTTTAACTCCCACAACCACCCAGTGAGGTAGATCATATAATTATCCCCAACTCATAGACAAACGAAAGCATAGGTAAACAATAATATGTCCCGAATCACAGAGTTCTAGGAGCACAGTATTTTTAATTATAGCTCTACATGAGAGTAGTTTCAGAACCAATCTTCGTGTAATATTTTAGATCTGATTCTGACTTTATTGACATTCACCAAGAACTCAATTTTTATTTTCCAATCCGAACTGTTTCTCCCCTTTTCCAGCCACCATAGTACCCAATTAAAATATAAATCAAAAATCCTGAAAATGTTCAGAATTCACTGCACCCGATCCTGACCTGTAAGCAGCAACAGGCCTCTCCTTCAAAACACGAGCAGAAATTTAATCTTCAGGGAGATGTCCGCCTTCTTCTCGGGGTGTCTCCAGGCCTCGGGGTTACGGGAAAGCAAACTAGCTTGAGGACCTTTTCAGCTCTCAGTGGAAACAATCTTTTTACTCATCACCACACTGCATTAGAAAGAGACGACATCATCTTCCCGGGACAGAGAACAGTGTGCCCACACTAGTCACAGGCTATAAAATCTGTAGATGGGAAATGACGGCGAGGACCTTGGGTCAGCATGCAGCAATAAAAAAAAAGGGACATGATTTTATTCTTACTGCTTGGGAATTAAAATTTCAACACGTCCTCATGTTCTTATATTAACAGCCACAATCATCTGCCTCTCTGATATGGGGACACAATATATTTCATAATCGGGATTCTACAATACCTTTCCCTCTTTGTTTTACTGGACTCAGGGGGACTCTTGCTGAGGCACACAATGGATGCATTTCAAACGATCAACATCTGGCTAACTCTTTCCATCCTAGCCAGGCCTACAACCAAGACAGGGCTACCACCTGGTTCTTCCCGGCTCTGTCATGGCTAATGAAGTCAAACCAGAACAGACTCAAATTTGTAGAACTGTGTGAACCAGGAAGAAAACCGGAATGGGGAAACTTACAGGTTGACACCTTGCTAGAAACTTTGTCTCTCGCTTATAAACCTCTTGATTAGCACAGTCAGAGAGAGAGGCACCCCTGTTAAAGATGGCCGCAGACCATGCTGCTTGGTATGTGTATGTCAGTGCCTGCAGTCCTGGCAATATACCATTCTCTCACCTCAGTCTCTGAAGGGGCATACTCCCTCTTTTCTGGGCATACTCCCTCTTTTCTGAGTCTCCTGTTCCAGGGCGCCGACCTATAATTTTTCCTATTGTAGTCATCATGTGTGCTTCAAATTGTGTATGCTTTTGTTTCATTGACCATGGTTCTAATCAGCTCAAAACTCTGCATCCAAGACACAGCTCTGCTGTGCTGCAGCATTATGGCTCAAAGAGCTCGGCCGCTCAACATGTAGTCTTCAGAGAAGCCACGTCACCTGGCCCCTCCTTGGAAAAGCAGGATCTTCTGCTGCACCTCAGATCGACTGTATTTTACCAGGAGTCTCATGATCTGGATGCACATGACCCACTGCTCTTGGCTGCTTCCAGTTCCCAGAGACACTGTCCCACTTTCACAAATACACTGCCATCTCTCTCTTCCAAGGAGCAGCTGGGGGGGTGGGAGGGGGGGGTTGATTGCCCCCCTTGTGGTTAATAGCCCACTGCTTCGTTAAAACTCAGAAATATATCCCTAAAAAGTCCTATTTAGTAAATTTATTGCATGCATTAGGAATATACCTCTTCAAAAAGCACCACAGTTTATTCTGGTTCAAATGAGCTCTGACCACTTTTGAAAAATAAAATCTACTTTCTGGTCCAAGTGATATCCTTGAAGTACACTGACTTTCCCAGCTAAACTTGAACATACTTGACATATTCAGTTATAAAGAAAGTTTTGCGGGATTAAAAACAGAAACGAATGCATTGATTCATATTTTACAACTGTGGGATTGAAATAAAATCAACATGATTAACAATTGGAATCTCTTGGACTACATTTTTAAAAAATCACCACTGCCCTCTTCTCCTAAGGAAATATTGCTATAACAGATTAGTGTTACCAAATGAGAATATTTTTTAAAAAGACAAAGAAAATTCCCAAAATATCATAAATGATATATTTATAGTTACTTTTACTGTCTTTTTTTCATGTAGACATATATTAAAACAAAAAAATCACTGACTTATAGCAAACTTATTAGACAGTGTGGAACTGGCCCATGGGTTTCTGAGACTCTTTATGGGAGTAGAAAGCCTCCTCTTTCTCCCAAGGCGTAGAATGGTATGTACATGAAGACATGTAAATGTGTGCTTTATACCTCATTGGTTCATGTGGCATAGATGGTTATGTATCTCCTGTTCCTTACCACTGTATAACATGAGTGTTTACCCAAGAACCCTGTTAGTAGATACATTGTAGAAAGCATTTTCCCTTCATTTCCATTGCCTGAATAAAATTTTTCTTATTTTCTCTGCTCAGGGGCAGCTCCTACTCACTCGGACATCAGGTCTAATAAAGACATCTGGTTTTGGTGCTCTGATCCCAACTTTTGAGCAGCCCCTTGTAGCACCCCTCTGGCATCTCTAAAGACATTCCACCACTCACATCTATTTTTCTCCTCTAGATAGAAGCTCTCCAAGCCCCTTTCTGCCTCTCCTTTGCCCCTACCCTCTCACCAGAATATTCCTAGAGTCCAAGACCAACCTATTAGTCTCAGAAGCCACGCAAATGAGCTAGCCAGAGAAGACTGTTGGGCTCTATGGACAGCAAGTCTCCACACTTGTTAGTTCAGCCATCCTGGCTTGAAGTTTGTTACACTAAATTCATATTCCACTGAACTCTAATCCCATGATTACTTCCACTTGGGAAATGATGCAGATTATATGCCTCTCCTAGAGATTTGCAATGGCCATTATCACATTATTGAGAAGTTTTGCAGTTAACAGACCTGTTTAAGTTGGCTACTCCTGGGATTTTTCAAAGCTATTTGACTTCAGAACTCTTTAAACATGCAATTGTATAATATCCCAGAAAACTAATGTTCTGTAAAACACACTTAGGTAGCACTGGTCAGCCACACTAGTGAAAGAGCAGGAATTCCATACTATATTAAGATACATCACTGTTGCTCAAATAATGCAATACGGCTAGCCTTGAAAATGTATCTGTTAATACTTGTGTTCATGAAGACCTAAGAAATCTAGCGTACATAAAGTTGTTGCAATCTACTGTCAAGTTAATCTCTGATTCATGGTAACCCAGGGCACAATGGTGCTAAATGCAGCCTGGTCTGGCACCGCAGGATCAAACTGTTGTACTCCGCAGGGTTTTCATTGGGTGGTTTTTGTTTTGTTTTTTAAGTAGACTCCGAAGCCTTTCCTCCTACTTCAGCTAAGTCTGGAGGCTCGGCAAAAACGTTGTGGACCCCATAGTACCCCTGAAACCTCCAAAGGCAGAGAAATTTAGAAACAAAGGTATTTTCAAATCCTACAAGAAATATTTTGTTAATCATATACTATTTAAAATTTCCCCTTCATGATATACCTTATATTTTTAAACAAACAAAAAACAGTGTCATAGAGTCAATTTCAACTCATAACAACCCCATAGGGCAGGTTTTCTGAGACTAAAGCTTTTTACTTAAGTAGAAATCCTCATCTTTCTTCCAACTCCTGGCTGGTGATTTTGAACTGCTTTCATGGCAGTTACCAGCCCAATGAGTAACCACCCCACCACCAAGACTCCTTAGCGACACAAAATACAGGGTCTGGAGATAATGGTCAGCTCTAACCATGACCCTCCTTAGGACCTGACAGTATTAAAGATGACAACATAAAAGATGTGTCATACGAATTCAGGTTAAATTTAAGAAAGAACATTGCAACTGTAGGACGAATTACTGGTGATAATGCCGGAGATGGTAAGAAATGTCTTTTGGTTATAATTTGAAGGTTGGGCTTATAGGATTTCCTTATAGACTGGACGTTGAGTATGGAAACCGATAGTGCTAATTATGGCCACTGTTTGGTAGTCTCCTCTTGCCCCTCCCATTCTTCAATTGTGTTCTTCTTGCCTTCAAATAGCTTTGGTTTTAAATGGAAAAAAATTGTAAATTATATTTTCTTTAGAATTGATATAGGTATGTTGTCCCCATAAGGAAAGATTATAGGGATATAGTAAAAGAAAAAATGCATATAGCAAGAATAAATATCTAACCTCTTCTCAAAATGGGATCAGAAGATAGTGAAATCTCTTATTTCCTTTTTTTACTAAACAGATATCACTTGTCTGTTTTTTTCTAGTTGGTTGGATGAAAATAGATGTCTGAATTTCAGCATATCTGAAATTTTTCCTGATCTTTTACCAAATCGCTCTACTTGGAGCCTTCTTAACCCCACTGGACACTGTCTCTTGCTCTTCCTTCCTTTCCACTGCCGTAGAGTGCGTTCTGATTCGTGTGGGCTCCAAAGACAAAACAGATCTGCCCCTGTGGGCTTCTGAGACTAAGTTTTTATAAAAACTAAGAAGTCTTATCTTTCTCCCATGGAGTGGCTGATGGTTTTGAACTGCTAACCTTGAAAATTAGCAGCCCAAGGCATAACCCCCTATACCACCAGGGCTCGTAGGGCCAAAGAAATTAGAGACATATTAGATTCCTGTTTTCTAAGTTCGAGTTTCTTCTTTTATCTCCATTGGTGGAACCACCCTCTACCAGGTTGCCATTAAAATCTGAAAGTCCTTAAATCTAAATGTAGCTCCAGCTTAGATCTAACTCTCAGTTTACAACAAATACAGGGAAAAGCTATCCAGTTTCTCTCACCTCCTCTTGCCTCAAACCACCAATTTATGGGCAATTTATTGCAGGGACTCTGCCGCTTCTGATTCAGTGCCTTTTAATGACAGGGCCTGTGTCCACAATCTCTAAATGACGAACAAACACCGTTTCATGCAGGAAGTCTTCCTTGTCTACTCCCTGCCCAAAGTTGATTAGGGTCCTCTTCTCTCTGCTCCCACAATGTCGTGCACATATACCTTACACAGAACCTACCACAGACCCTGGTTCGCTTCTGGGTGAATGTCTTTCCTCCTTTACTTTGAGAACGCCTACTTATAGAAAACCATATGTGTGCAAGGGGAAGCAGCTCTATTGGGTTTTCAAAGCTGTGACCTTTGGGAAGCAGACAGACAGCTTTATTTTCCAAGGTACATCTTTGGCTTTGAACCCCAGACCATTTGGATAGTAGTCAGTCCTTAATCATCTGTGCCAGTAAAAATGTTTTCTGATTGAACAAATTTCCAAGTAAATCTGAATATGAATCAGAATTTCCATACTGGATAGGAGCTACGATCTACATATAGCTTCATAATATTTTCCCCCATTTCCACACACAGTCTTTCATTTTTGCTAATTGACTTAGTCTTTGTAAAACTCTTTATAATAATTACCCATAGGAATATACAACTTCATACTCTGCCCTGGTGATTCCTTTCATGAGTTTCTTACTCAAGACATGGCCTGTGGTTGAAATATCATCAATAAAGGATCGATTTAAAGTGTGTCCAAATAGTTAAATGACTTACTGAACACATCTCCTCTGGGTTTCTGAGGATCTGTCTGTATCCTGTTGTCAACTGTAATCACTCTTGGATATGTACTGGTCGCTGCTGCTATGGTTGTCAGTCGGGCAGTTGGCCTTGAGGTTGTTGTTGGTGGAGGCGTTCTGAACTCTGTTGATGGTGGTAAGGGTAGAGTAGGCTGTGGTGTTGGCTTTGGTGCAGGTCTTGTTGTTGGCTTAGAAGTGGGCCTGTTGGTAATGACAGGAGGAACATATGGTGTTTCCAATGGCCATCTAGTACTTCCGACATCAGGAATCCAATTATGGTGTCCTCCATCACCCTTTACATTAGTATGATTTTCCTTTGGAACATGAATTGGACCTGAAGGATCAATCATGACTTTTGGAATATCTGAAAGAGTCAAAAGATTTGAAATAATATGTTAACTTACTAAAGGAAATTAAAGCAGCAGCCTAAAAATAAATACCCCCCCAAAAAAATCTCTTGCCAACTTGGTTGCTTTGCATGCTTGGAATATCCCCCTAATGTAAGCCAAGACATTTGACAAGTAAAACAAAAGTCAGTTCCACATATATATATATAAAATAAATCCATATATATGTGCTTATGTACTATGTATATACACATGTACATATTTAGATATACACCCATATACATACAAACATATATCCACATATCCATTCATTAGATGTATACAAAAGATACATTGGTGTTTCTATAATGAATATGTATTATTTGAAAATTAAAACTATTTTAATATTTATAAAGTAGAAATCTATATCAGAAAGCAGGAAAAAAGGCGGTTTATTTGGGGGATGAATATGATGGCCTGAAAATAGGTTTAAGAACTAATCAAAATTCAATGATATTTTAAAAATGCACAGTGGGGCAAAGTTAGTCCATTTTCTTTCTCAATTTGTTTTTTAAAATGAAAAATACATAGTCTATGTTAAGTATCCATATGCTACCTATAGTAGAAGATCGTGTTTAGAATTATCATAACACTAATTTTTTTCTCATTTACACTTTGTAAGAATTCAAATCCTGTAAAAATATTTTGAGTAAAGTTCTACATTTTGTTCTGGATTTGGTCTTCAGAGCCTGACTAATTTACACCACTGCTTCAAAAAAAATTAAAATTTCCGAGGTCACCACAGTCATTTGTGGAATCTTTCCTTGATAATCTTTAGCAAAAAGAATCACTATTTAATCTGCCTGGAATGATACAATCCCGACCAAGAGTGACTGCATGGCCCTTCGAAATCTTTTAATCCCCAGGACTTTATGCTCTACGATTTTCAGTAAATATTTTACTCGGGCGATTTTAAAAATTGTCTATTGCCACATGAAATGCATGCTTTTGAGGTTTATACATTTCTCATGTTTATCTACTAACATAACCATGGCGCCAAATATAGCTCATGGAAATCTGAAAAGCAGTTGGGAAAACAGAGAAAGTAAATATGTGGATGATTTTCTTCATAGTGGAGTTGGGAGGGAAAACCAGAGGAATTAAAGCTGCAGAACATATTCAGAGTAACCCATCTCCCGACCCCAGTGCCAATGAGAAATGAATCTTTCTAATTTCAACAAACTCAGATTCTCAGGGCGGGCTCCCTTGTTTTTCTTACTGAAGGAGAGCTATAGAGAGGTCTTCATCAGAGTGATTTGATGCTGTAAGATTAGAACATATCACTAAAAGCTTGACTTGTAAAAATTGACTGAGAAAATCATTTCATCGTGGAAAGCGCAGAAACTACGCTTCCTTCTTAAATCACCCTGTTTCTTTTTTCTTTTTTTTTTTGGTTTGCTTCACTTTAATTTTATTTTTTTATTACATTTCTTTTTTTTTTCTAATCGTTTTATTAGGGGCTCATACAACTCTTATCACAATCCATACATACATCAATTGTGTAAAGCGCATTTGTACATTCATTGCCCTCATCAGTCTCAAAACATTTCTTCTCCACTTAAGCCCCCGGCATTAGGTCCTCTTTTTTCCCTCGCAACGGCCATCGGGTCAGCCTGTATTTCCTGCTCACATTTAGAGGTGGGGAAGAAGTACTACTCACACACACAACTCAGTCCATCGCCCTCGTATCCCTGGTGACATTTACATCTGTAGGACCCGTGGACGTTGTAACATCGAGCAAAGCTGCTGCACTGATATTGACCCAGAGCGCATTCGTCGATGTCTGCGCCAGAAAGAAGGAAAACAAGGGGTTTAACTGTGAGGTGGCTACAATGACCTGAAAACTGTTTCCAGTGTAAAAATTTCTCTTCCTCCTTTGTTGGCAATGTAAAATCCAACCCAGAACCATCAATGACGGAACTGGATCTCTTTGTTTGTTTAACATGAATACCCATCCCGGCCGCAAATATCTCGGCCATCACCCCAGGGAAGGCTGCATAGGAAGCACTATGCGGAGAAGGAACGCAAAGGGTGGGCTTTATTACCGTGACATTGGTATCGGCCTCCAATGTACATGAGGTCAAAGCCTTGATGACACTTGCAGATGTAGCTCCCGAAAGTGTTGACGCACTGCCTGAATCTAGGACAGGAGGCTCTTCCAGTTGCACATTCATCAATATCTATAAATATAAGTCGATTACATTTTAGGAAGCACAAGGGCACGTTCCAACGGACTATATATATAGTTCACACAAGTAACGGAACTATTTGCAAACAAGTAACCCAACTTCTCTGGAGCATAGTAAACTCATCACAAATGGCATCCAGTTGCTCGCCACCCCCACCCCACCCCACCACACGCACCCAGAACTTCAGTTCTATATGTTCAAACTTCAACTCCACCCTTGAAGCCAGTTTTCTCTTATACTACCCCAGCTTACACTGCCCCTGTGATCACTTAATTCTGTGAACTACACACAGGAATCATCCTTAATTCTATCACACACAGGAATCATCCTTAATTCTATCTCAGAAAAGTCATTTGAAGCCATCTACTCTTCCCTTCACCTACAACCATGACCCTGATCCTGACTACTCCAGGCTGAGAGGGGTCTCCAAGCTGACCTCGCCGATGTCTATCCTGCCGCACTGAAACATTTCCTAACCAACTACCAAAACGATCCTGTTGAAGATTGGGGAGTCCTGACTACACTGAAAAGTTTCTACTTGATTTTTGGGATTAAATACACATTCCTTACCACATCCTTGAAGGTTTCCTTCTGAAGGATCATGATCTAGAAGATAGTGAACTGCCTATTGCAAATAACTGCTACTCCCATCACCATTCACGGTTTTCATGGATGTTGGTTTCACAACTCACCCACACAGGTCCTCCCATCAGGAGCCAACTGCAGGCCAGGAGAGGGGCACTGGCACCGGACCTGTCCTTTGACCACATCACAGCCGTATTGGCAGTTTGCCAGGGAGCACGTCAGGGCACCTGGAAGCAGAGTGTGTGGCTGACTGAGGGGCACAGAGAACAGACTCTGCGAATGAAATCACTATGTTCCCCTCTTTTCCTGAAATCACTATGTTCCCCTCTTTTCCTGAAAGCAGTGACCCAAACCAACCGGAAGACACTGAGGGCTAAAGTATGCAACTTTCTAGAGAGAGTGCAGAGAAAGGAGAGGGAAGTAACCAGCTCTGTTATTCTCTGGGGGAGACCTTGAGTCCTTTTGAAGAATTAAAAAAGAAATGTAAAGCTGTATCCTGCATGGATTATCTGGAAATATTTTCAATGGTCAAGGAAAGTGGAGAATAGAGTTATTTTGTTAGTTTATACAAGCTAAGTGCTGTTTTGAATAAAACATCCAAGTCATGTCGCAACTCTCCACTGAATTCCCTCAGAGGCCAAGTGGAGATTTCTCATGGAGCTGCACAATGTTGGAAGATACCAACATCACCAACACGCATATTAAATATGTACTCACATCCTTCCAGAAAGTTTCATGCTTTGTGCTAGATAATATTAGCCAACCTTTTGGTGTTAGAAGTAAAATCTAATAGGAGAGAAGTTGGCCAAAAAAAAAAGAGGGTGATATCAGACAAATTGAAAAAGAAACATAAAACTTTCACACTGGGAGGACAGTAAGAGTTAAAGGCAGCAGCAGTAATTACTTTTATTCATCAAATCTGGCAATAATGGAGATCTATGAGCAGACACATGGATAAACATACAGGCTGAATGGATGTGGGAAGGAGAACATGAGTTTTTAAAAAATGCAATTGATAACTGATAACTTAGTAACAAGAAAAGTCAAGTCACTAATTGTGAGATATTGTATAAGCATAACTCCCATGTAATGTTCAGCCTGCAGAGAATTTTAAGGCTTTGTGCATCTTATCATCACCCTGAAATAATAGTTGGAAACCAGGTGCACATGCATTCTACTATTTTCATGGCATACAGTCATTTATTTGTTTACCTTAGTTTTATTTTTATTTCCAGGAAAGTAACTTAAATGTTTCCATTCTTCTATAGAAATGTAAAAATGGACGAGGTATTTATGAATGGTTTATCATCATTCAACAAATCTGAAGAATTTCCTACAGGCAATAGTGCACATCCTTATGAGTACGACCATGGGCACTAAATCAATGTTTCCCAAAGTGAGTGATACCATGCCCTGGGGGATGCTGGAGCCACCCAGGAGGGTGCTGCAAAAGCGGACACCTCCTACTCCTTATCCTGGATTATGAGGTAGAGGACAAAAGTTCTTCATTTCCAGGGGCACAGAGTAATTTACTTTCTGAACAGGGAGCAGAAGGCCGAATCAGTTTGGGAACCTATGCTATACGTGGTCACTGGTGTTGTTCTTCTAGCTGGAACAATGTTTCTATGCCTGCTAAAAGACAGAGAGCTAGTTAGGAAAGACACAGTCTGGCGAGTCCTGTTCTAAATACCATGTCCAAATCCATTTACCGCTGGCGCCCATGGTAAATTAATGTTGTACAACTGAAATGGGCATCTCTGTTTGATGTAC
Source organism: Echinops telfairi (assembly GCF_000313985.2). Lineage (NCBI taxonomy): Eukaryota > Metazoa > Chordata > Mammalia > Afrosoricida > Tenrecidae > Echinops > Echinops telfairi. Next base: position 10,721,402 of record NW_022111369.1, read on the forward strand.
AATTCTCCAGCTCGCCTATGAACCCACGTACAGGATGCTGTGTAGGAAGGCTGGGAGGTCACTTTCAAAAAGGTAATTGCCAGAATGAAAGCAGGCCCAAAGCACTTGTAAAACAGTGAAGATTCTTGACGTACTTGAGCAGGACCCATCCGGCATGAGCATATAGCCGTTGAGACAGTAGCACTTGTAGCTGCCGTAAGTGTTCATGCACCTGTGCTTACAGGGCCGTGGCTTCAGGCCACACTCGTTTAGATCTGTAAAGAATGGGGGTGGAAGTGGAAAAGTCACAAAACCGCAGCACCGCTGTCAAACATTCAACATACTTCTTCAGAGCGAAGAATAAGAGAGAAAAGCGGACTGAGCTATCGTGATGGGTTAATTATGTAAGAAAGAGATTCTTACTTTCATGCCATCTTCATTTACATATCGGTTATACTAGGGGTGACCAAGAGTTTTCTAACCTTTGTGACCTCTAATGCCTTATAGCAAGGAAAAGGTCTTCAGCAGCCTCCCCACTAACGTTAGTGCCTACCACGTTTCACTAGAAAGAGCAACAAACTAACCTCCTCATGACTGATGCTGCTGTTGACTCTTGGTGCTAGCCCGTGACCGAGCAGAACTAACTGCATACAAGGTTTTGTATCAGCTGCTACCCTAAAGACCGGTCCCACCATCCCTGCTAGAGAGAAAGATGTGGCAGTCTGCTGTTGTAACAGTCTTGGAAACCTTTTGAGAGGGTCCAACTCAGTCCTACAGGGCCGCCATGAATCAGAATCAGCTCAGTGGCAACAGGTAATCTTTCCAAGAGCAGACCAGGATTTTCTTCTCAGAGTGCAACCTCTTGGTTAACAGCTGAGTGCTGAACCGCTGCGTCCCCAGCACCCCTTCAATCGTCTATGTGACAATGTCCTCGGAATATCTTGGTCATTCCTGGATGTCTCATGAAAACATGACTGTACTCCTTCAATTTCTTCCTTTCTCTGTTTAAAGCTCGTTCATGAATCTATTTTACTTTCTAGAAAGTATACAGATTTTAAAGCATTAGAACACATCGATTTTCTCAAAGGAAACATGTTTCAAGGGAATATTAGCTACAAGAATTAGACTCACTATTATTATGTTTTCTTCTTGTTCAGTAGGTAGACTAAACTGATCTCAGGTTAAAGAAGGACACTTTAGTTTCCTACTTAAGTATAGCATTCAAATGATAGATAAAATAAAAACCCTCCAACATGTCTTCACTCATTCAGCAGTTAAGGTAGACATATGGAAATATTAATGCACAATACATAATAGTCTATGGCAATGCATTTTAGGTTTACTGGTTTAAATGTCAGCGTTAAATGAATTACTGACCTTCCCACTATGAAAAATGTTCAACCCATGTGGAACACTGCCTTGAGTGAACATAAAACTCATAATGACAAGTGAACATTGAAATAGTAATGCCCCAAATATAACCTTCATTAAAAAAGAAATGTAACCACATGCTTATTTTGTCTGGAACCACCTGGTTACCATAATTTAAGTGTCCATTTATCTGGATCAATGAATCAGAAACACAAATGATAAAATATGTACTTACAAGGTTCTCAAATCTAAACAAATTTAAATCTGATCTGCTCATTTAGCAGACTCTATATATTTTATTCAACCAAACTAATAGATAAAATTCTCACACACACAAAAATATTGCATCTAATTTTTTACAAATATCCTACTGGCTTTCTAGCTTGATTTTTTTTTTAATTTAAATCTTTACCTTGACTCTAAGCAGATTCTTAGCTGGGTATAGCCTCCACCATAGGGACCCTACAGCATAGTGTGGACCTGCCCTGTGAGTTTCCAAGACTGTAACTCTTTACGTCTCCTGCGCAGAGCAGCTGGTGGTTTCAAACTGCCTACCTTTCAGGTAGCAGCTCGGTGAGTAACCATGACTCTACTAAGGCTTCTGGGATAGCCGAGGACAGTTACGTTGAACAAACAAGATACCTTTGCTATTTTTGAGGCTTCTCTTCAATTCTTAACTGTCTCTTGCTCAGTCACACCAAACTCACATTTTTAAAAACATTTCATTAGTTTCCCTCACAGCAAGTATTTTATAGATTGTACTATGAACAAAAAGTTGATTTCTCCCTTCAATAAGTAAAAACTTTCATCAAAAACTGAAAAATTCTATCACCTTCCATATCCTTCTTGTACTTCAGTATGAAGTACCTTGTACTTCAGTATGCATTAACAATTAGTGGTAGGGAATCTTTTCTCATTTTCCGTAAGTAGTTAATCATCCTTTCCAATATACCACCTGGTTTTGCTAAATCTCTAAATTGTACAATTACATATAAAATTCATACCACGGTATTTAAATCTGAGTTCATTGTTAGAGACACACTTGTCTTTTAAATACTTTTTTTGCACTGAAGCAAAAGAGCAGTCCAACAACATGATAGCGTATGATTGCATTTGATGTCTCATGGGAGAGAGTGTGATGGATATAAAATAGGCGTCCATTAAGAATCCCAGTGATAATTTTTAAAGCGCCATGGACAGTTTGTGGGCCCCACTCTTGTAATGCAGTGGGTTAAGCACTGGGCTGCAAAGGGCAAGGTTGGCACTTCATCAGCTGCCCCCCAGGAGAAACTTGAGGCTCTCTGTTCCTGTAGAGCAGTGGTTCTCAACCTTCCCAATGCCACGACCCTCTAATACAGTTCTTCATGTTGGGGTGACCCCCAACCATACAATTATTTCCATTGCTACTTCATAATTGTAATTTTGCTAGTGTTATGAATCGGGAGACCCCTGTGAAGGGGTTGTTCAACCCGCAAAAGGGGTGCGACCTACAGGTTGAGAACGGCTGCTGAAGAGGTTTACGATCTCAGAAACCGTCCTCGGGCTACCGGGAAGCAGAATGGGCGTGAAGGCAGTGGGTGTGCTTTCTTGTTTTTCTTTTAGGACTGCTTTTGACGGGCTTCATGATCCACACTGGGGCTGCTGCGGGGGAACGCAGACGCTAGTTTCAACCCCAAGTTTTCCTTTTCTTCTTGTGGTGAAAAGTACTTTGGGAGGAAGGACTGGAGGTGGGGGGTGAGGGGAAGATGAGCTATCATCATTCCCTAGAAATATGGGACTCACTGTGAAATAACATGGAAAAGCAAGTACAGATGAGTAAACGTAGTGACATTTTCCTGGCAAAATGTTCTCCTTTTGATTGTTGCAAACCATTTGCGGGAATTGTATTCAACAAGTGTTGACGGGTTGGCTGACACTCCCTGACAGCTGGCCAGGACTGACCTCCCTAGGGCTGCTGTCTTTTTCCCATCTGTCTCCCACAAACTTCACCCTGACCTTTACAAAGACCACTGCAGAAATCACGAAGTAGGTCTGAAACAGGATCCACAGTCTTCCCTGATCATCAATATTTACCCACACGCAGACTTTTTGCTATAGCAGGGTGCGGTACAAGTGGAAAAACTCTTTTTCTTAATAGTCCTCAGATTTTCTAGTCTATGATCATTATGTTTTCTTTTCTTACTGACCTAATGCCTTATCAAGTTAAATTGATATGTGCTACTTCCAATGACTGCCGTTTTCCTTATCTCAGTTTGTTGGACTGCAGATCAAAATAAGTCAGGAATTCAAAAGTGGCACTTCCAAATTACAGTAAAAGGCTCCCATTTTAATAAGAAAAATAATTGCAAGAACATGAAAATTCTCCTGTGATACTGTCTTAAACCAATCCTAAGAGTTGCTAAGAGAACCTCGGAGAGAAAACGGAAGGCTTTGTGTATGTATTTTAAGTTTGATTATTTTATGCTTTGTCTAGAAGCTTATACATTATGAGGAAAATCTGTAATGAAAACATATTTAATGAAACCATCATGTGCCTATCTTAGCACTCCAGAAGACAACTTTACCATTAAATTATTTACATTACATTCTTTAACCAATGCTTAAAGAATATATATTCCCGTCAGAGGACGATTTAAGCAGGTTGGTGGATTCGGGCGCTTGGCAGGATGAGGGTGGGCCGGAAAGGGAAAAGTGGCAAAAAGAGCTTGTCTAGAACAGAAATGCAAGCTGCATAGCATTATTATTTTACTGGAGGGCAAAAACAGGAATCAGAAATGTCATTAACATGCAGAACACTGAAAATTATTAGCTTGCAAAATCTTGAAGAAATGAAGGGAATAAAATAACTCAATGAGTTTGTAAAGAAAATTATCTTTCATTCATTTGAATCCATTTGGACTCTCCAAATTTGGGGCTGAACCTGGCAATGATTTGAAAATCTGAGCTATTGAATGTCATCTGTCTAAAGTTGAAGCCATAAACAAATAGATGGCAATAAATCAACTGCCATTATTTCCATTATAAAAATTATCAATGATTCTGAAACGAATCTCATTGCTCTAATGCATCAAGTTTCCTATCAGCCAAAAGGAAGTCATTATTAAAACTTATTAAAAGTTCCTAAAATTATAAGTAGGTGAGAGAGACAATCCTTTAGAAGAATTATAAAATAATGCTACTGCCCCATTTTCTATAAAAGCTTCTAGCATAATGCATAGCTTACTTTGGGTTTTCTATCTCATAACAACTGTTTTCAAGTAAGGCAGCATTACTGGTACAGCACTGCTCTCCATATTGGTATAAATTAAGTACTTAAGATCCAGATACATTTAAGGGCTTACTCATAATCATCAAACTAATTAAGGGTTGTACTGGGGTCAGGAATTCGGTTTTTTTAGTATTGAAGTATATACAACAAAATGAAAGAAGTGGATGTCAGTTTAGTTTGCAGATAATTTTAATTCTACACACACTCAATCTAGATATGGTAGGGAAGAAGACTTAAATATTTATAAATTCTGCCTGGCCAAAGACCCAAAACCCCAAATTTCCATTATTTTGGAATTCTGATTTCTGTTACTGATGAAAACAAAAGTTACCTTGCATGTCTGAGTTTTAAGAATACACAAGAAACCCAGACAAGAAGAAGAAGGAGGAGGATGCTTTATGCATTGAAAGGACAGTGGAGGCTCCAGGCTTTATAGAGCACAGCGAGTCAGCACCAGGTGGCAATTCCTGCTGCTTGCTTCACATGCTCAGGATGCTACAGACTGGGGGATCCTGGGGCTAGTCTTCACAGAGTTGCAAGAAGGGATACAACTGCAGGAAGCCGTGCAGGTGGAAGGAGCAGACCACCTGTGACAATGCACGCTCACCCCTTGAAGGTAAACTTGTGGCTTGATGATCCAAGGGTTGGAAAAGAGGCTGTTCACTGCCTTGGTCAAGAGGAGTTGGGCGGAGGTGTTCGTCTTCACCCCAGGAAGAAGGTAATAAGAGTCAACTCTGAACAGATGTCATTTTTAGCCCTAAAAATCTTCATAAGTATATATTAAACAATTACATAAAGTTGTTGATATTTAAAATGAAGGCTTTTAAGATGATTCTCACACACATACACAACCAATTTGCCAGTTCTTGTTCTTTCATTTTTTTTAAATTTAATGGTAATTTTCCTAAAATCTGTCACTGTCATCTTCCTACCCAAGAAGACACAGACCTTATAAATTGATGACCCATTATTTGAGCAGAGTTTGAAAAATACATCGCACAAACATGGCAATTTTCAAAAGCATGATTTTTGTCATCAGTAGAAGGGTAGACTAGTCATCAATAGAAGACTCAATTTTAAAAGAGATGATTTAAATATTGATCACAATCAATATTTGATTGTAGGGACCATGAGGTCTCATAGATGAAGCAGGTATCTCCTATGTAATTATATTGAAAAGTAATGCAATTGTACAATAGTATCAAATACTCTAATATTATGGAAAAATTCTTGATCTGTATAAGGCCTTATTTAAATAAACAGCATAAAAGAGCATAAAGACTTTCCGTTAAATGTAGTAATTTGTATTCTATGTAGGTAGCACTTGATTAGAATATGCATGAGAAGTTTTATGCTCAAAATCTTACCTGTTGCCATTACTAACTTACCCAAATACTCTAAGACAGGTGAGAATCAAAGTAGAGTCAATAAAGCAATCACATCAATGATAGCTATTATGTTATTAGCAACCAGCTAAACCTCCAAAGTAAATGAACATTGTTTGCTGGAGTCAAATCTACACATCTTTCAAACACTCAAGCTGCAAGTAACAATCTTCATATTAGAAAGCAAGTTGTGAATTCAAAAGCATAATTCTTTCATTCCTGAAAAGATGCTGTTCTGTAAACATTACGTTAAAAAACCACCACCTACAATAGTACTCATTTTTGTTTAGCGGGGGGGAGGTGTTTGTATAGCTACAGAGACTCAAAGCAGTGGGCAGAATGGATATCCATGAAAAAAACTACTGGAGAAACCGAGGGTAGGAAATCCAGGAGAATCTAGCCACTGTCTATTGGATCCTATTGAGTAAAAGGTACTATGTGCCTCAAAGAGCACAGTAAAGGTCAATCTCTGGTTTTACATCCGATTGGAACAAGCAAGCAGAGACAACCAACCAAACTCAATGCTGTCAAGTTCATTCTGGCTCATGTCGACCTCATAGGACCAAAGTAGAACTGCTCCCACAGGGTCTCCAAGGATGCTAGTCATTTTTCTTTTTTCATTAATGTATACATATGACACTTGCTAATTAACTTGGTGATAGGCATATCTTATTTGTAGACATTAAGTCAAGCACACACAAGTGTACATATGCAGAAATAGCAGGCAATTCACTAGAAAGATGCCTGGAATGGGAAGTCAAGAAGCCTAGAGTTTCATCCTCAATGTTCCATTCACAACAAACCCTTAATCTCAAATCCATTAATATGCTTCTCTTAGCCTTTGTTTCTGCATCTGAAAAACAGAGATGGTGGTATCTATGGCCACCACATTTCTGCCCCTGTCAGGCTGTCATTCTAGGGGGGCTTATCTGTTCATATGATGCGGGAACCTATACCACCAGTGTTTTAACTCACAGTCACCGTGATGGACAGGCTTCAGTGGATCTTCTACATGAAGATAGACTAGGATGAAAGACCTGGTGATCTCCTTCAGAAAAACAAGGATGGAAAATCTTCATGGAAGCAGAATGCTACCTCCTTCTCTAACACAACAGCTGGTGGGCTTCAAGTGCCAATATCTCTGTTAGCAGCTGAGCGCTTAAGTACCGCACCACTAGGTACCGCACCCCATATCTGACCTAGGTGTAGAAAATCCATACAATGGCTCAGAGGGATGAGCAAGTCACCAACAACAAATTCACCAGAGCCTTGTGGCAAAGCTGCTAAATTGAGCCAGTTCCGAAGTGCGGCTTGGCCTGCTATTCTAGCTACTCCCGAGGCAGCTCAGAACGCTCTCCTTAAGTGCCTGCCAATTACTTAAGCCCTTGGCTCCCTCAAGCTTGCTGGGTTCCAATGAATTATTTCTTTTTCTTAAAATTCAGATCCGCCCAGAAGTGCCTTGGAAGAAAGGCCTAGCAATCTACTTCTGCAAGATCGCAGGCATTGAAAATCCTATGGAACACAGTTCTACTCTGAAACACATGGAGGGGTCATAAGTCCAAATTGAGTATAGGAAAACTGGTTAGTGAGTT
>NW_022111369.1:10729316-10745802 GCF_000313985.2 Echinops telfairi
TTAGGCTCCAGTATTTTCAATTGAAAACTGGAACAATGATGTATAAGTTATTATTTTTAATATAATTATATAAGCAACATCTCTCTTCTCAGAATGGACTCACTGGCAGTGAGTTTTAGAGAGGTTTTCTTTTTTTAATTTCTTAATGTTGCTGTAAGGATGGGTGCTGATTCAATATGTGAAATACCTGGGACAGGATGAGTGTTAAATAAATGTGTGCTTTTATAAGTAACTTATGCCAATGAAATATAATTTGTTAAATCATTCAATGACGTATTTCTTAAAAGAACATTTCAACTGGTCCCCTCATGGAGCGAAATTTCATAATGAAATCAAAGTTCTCAGAGTTTGAAGAAACATCAAATTTAAAGGCAAACCTACCTGCCTTCTGCTATAATGGGGTTTTACCTAAAGTAAATACTGAGGTTCGAAAAGATTACCAATGTGCCTAAGGCCACTCAATTAGTTCAAGGAAGCACAAGTAATGCCCAAAGCTACCTTTCCTGTTGTAGACACTCTCTTCAAAATAGCTTTTTTAATTAGTCGTAGAGATTAAGATTAAGATGGTATTTTTATTGTTCTTTGATGAAAACAATTGAACAACATTTACTTTCATCATATTTTTACCTATTCACAAAAGGGTAGCTCACATATTTGAGAAAAATAGCCCTACCAGACCCTGTAAGGATGAGAATTTACCATGGTTCAGCCTTGGCAAGAACAGGGATGGAGTGAGATTGTGGCTTTGTGCCAGGCTGTTTCTTACCTTGATTGCAGGTTTTCCCGGAGTATCCAGGATGGCACTTGCACTTGTTCGGCCCCACACAATCGCCATGTTTGCACTGGGGTTGGCACACAGCTGTGAAAAGAGAGCACCCACGTGATTTTATATCAGCAGCGCATCAGCCACAGAGCGTCTCTGTCAGCAGTTTACGAGCTTAATAATGAAAGGAAAATATAAAAAACAACTTACAACACGGTAGCAGAAAGATATAAAATTACGGTTCATGCAAAATGATAAGCACTACCTAAACGACACACAACCATATATATATATACATATGTATGTGTGTGTGCACGTGTGTGTCACTTAAACCTAGACAATTTGCTAAAATTAAGGATGATATCCTAATAATGACTTAAGTACCCATATATGTATGACTATGTATAAATATTACTGATAGTCAAGTTACTTATAGCTTAACAATTACTTGTATCCATAATTCCACATTTACTCTCCCAATACATTTCAAAAAATAGTTTTTATTCTAATGACATTAGATGTGAAATCCAGATAAATTTCAAGTTAAATTCTATAGCAAATATGTTATTGAAAATGGTATTACTGAACATAAGGGAACACAAAATGAAATAAACACTCAGCCCCAACATTTTTGGGAACTTTAAGAATTTTTCTACTATCATATTGATCATCCGTACCTTCACATCAAACCAAACTCATCAAGTAGAACTGCCTCTGTGGGTTTCAAGACTCTAAATCTTTATGGGAGCAGAAAACCTCATCTGTCTCCCAGGAAGTAGATGGAGAGGTAGATGGTTTCAAACTGCTGACCTTGCATTTAGCAGCCCAACACATGACTAACTCACTCTTCCACCAGGGCTCCCCTTTACTTCAAGGTGCATCACACTGCTTATCGATCTATAATTGCATTTCTGCAGTTGACCACCAAGCCAAAACCAAAATCACTGCCATCGAGTTGGTTCTGGCTCAAACCAACCCTATAAGACAGAGTAGAACTGCCCCTGTGGGGTTCCAAAACTGCCATTGTTTGAGGGAATAGAAAGGAGCAGGTGGTGGTTTTGCACTGCTGACCTTGTAGTTAGCAGTCCAGTGCAGAACCATTAGGCCACCCGGGCTCCTCCTATTGTGGTTGAGCATGGCAAATACAAAGCACAAAATGCTCAGTTTAATATTGCTGCTCTTTGTCAACGAGTTATGTTTCCAAAAGGACCTTAAAATGCTTTACAGCATCTCTCGGGCTTTTCCTATGTCTTCAGTCACTTGGAAGTCGTTTTGTCTACTCTATACACCAATGATTTAAAGCACTCTATACTAGATTCATAAAACAGGTATGGTTCCACTGTTTCAATAATCAGCTGGGTGAATTTTTGCTCCCCAGGAGACATTTGATGATACCTAGAATTTTTTTTTTTTGGTTACTGCAACTTAGGAAGGGGTGCTACTTGCATCTACTGGATAAAGGCTGGTTAGGAGGGGTGTGTGTGCTGTTAAACATCTTAAAATGTTCACACAGCCACCCAACAAGAACAAATTACCTAGCCCAAAATGTCATGAGGCCATGACTGGTAAATCTTGCTCTATTGCAAAAATAGCCATCATACTATGTCAGGTACTACAAGAAATGAACATGAGTTGGACACTTTGGTCAAGGAACTACAATCTAGATGAAGAGGCAAAACCACCCCAGCTTTTCAATTCAAGCCATTTATTTATGAACAAAACAGATGGCACATTTATGTTTTAAGAAAAAAAGTCAAGTTGAGAAACCCACAGGGATTTGTAGAGAACGCCATGCCAAAGATGCCTGAGCTGGATCTTAAAACATGGATGGGCAGAAGGGAGAAGAATGCCCTAAACAAGGAGAATCACGCCACGAGATAGAACATTGTTTACGTAAGGATCATGGAGACACTTATCAAGCTATCCAAAACAAACCAAAAATATCCAAGCCATGGCCATGGAGTCAATTCTGACTGGTGGTAAACCGATGTAGGGTTTCTGAGGCTGAAAACCTTTGCAAGAGCCACGAGCTTCCTCTTCTTATCAAGCTAAAGAGGAGGGTAATTGCTGGGGGAAGCGAGCAAGGCAGTCATAAGTAAGTGATATCAGGTGATGATATTCCCTAAATTTCCAATTAACTCCATAGAAATGGGAAGTTCATAACTCTCAAGAGAACTACCTGGTAAAAATCAAAATTCTAGGAATATTAGAATGGTGATGATATGTAGGATGCTAAGAAGAGAGACTCAACGCTCAATTCCAACGTAGAGTGATCCTTTAGGACAGGGCAGGGTTGCTCCAGAGGGTTTCGGAGACTGTAAATCTATAAGGGTGTAGAAAGCCTCATCTTTTTCCTTCAGAGTGGCTAGTGGTTTTGAACTACTGACCTTCTGGGTATCATCCCAACAAGTAACCCTCATAGGCAGAAAGAGCAATGGAATCATTCAGGTCTGGCATGAGGAAGGCGTGATTTACTGAAGAAACAGGTTCGGTAATCATGAAGGAGGAGCCAAAGACCCTGAAAGCTAAAGGAAAAGGCTCATGAATGACACTGAATTTTAAAATCTTTGAGCCTTGCATGTTCTCATATTAGCTCATGATCTTCTCCAAACTGGGGTAGGGAACCAATTTCCTCTTTGACAAATCTCAAATGTCCTTTCTTTCAAAACCATCACTCTCTCCTGAAACTGATGTGTCTGCTGCCTTGGCTGTTTTCTACAATTCCTCACTGACTCTCACCAGCCCTTCCCTCACCTGGTGCGCCCCAGGTTTCATGTGCCAATTATACTCTCTAAGCTCTGCTTGTGATTTTGCTTGTCACCCCGAATGGATCCTTCACTCCTACCAATCCATAGTACTGCTGGATAGGTTTTAATTAAAAAGCATGCAGACAAAAGCACAGAGTGTAAAGGGTTGAGAAATATACTTGGAAACTGGTAAAGCCCACTTGTAGACATATCATCAAATTCAAAGAATAGCAATGTTGATCAGAATTGAAAAAAGAAATGAACTGTCCAGAAAGACTTAAAAGATTACTCTTTAATTAACTGTGTATCTGATAGAACATTTATATCTAGTTTTTAAAACATGATCTAAAAACAATTCTTTATGTGACCCTAACCAAGAAATTACTTTTAAAATGGTTAAGTGTTAAAATTCTTTAAAAAGAAATGTTGCACAAATCTTGATCTTTTAGATTTGAATACACTCTGAATGAATCAAGCATTGTTGAGGTAGCCAGAGTGTTATATTGTAAAATAAAACACAAACATCTCCAAATAATTGAATGTAAGTCAAATAATTTAACACCTCCCCAAGAATTTTCATATTTTTTAATAGCTCTTAAAAATGCAAATATGCAAAAAATGTAGTATAGAAAATATCATTTAAACATATAGGGAAAAAAAGTATTTAGAAGAGGACCTTTATGAAGCAATTAGACTTGAGACTCCTAGGCTATTCTGCCATTTGCACCCCTGGCCCCCACCTACCCACCTCCGACCAAATTAATGAGCTTGCATTTCTAGTGAGGCTAGGTATTTATAGAACAAAAGTTTGCTTCACTGCCACTCTTCCTTTTAGTGTTGTTTTTACTCAGTGCTGTGCCTAATCTTGGGCACATCAAAAGCACACATACCAAAAGGTCAAGACTGTTAATGTTTCTTACCTGTTTATGAAGTCAGGATTTTAAAGCAAATTGCTCTTTGTACTCTGACAATCAACTCAAGTGACCAACTACACTTAGACGCTAGTAAAAGTGGTAGGTTACACACAGGTGGTTATCTTTTTTTTTTTCTTTTACAAGCAGAACTCTTAGGAAAAAATGCTGCGTAACAGTACGTTCTCCTACAATTTTGCTAGATTTTGTCTGAAATTGAATTCAGTAAAGATGCATTGAACATTTTGGTATAGATGATCATAGAAAGGGGCTAGACATTTTGGTAGATAAGGTCATGGAAAATTCATTTTTATAAGAATCTGTGCATGGATTTCAAAAAACTCGAATGTCACACAAATTTGCTAACACTTTCACACAAACATGTGAGCGTTGGTCATTGAATAAGGAAGACCAGAGAAGAACCGATGCATTTGAATTGTGGTGCAGGAGAAGACTATTGAAAGTACCAGGGACTGCAGCAGCAAGGACAAACTGATCTGTCAGTGGAAGAAGTAAGGCCAGAGTCCTACTTACAGGCAAGGATGGCAAGACTTTGTCGTACATATTTTGGGCATTTTATCGGGAGAGACCAGTCCCTGGAGAAGGACGTCATGCTTGTCAAAGTGGATGTGCGACAAAAAGGAAGTAGGTGCTGGATGAGATGGATGGACACAGTGGCTGCATCCATGGGCTCAGGCACAGGAACAATTGAGAGGATGCTGCAGGAGCATGCAGCGTTTCCTTCTGTTGTGCACAGGGTCACTCTGGGTCAGAGCTGCCTCGATGGCACCGAACAACAACAAACTTGCTAAAAGTGCCTGACCAGCACCTAGTTTGAGGGCCTAAGAAGGGTTCAGATATCCGTGTGAAAAGATTCCCTATCAAAGCACAGGGATACTGCTAGAATTGAAGCAAGAACAAAACCCCTAATTCATGGTGAGGTTTGGATGGTTGAATGGTTGAATGGTGAAGTCATTGGTGCTTTATGAGACGCTGACGAGGACATTGCCTCCAAAGAAATGAGCAGTTTTCAAATGGATAACTTGAGTTAAGTCGAGACAAGATGACGTTGAAGATGATGCCTGCATTAGCAGATAATCAACATTCATTTGTAAGGAAACCATCTTGTCTGTATCCTAATTGAAGAGGACCAACAATAAAGATCACAAACAATAGCTAAGCTAACACTAGCAACAACTATACTCACTGCCATGGAGTCAGACTCACAGTCCCCCTGTAGGGCAGAGGACTATCCTGTGAGTTTCTGAGATTATAATTCTTTATGGAAATAGAAAGTCTCGTTTTTCCTCCTGTAGAGCCGCTAGTGGTTTCAAACTGCTGACCTTGCAGTTACAGCCCAACCTGTAACACACATGCCACCTGGAATCCTAAGCCACTACAATTGGCTCATCTTATTTAATCCTAACAGGAAAAATTAGCATTCAGCAAACTTTCTGCTTAATGGGTACCCAAACTGTTGTAGCCAGATAAGCTACAGACAAGAGCACAGCTTTTGATGGAGAATTTGAACAAGTGGAATCAAGATTCTGAAACATTTCTTGGGAGAACTGTAACAGGAAATTAAACAGGGCTTTATCAGTAACATCTCGAAGGCCAAGCACACTCAAAACAATGGCACCAAGTAGACATGGTCCAGTCAAAGCAAAAGAAAAGGTTATGGTAACGGTTTGGGGGCTAAGGCATTGTGCTTACTGACTTTCTGGAGGGCGAAAGCATGATAACATCTGCTTGTTTTGAGTGTGTTCCGGGAAATCCAGCTAACGCTTTCAGAGTGTTCTTAGCCACAACAATGCTCCAGCTCATCCTTTTTACCAAACAAGTGAAATTTCTGTAAAAGTTTGGATGATGAATCATTAGGCATCTACCTTCCCCTCCTGATTTGTCTCCATGTGACTTCATTTTGTTTCCTCATCTTAAAAAACAAACAAACAAACTTAAAGGGCCCCATTTGTCTTTAATAATGTAAAGAAGACTACACTGACCTGGTAAAATTCCTAGGACCCTCAGTTCTTTAGGGGAAGGTCTAAATGGTTGGTAACATCCATTTTTAAAAAATGTCTTGACCTTGATGGAGTTTATCTTAAGAAAGAAATTTTATATTTTATCTTTTAATTTCATTTTTCCACAAATGTTTCAAAGTCCTCTTGGGAAAGCTACTTTGCTAAGCAAATTTGGTAGAATAAAAGACAAGGGGACATGAAAAATGAATAATGAAATGATAATGCATTATCAAAATCATGACCAGGACTATGAGCAGAGGGCACAGGGAGGGGAGTATGGAATCACTGACTTCAGACCTAGAAAGGTGTCAGGTAGGAACAGGGCTCTGAGGACACACTAGGGGTTAATAGGCAGAGACAGTGAGGATGGGAGACCAAAGCTTTTCAAGAATTAACCAACATGGGGGAAAGGGTGATGGAGGTCAAGTGTGCTGGTCGGCTCCTTGGTAAGATGCTTATAGCAACAGCTGAGGCTGAGAGAAAGGTCAGGGCCCAATCATAAAAGGCCTTGATAGCAGAAACTGCTGTTTATTTGCCCATATTTATGTTTTCCTCCCTCTGTGTGATACAATGGCTTTATTTTCTGAAGCGGGGAATGGGTTCTCGATCCCCTCTGGCAGATATTGGTGACCACGCAACTAAATTTTAGCAAGCAGAATACAGTGGGTTAAACAGTGTGCTTCAAAGATTCAAGTTCACCCAGAACCTGTAAGTGTGACCTTATTTGGAAATAGTCTCTTTACAGATGTAAATGAGTTCAGATGAGGTCATTCTGAATTAAAGTGGGCCCTAGATCTAAAATGACTGGCATCCTCATTTTAAAAAAGAGACATTTGAACCCAGACACACACACACACTGGGGAGAAGGTCCTGTGAAGTTTGAAGCAGAGGATGAACGGATGCATCCACTGCCAGGGACTGTGAAGAATTGCCAGCAGCTAGCAGAAGCGAAAAGAGACAAGGAAGGTTTTGTCCCTCAGATCTGTGAAGGAGAAAGGCCCTGCCAACACTAGCAGGACAGTGAAAGAATTAAGTTAAGCCATCCAGTTTGTAGAACACTGTTCTAGACGCTTTGGGAATCAACAGAAAACTATAGAAGTTAGTGGATGGGACTTTTGGATTGCTACTTAAAATGGGGGCTAAAAAGTATGTTTTTATGTGTCTTCTTACCTGGAATCCCCTAAAGTCCAAACCCCCAAATTGACTGTCATTGAGTTAATTCTGCCTCACAGTGATGCTACACAGGGCTTCCAAGGCTGTAAATCCTTGTGGGAGGAGATCGCCTCATCTTCCTCCGGTGCAGCCGCTGGTGACTGAATGGAGGCTAGCACTCCAATGTTCGCCAGGGCCACCAGGCTGTCTTTGGAACACCCAAGTCATGACGGAAGCCACCACAGCTCCTTCAGGAACAGAGGGTGGTTTCAGAATGGAAGAGGGGTGTGGGGACAAGTCACCACATCAGTACTAAAATGCCAAGCTAGCAATATAGCACTATTACTTTTGCAGCCAAATATAATTACTAATTGATTGCCCATGAAGTGGAATCTGGACTGTAGTCTATACTTAATATCAAACTGACATTGCTGAAAGGTTTTCTTATAAAACCTGTGAGTAGATCCTAATAAAGAAATACAATGCTGTCAAGTTTATATCCTACCATACCAGGTTGGACAACACGGAATAAGGTAGAACAAAGAAAGCCCTGTGTGTTTGAATTGTGGTTCTGGAGAAGAATACAGAAAGCACCAAGCAGGGCAGTGTCCAAAGGACAAACAAATCTGTCTTGGAAGAAGTATGGACATCGTCTCCAGTACTTCAGACATGCTGTCAGGAGAGACCAGTCCCTGGAGAAGGACATCATGCTTGATAAAGTGGAGGGACAGCAAAAAAGGAAGGCTCTCAACAAGATGGACTGACACCGTGACTGCAACAATGGGCTCAAGCATAGGGACCACTGTGCCGACGGTGCAGGACCGGGCAGTGTTTCGTTCTGGGGCGCCTCGGGTTGCTATGGGTCAGAACTGACCTCATGGCACCTGACAACAACGAAGCACATCGTCATGGGAATACGCAGAAAACTTCATATCTACAACTAAGGCTATTCTTAGAATAGGCAATACTCTAAAAAGGAGCCCTGAGAATGGTAAAAATAAAAGTTATTATCATTATTGTCACTCAGCACCAAGAAAAGCACATATATTGGCAGGAGAGAAGCAGGGTTCCCAACTTGTTGAATGGGTCCACCTTCTGCTAACTGAACTCCACAGTAACGTGAGCTCTCAGAGGCCAACACAAACCCGCCTCCACACCCTGCATTGCTCTGTGGACAGCAGGTGAGCAAACAAATGTGTAAGTGACTTGTTTTTAGAGGTCTTTGGGAAACACTTAAAAAACAGGGGTACCCTTGCTTTAAAGGAGCAATGCATCTAATGGTGCTGCAAGTTCATCAGAAAAAAACGGATTGCCTCTTTGACCTTCATCATTGGTCGGCAAACTGTGGCTCGAGAGCTATATGTGGCTCGTTCGATACACACATGTGAGTCTTACAGTAAAACTGAAAAATTCTATATTATTCAGATAACAATGATTTCATTTGTTCGTTTAAAAATAGTGATGGCTCTCGAATGATTCTTTTTTCTTTTTTTGGTTATTGATATATACATATATTTAAGGTTAGCTTTTTTATTATTATTAATCATTTTATTTGGGGCTCTTACAGATCTTATAATAATCCATCATTATCAAGCACACTTGTACATATGTTGTTTGCCATCATCATTTCCAAAACATTTTCTTTCTACTTGAGCCCTTGGTGTCAGCTCCTCTTTTTCCCCCTCCCTTTCCTCCCCTACCACCTGCATAAATCCTTAATCAACTATATATTATTATTGTTATTTTGTATCTCACAACACCTGTTGTCTCCCTTCACCCATATTTCTATTATTTGTCCCCCTGGGCGTATGGGCTATATATCCAACCTTGTGATCAGTTTCCTTTTCTCCCAGCCCCCCATCTTTCCCCTACCCTTATGGTATTGTTGCTCCCACTATTGTGCCTGAGGGGGTTATCTATCTTGGATTCCATGTGTTGAGAGCTCTTGTCTGTACCAATGTATGTACATTGGTCTAGCTGGATTCGTAAGGTAGAAATGGGTCATGATAGTGGTCGAATAATTCTTAAATTGTCATGAGGGACAGGATTGGCTCTTCCATCTCAAAAATTTGCAGACCCCCGATCAAGCTCATTAAAAATAAGTTTGGGCCATTCTTGGTGACTGACTACCCTGATATCCACACATTGTTTGGCATTTCAGTCAACAGAAGGCACATGAGGGTCAGAGATTGTCAATGAATGACAGACAACTGCCCCTGCCCCCTCTGCCCCGCCTTCCCCGCTAAAACAGGTTGCCAGAACCAAGCCCAAATGGGCACATCACACTCGCAAACCATGCCCTCAACCATCCCTGCAATATAACCTCCACAATGTCCTTAAAGCAGCCACAAAGTCACTGTTTTAACTAGCACAAAGTGGCAAGCATTGCTCCTTCACCTTTAGGACAGACATCTGATCTTCTGCAATCTAAAATGTTAATCTTCAAAATTTGTTGTAACTGATAAAATCGTTATTCTGAGATGTGGGCAGTGTTTTCTAACAGTGGTATGAGAAGTGAGTAATTGAGTAAGTTATGCAAAATCAGTTCTCTATTATGTTTCTTATGTAAATGGCCCACAATGGTAGTTAAGCACCAATATTGTTTTAAAATTCTGAGGACAGGTTGAGAAGCCAAGCAGCTGATGTGACAAAGACAAAAATTGACCAGATTCAGGTGCTGTTATAACTTGAGACTGATTCTGAAATGTAAATAACATGGTCTTTGGAGGTCAAGGGATCATTTGCAATGACTGCTGGCTGGGGAATGTTGTCAGTGTGTCTGGCTACTCAGACAGGGCAGCAGGAGAAGCAGGAAGGAGACCCTTTTTCCTCAGGGGTGTAACTCCGAAACAACGGTGGTAACAGTGCAGGCACGGTGGGGCGGAAGAATGACTGGAGAGAGACCAAGTTGGGGAATGCTAACAGCGCTCGCTCCGTACAAGCGGCGCGTTTCACTGATTTCAGATACGGTGCACACACTCATTTGAAGGGCACAGGACAACAGCACCATGATGATTTTTTTCCAGAGAACTGTTGGCCTTTGGAGAGGGACTATGGTTGAAAGAAGAATGAAATAACCCAGTGCTGGATGAATGGAATCTTAGGTAGAATTTTGCAGGTCTCTCTTTGAAAGCACCTACAGTCGTCTTATATGACAGGTAAAACAAAAATCAGAGGAAACAAGTCAACCATCTAAGATCTCCAGAGGAAAACAAGTTCAACTTGCCCAATACCCTGGATCCTAATGTCACCAGCTAGAGAGGAATTAATTATCCTATGACTAAATCTAAAGTCGTGCTGCAACAACAACCAAAAAGACCCAACAAATTAAAAGTGTCTCTTTGATTGTTATCCTTATAAAATACTACCTATTTAAATGCTTGCAGGAATACAGAAAGCAAACCCATTTCATATGATTGATGAAATTTAGTCTCACAAGACCCATATAAGGCAGGAGAGAGGCAGAGATTACCCACATTTTACCACCAGAGAGCAAAGAAGGGTAAGTGCCTGTGAGTTTCAGTAAAAATTTCTTATCCTGATTCCACATGCAGTTCACTGGTTCCTCTGGTTGTTGGAAAGACGGTCAGCAAGACCATCATTTGGCGTGGATTTGGTGAGGAGGGTGAGCTAATAGTAACGCCCTGAGCAGGCAAGGATGTAGTAAAGCACAGAGAACAGTCAATCGTGATTAAAGGCCTGAGGGTATTTAAATTGCATTGTCAGGACGGAAACGTTGCAATTAAGAACACAATCAGTAACTGGGGGAAAAAACACCCCAAAACTTAATACAGCCTTGCCAGAATGCTTTAAAATAAATCTCTTTGTCGACTGTTTGTACAAATGTCCGTTTTCTAACCATTAATGAACTGAAAGGTTGTTCTCTCTTCTGAGGCAGGGTTACATCGATAAATTATTATTCTTATTTGGCTTCAGGGCTCACATTTTATCTGATATTGTTGTCATTAAGAACTTGACTATCCATAACGTAGAGCCAAATACTGTCAATCCATCAATTAGTGATTGAGAGCATGCAGTGAGCATAAGTAAAGGCCTCTGGTCCACGTAGTGTCTGTCAGGGGCTGTCTGATGATGCCACTCTGCTTTGGGAGCCTCCAATCCACACAGATATTCAAATATCTCCTTAATTTCTCATAAGGTAACTACTAATTTCTGAAGTGATCCAAGGGAAAATGAGTTACTGTATTTACATCTCAAGCCAACTTTTATTTATCACAATTAAGCAATATCCCTTTCCATTAAAAAACAAGAAAACCTTCCTCTGAACAATAATGTCATTTACTCATATTTGGAATTTTATTTCCATTTTCCCTGTCCTAAAAAAGCAGGCTTTAGACTAATTAATTAACAAGCATTATTAGTTATTCGAAAGTTCCAAGTAATGTTTATTTAAAATCGGATGACAGTAGCAATGAGCATGTCTAGTCCACGATCTTTGTTTATAAATTCAAATCCCTAACAAGAAGAATCTGGGCAGGGCACAGTAGGGAGGCTGGAATATTTTGCTATTGCCAAAAGCAAGGAGTTACTTCCAGAATGCTGGAAACATGAAAAGATCATAGAAGCTGGCGTAGAGGGGTCACCATGGGCCAAATTTGAGCCAATCGGAGCAGAAGAAAAAGGATTCCACTGCCATCACTAGTCCAACTCATAGTGATTCTACATTTGCAGGCCAGAACAGACTGTTCCCTTGGGTTTCCAAATGTGTAAGTCTTTACAGGAACAGAAAGCCTCATCTTTCTCTTGCAGAGGTGTTTGTGGGTTCGAACTGCTGACCTTGTGATTAGCAGTCCAACCCACAACCAATTATATCATCAGAGCTCCCAGAAAAAGCAAGTGAGGAAAAATGAGTTTTAAAAACCCATGAGTCTTAAGTGATGGAAAAAAGGAGGGGCTGAGCTTTGAAGAATGCCAAGTAATTTGTAGAACGAATAACAGAACTTGAAAAGCAGCATTTTGCAACCAGCACTGAAATAACTGATTTGAGCAGATTATCCATAGATGTTAAATAAATCTCATGGGATGAAAATTCATAAGCAAAGTGGACATACAAGCAATTTCAGTGTATAATCTCACTGTTTACTTACAAATGACAAAGAATAAAATGTGCTTTCCTGGGAAATATATCTGGTGGATTTATCCAAGTCACTAAAGGTAGCATCAGCAATAATGGAACTGACGTGAAGAATGGAAATACTGTAACACATAATAACCCATGTAATATTCTTGGTGGGAAACGACTTAACCTGAATCCGATGAAGAGGAACCACAGACAAATTTAGACCATGCACAGAGTCCAGCTTCTCTGCGCTTGCAAGTGGGGACCACTGAACTGTCAGGACTTGATAACATTACCATTTTTTACTTACAAAAACAATTAATCCACATGGTTAATGCCTACGCATAATGTTACTGGGAGGATTAAATGAGAAACTTCAAACAAGGCACTGAGAACGGTAAGAATGCAATCAGGCGGTTACAGTGGCTGGGTTTAGAACAGAAGCCCCAGTGTCTACAGCGCTGTGCTAACGATTAAGGACATAAAGAAGAAGAGGTGGCGAGCCTTTCCTCCACGAGTTGCTAAGTTTAAGGAGAGACAAATAAGCCAAGAATGGATGTGCAGGGTGGAGTGAGGCGGCTTCAAAAAGTCTCTTGAAAAATTCCATTGATTTCATTTTTTCCCTCATTTTGAAGCCCCTCCTATTTACATTACAAAAATGTAAATTTTGTTTAAAAATTTAATTTTTTTAAAAATAGAGATAATTAGCTTTATAACAATTCATAGCTTTATATGATGAAAGCCATTTGTTATTTTGACCTTCCGGGCACATATCATTCTGTTTATTTGTTTTCATTTTTAAATTATTTCAAGTTTGTCTGATGAAGAACTTATACAAAATTTTGGAATCCAAAAATAGTTTTTGGAAGCAATCTACAAGTTCATCATAAGAGACGAGTTAAATAAGTGACAACGAAAGTCTCCCTGCTTCAGTAGTGTACACTTTCCTCCAAGCTTGAACTGCATTAGAAGGGTCCCATAAACCAGTCTCCTATTTGCCTTCCCCACATGTTCAGCTAGACCATCACACTAGTTCAAAGTCTGGCCCTGACATTCTGCACCACATTCCATGACCTAACTCTTGCGTGCACCATCAGCTTCATCTCAAATCACACCTACAAACACACTCATTTCCCAGCAAATAACAATCCCTAATACCTCCACACTCCTATTGGAATGTCATTTTCCCCCTTGCTAGCCAGACTTATATCTTGACTGACTTCAAGACTCAGCTTAAATGTAACTATCTCGCAGATTTCCTTGAGATCATTATATTGAGTTTGCAGTATCATCTACCGTACATACCTCCAGCATAAATTATGTCCATATTTCTATATACATACATACATGTCATAGTTATTTTCTTTATCTCGCTCCACCACTACACTGCTAGCTCTTTAAGTACACAGTTTCTGCTTTGAAATTATTTATAGTCTCCTGACAAAGACAGCCATGGCAGGTGTACGGGGTATTAAAGGAATACACAAGAAGGGATTTCTCTGCAGGGAGGAGAGAGCGGGAAAGACGTCAGGACAGGCTCTGGAGAGGAAGCGTGAACGGCATCATAAAGGATGGGAAGCCAACATGCGGAGGGGTGAAGGGCCTGTCTTTGAAATAAGTAGCCTAAGTAATGCCAAAATAGTCTGAAAGGTATGACGTTGCAGAAAGTATTTGGAAGTGCAGCAACAGTCCATTGTGACGATGCCTGTATTTTAAAAAATGCACACAAGTATTTTTGAAAGATAGAGAGTTGCCAGTCTAAAGAGCCCTTACGCTCAACTCATTGGAGTTATAGTCTCAATTATGAAAATAAATGGCTTTCAAGTAGGAGGGAAATGTAAATTGATTTTTTTCAGAATCTCAATTAAGAGTAAAGACATAAAGTATGTAAGCTCATAGGATAGGCAAACAAATTGAATATATTCATTCCACTAATAAATTGTCTTTCCTGAAGTGCCATTCAGAGCTGTACTGGTTGATATTGGAGTAAACATTGCAAAGCTACTTGATGTGATATAATGATGCATATAAGACACAGTTCCCACCTTCAGGAAACTAGCAGCAAGTAGAACAAATGATACAGACCTGCAGATAATTACATTACAGAGCAATATCTAGAGATTGTCCAGGTATTGACAATTAAACACAGAGAAAGGAGCGAGGAAGGCCTGCTTGGAAAAGTCAGGAAGGCCGACAGCAGAAGCGGGCATCTGAGCTGGGGCTTGATGCTGGGCTGGATTTCCTTACGTTAAGAGAACATTCTAATTTAAAAATAAGTGTGGTGGTTATTCATTCCTAACAATAATTTGCTGTCAGTAGAATATTGGCTTCAAATTAGAACTCTCCGAGTGCATTTATTCTCCTGTTTCTCCCATGGAGCAGCTGGGAGGTTGGACCCACTGACCTGTGGGCAGCGATTCAAACTTACCCAATCGCACCAGTGGAGCTCCCATGGTAATAACATAAAAGGGGGGAAAGCCAACCAAATGGGGGTGGAGAGTGTGGGAGAGACATGATGTTTATCTTGGGCATTTTTTAAGGCCTTGATATAAATGCATGTTGAATTAGTAGTTTCTTTTCCTTGTAAGGTGATATGGTCAACTGGAAATCATTTTTTTCAAGAATTTAAAATGATCAGATATCTTTGCAACACACTTGTAACACTTGACCTGCCCCACAGCCTTCTCTTGCTCGTTAAAGTTGACCCTCCACAACTCTGGGAGAGTTGTGATAGTCAATGCTGGTGGAAGGTTGTGAGGGGGAAAGCAGGTTTAAGTGGTAGTGAAGGATCAAATTTCGGCTTGTGCCCTGTTTAGATCTCATCTCTGAGCTCCAGATTCCAGAATCCACACAAATATCAAACATCCACACTGGATCGTCTCATAAGCACTTCAAACATAACAAAGCCAAAGGAAGCCATCTGTGCTCGCTCTTGTCTTCTCCAGCTCACGGGGTCGCATGGCCGAAACTTGGGAGTCATCACCGATTCTGTTATTCCCCATGACCATCAGTACCACCACCACCACAAGGCCCACTTCGCTGAATGTGAATATGAACCAGTTAATGACCTCAGTGTACTTTAAGTATTTTCTCATGTAAGCCTCATTAAAGCCCTAGGAGGTAAAATGCGTATCTACATTTCACCAAAAAAGGAAGCTATTGCACAGTTATGAATGTTTCTCAAAAACATAGGTCCAGCTGGCAGTCAGTCCTATGTGTCTGCCATGCCTATACTTCCCACAGTTGTCCTACACTCCAGGCTACTCTGTCTGGTCTTTTTGGCAGCTTTCAGTACTGGCCCTTCTCTCTGTTCCCACCACAATACTTTACAATCAAGCCTAATTTCTCACCAGATTCACCGAATCAGTTTCCAGTCCTAAAGCTCAAGTGCTTCATATTGCCAACGAGGAAACTCTAGAAAATGACCTCTGAACTGTGTTGTCGTTGTTGGTGTTGTTAGGTACTGCTGAGTCCGTTTTGCCTCACAGTGACTGTACAACAGAACAAAACGCTGACCGTTGTGTGCCAACCTGACAACTGTTCATATGCTTGAGCCTATGGAAGCAGTCACCGTGTCACCTTGCCCACCGTCTTCCTCTTTTCCCACTGCCCCTCTACTTTACCAAGCACGATGTCCTTCTCCAGGGACTTGTCTCTCCTGACAACATGCACAAAGCCTGTGAACTTTGGATGCCTATAAGTCCCAGGCATTCGGACCTGGAGGAAATGAGTCTCTTTGGTGAAATGGGGCACTTACTATGCAAATCCAGTCCAAGGGTTTCTTGCACTATACAGAGTTACTGTGGTGGTGG
>NW_022111369.1:10746933-10765426 GCF_000313985.2 Echinops telfairi
GGTGGTGGTGGTAGGTGCCATTGAGTCAATTCCAACTCATAGTGACCTGTGACAGAGAAGAACTACCCCATAGAGCTTTCTTGGCTGTATCCTTTATGGAAGCAGATCACCAGGTCTGTCTCCCACTGAGCCACTCAGGGATTCTCAACCTTCCTAATGCAGTTCCTCATGTTGTGGTGACCCCCAATCATAAAATTATTTTTGTTGCTACTTTGTAACTGTAATTTTGCTACTGTTATGAATTGGAATGTAAGTATCTGATATGTAGGATGTATTTTCACTGTTATAAATTGAACATAATTAAAACAGTGAAAATCATAAAAGCAATATGTAATTATATATTGTGAAGTATTTATTTCTAATTACAAATAAATGCAATTTTGTCTTGAAGCATGGTGTAGCATGGGTAACAGTCTTCACGCTGGGTTCTCATATGTGGGCATATCTGCGTGTGGGCAGACCAGCCTGGAGACAGATAGAGGAGCAGTGTCTCAGTTCCTAAGACCATCGGAAATGTGTGATTTCCGAGTGTCTTAGGAGACTCCTGTGAAAGGGTCGTTCGACCCCCAATTGGGTCGCGTACCACAGGTTGAGAACCACTGCTCTAGTGGGTTCAAATCAGCAACTTTTTCATTGGCAGGCTGCTAACATAACACAAAGAAATATAATTCATTCTATGGTGTAATTTGATTAGGTAGGTTTCCTGCTTCAAATATTACAATGTTCATCTATAACTTTTAGATAAAGTTTAACCTATTACATATACTATCAGCGACCTTCCATAAGTCAATCCATCTATAATTCCCCACCTCACCTTTCATGAGTGGCAGTTCACACATTTACTCCCCCTCCCTCCACGCCGTCAAATTGAGGCTCTTGCTCCTGCATACATAAATCTCCCCTTATCTTCCTTGGCAGTGAACGATGCTTCCCCAAGTGCCCTCCAGTCTGTAGCTTCCTTTGTCACGTTCCACCTTCGTGGATAGAAGAACAGGCAACCACTGGATCAGGGTCCATTTTTCAGTCCTTCTTGTATTGCTCCCAGAATCTAACTTTTACTCCTTGCCTCTCATGTCTGTTAAATAACTAGAGTTCTATAAACCCACTCTGTTTTCTTCCAAATCCGTTTCCAACTGCAAACACTACTGGGTAAACAAACTGTACTCCACTCTGAGGCTCAGAGGCCATACAATCAGAGAAGTCGAGACAGAATGGTTCAGAATGACAGATCGGCACCCACTGGAAGTTTTCTTCCAGAAACGAATGATTTGAATGTTTTACTACTTTCAACCGGTTCTTTCCAAATGACATATTGGCAAAGAGATACCTAGTTAATAATCTATCTATTTAAAGACATACTGCCATCAAGTCGATTGTGACTAATAGCAGCCCTATTAAACAACACAACACTTTCCATCAGGTCTATGCATGCTCAGGCTGGCCTACTAGGGACAGGGAGAACTGCCCCTTGAGTTTCCCCCAAAAGCCCTGTCTTTCTCCCCAAGAGAAGCTAGGGGTCGTGAGCTGCTGGCCTTTTGGGTCACAGCCCAACTTGTAAACACTGTGCCACCAGGGTCCCTAAAGGAGAGAATAAAACTGCTCTATTTTCCAAGACTGTAAATAAAGCAGACTGCCTCATGTTTCTCCCATGCAGCAGTTGGTGGATTAGAACCCCCAAGTCTTCAAGCCTCCTCTCTTTTCCATGTGAGCAGCTGGTGAGTCTGAACTACCCATCTTGCAGTTAACTGCCCAAACCATAACCCGCTTTACACCCAGGGCTCTTAATGCTGTGATCACTCACAGCCATCGGGTTGACTGTGACTCCTACAGACCCTGGATACAGGACAGAGGAAAAGTGCTCCTTGGGGTCTCTGAACCTGTACGTCTGATAGGAGCAGACTGTCTCTTCTTCCTCCTGAGCAGTGGCTGGTGGTTTTGAACAGCTGATTTTGCAGTTCCTAGTGCAACCCTTACTTACTAAGCAGAGCCACCAGGGTTTTTCATCATTTGGCACACTGAACTGAAACAATGCTCCAGCTTTTCCATTGGCATTCTACGTGTTGTCCACACATTAACAGCAAACCGAGAAAACAATAAGAATAACCCCTAACCCACTGTGAATTAATTCTGACTCAAAGGGACCCCACAGGGAACAGTGCAATCTCTCTAGAGGGTTTCCAAGGCTACAAAGCTTTACAGACACAGACTGCCACATCTGTCTCCCACAAAGGGGCTGAAGAGTTCAAATCACCAATCTTTCAGATACTGCCCAATGCTGAACCCAGGCATTAATAATAAGGAGTTTTAATCAAGAACTGTTTGCAAAAGGCACTCTAGTTAAGGCCAACACCAATCTTGCAAAGCAGGTCTAAAGATGAAGAAATTGTAGCTCCGAAATATCCAATAAAATGTTCAGTGTCTCACAGCTGATAGACCACAGCCACAGGTCCCCAGTCCAGATGTGTTGGTGGAATCAAACATTCCACTCGCCTCTACATTTGCTGTCTCCCTAACCTCAGCTACACATCGGCCAATCAATTTGTCAGCTGCTAGTAATAATTACAAGATATGTATACTTGAACTTTTTTATTTCTCTAAATATAGCTATTGCTTAATTTCTGTTCCTAACAGAGTAAATTTTGTTCTCAAATGCTTTTACTAAAATGCTACCTCAAAAAACCGATTATTTATGCCATGAAGTAGTGTCTTTCATGAGTCAATTTCAAAGTACTTTGGTCTTTTGGTACCAATTCCATACAATTTTAGAGTATCACTAAAAGTGTCCACTACAGTGTCATGAGGGGAATTTATTAATCAACATTATTCACATTGAAAGATGTCTTTTTAAAGTAATGCTTTTAATGTACCAAAACAATGCCATCAATACCCACAGGTTCTAGTAAAACTTCTTGTGTATTTTATACAATAAAATCTTTCTTACCTGAATTGTTCCATGGAGACTTAATTAATATGAGATACAATTCCCTCAGGTTAATCATAATCTGGTGTTAGTAATTTCATTTGGTGGGTTTTGTTTTTTACATTTGTTTTTTTAAGTATTGAAAATATAAACTGTGATTTGTATTAGGATGGAGGTCAATTTATTAGACTCATAAAACAGGAGAAAGAAATTATATATTGAAAGAGACAAGTTTGATGTAAAAATCCAATTAAAATTAACAGTAAAGTTATGAAGAAAATAAGCATAGCTTGAAGGGTTACAGCTCCCACCCAATGCCCCCAGCAAAAGGCAACTCAAAAACGCAACTAGTGTTAAGTTTTACTTAGAGTTTGGAAAGTTATTCAGAAGTTATGCCTTTGAAGACACCGATTAGCCAAAATTATTTCAAGAAATATGTTCATCTAACCTTTGAGTTGGCACCTTATCCTGGCTAGTCTCTGCCTTAAGACGTAGAAAGCTGCAAAACAAATGTCCAAAAAAAGAAATTCCAGATTTTTTTTCGGTAAGGAGGCTGGACTTGGGGATTTATCAACTTGTTACATTCCCGGAGACTTACACATATTCAACTTTCAGTGCTTTTCTGAAACAAAAAAAAATCTAGGACATGTTTAAAATAGTAATATTTTGTCACCAATTTTGTTATTAAAAAACAACTTGTAACAAAAATATTAACCAATAATTGAAGTTATACTATTCTTCTGTAACGCAAATTCTAAATGAAAATTCCCCAGACCTTTGGTGACACTGTACCTTCCAATCCAATTTTTTCATTTTCAGAATATTAATTTTTGGGTCCTAGAGACAGTATCCTTTTATTTAAATTAGTGTTGGGCAAAACATCTGGAAAAAAAGGTAAAACTTTCAATTAATTAGTTACTAAGACTAGGAATTTTTAAATGGATGTCTTTACTTACCTGTTTCTTACATACTGTACAGTCAATTTTTTCTCCAATTTTAGGGAGGCGATCTTAAGGGTTTGTTTTGCTTTTTCACCTTCCCTTCCACAGCATTTTCTTCCTGCATGGCTGCGTTAGTTGTCAATAGCAACCAGAATTGCTGTGAAGGCTCAGCCATCGCATACGAAGAGACATAAAGAACCCACTTGGATGGAAGTAAAGGGAGGAAGCATGAAATACCACCGGTAATGGTCTGTGTTCAGACCAGCCTAGAGGTCCGAGATGTAAGAGAGGAGGTGATTTGATTACTTCTCTTCTGAATTAATGCCTTTCCTCTTTAAAACATTTGCTTTAAGTCTGATGTATAGATTTATTTGTCTGCTTTAACATTAGGGTGAAGGAAGCCTTCTGGGAGTTAGTTGCAAAAGAAAGGGGGGGGGAAGCTCAGCATCCAATTTGATCTGATCAAAGCAATAATTTGAATTACGGATCCAGAATGATTGCTCTGTGGTTTTAAAGGCATACATTATATTTGTTTGTCATATTGGTTAGATTTTGTAGCAAATCAGTGTTTTATTTTTGTTATTAATTTTTTTTTAGAAGCTCATCAATAATGTCTTCATGTAGACATATTATTTCTTTAAATAGGATAATAAAATATGTCAGGTAAATCTAAGCAAAAAGCTGAAAACAAATGAAAGATAAGTAATAAATTAAATTCTAGATCATACAAGTAGAAAAAAATATGACTATGATTATGTATAAGAAGGAAAATTATAAAAGGATACCATTTCTTTAGTACTCTTTAATAGCCAATTGTGAATAATCTAATTTACCAGGAAATGTATATTTAAATGTTTTTAAACCTAAACTAAAACAACTCAATAAAGAATAGCAAACATCTTTATTTTTGGACTAGTTGTATTAGTGCCCAAGCAGCCATGCAGTTCTGTAGAGTTTATTTTCTTAATATCTTAAAAGATAGATCACATTCCCTTTTATTAATCATCATATAGCCTTAACAAATACATATTTAATAAATGTAATGATCTCAATATGTATACTTCTTAAATAGAATATCACAAAATGTTAGCTGATAACCTAATGGAAATTTGCATTTTTTAAACTATACAAAACTGCATTTTAAATTAAAGCGATGTGTTAAGACTAGAAGAGGCAACTTCTCGGAAGTTTCTGGGGTCTATTTTCCACTGATGCGTGAGGAAATTTTCACAGGCAACCAGCACAATGGTTGTGAAAGTTACCAAAGGGAAACACCTCCATGTATCTTCAGTGGTATCATAAACTCTACTCAAGTAAGAAGCACTAAAATAGGATTCATTAATAGCACACAGTATAGGGACGTCTGCCTCGTTTTCTCTTGATATGGTAAGGTGGTCACAGTAGCAAATACATGCAGCATTGCTAGGGAAGCCACTGAGGTGTAGTTTATAGTAACACCAGAGCCTTCTGCAACTTGTCCAAGGTGCAAGGTCCAGACAAAGACTCCCAGTCATATCATGCACTTTACTAGGTGTAGCTAAAAAAATAACCAGAACTCTGGTGATTTAATGAAAAGATGGCTCACATAAAGCAGAGAAATTAAACTATTTGAGGCTTATGGTTTTTCGCTTCTACTAAGCACAGGTTTATGGATTTGACGCCAATTCTGGGCTTTAGACACTGTCAAAGAAAAAGAGGGAGGAGAAGCCTTATAGCCCTGCACCCTTTTATTATCCAAAAGTACCTGTCTCCTCTGGTGAAGAGTTTTATTTATTATATAGGATTATCAAATGGTTCAATGTTGCAAAGGAAATAATTACATTCTGTAGACTTACATGGCTAATGCAGTTATCAGACCCAGACTGGAGTCACAGCCGCAAGAGCAAAAGGCATAGCATCACACATGTACCCCTTACAGGAAACAAATGCCAGGGATATAAGTGAGAGGAAAAGGTCCCCGAGAACATAGTCCTGACCTTTAGTAATAACGCTAACAATCTCCATACCTCAATCATAAATTGAATACTATTGTTTCTCTTTGTCAAAGTATCCTGGCAAACTCTCCTTGCAGACAACTACGCCACTCTGCACAATTATAGGGTTGCATCCAAGACAAGAAGTCCTAGGAACAACTTTGTGTATAAGAACTGGGATAGTCCCTTTTTCCAGCATACTACTTTATCAGTACTGAAACTGTAGAAGAGACCAAGGTCAGAAACCAGACCATTTAGCAAATCGGCAAATTACTTCTTAATAATCGTATGATTTTCCCTAAGAAGTGATTGGTTCAGAAAACATTTTTGCTTTGGTTAAGAGATAAAAATATACATTGGAGTACCTTAATTTTTGGCCTGACACAGATGCTAATATACAATGAATGTTTTAAAAACTTAATCCAAAGGACAAAGTCCCTTAAAACCTTCATTCTCTAGGGGAAAGCTCCTGACATACTTATAATCATGCACTTGGGGGGTGACTTCACCAGTAGAAACTATTACCATAGTAAATGTATGTGATATAAAATCAATTAGGCACACCCATATATGTTTTCTAAGTTCAACGAGTAGCATGAACTGTGATTTTGTGTTTGTCTATTTTCAAAACTTTTGCTATTTTGTTGGAATGAAAACAATTAGAAAATAGTGACCAAATGCCGTCTATGCTAACAATAAAATAAAACAGGCTGTATCAAAGGTTTGGGAAAAAATATTTGGGCTGGCAGAACACTTGTCATCAGAAAGCCAATCCACAGTCACTTACTGTGAGTTCAGTACAAATACCTTGGCCCCTAGGGGGCCCTACCACAGAACCTGAATGTGAGAACTACAATTTATAAAAAGGTGGCTGAGGTTATTCTAAAACAACATTCTTGTGACAAAGTAAGCACACATGTAGGGATTTCTAATGATTTCTTCATGCTCTGTATTTCACCGCACATTTAAATGAGGGGAGCATATAGACTAACATCTCCTGATGAGTCAAAAAGAGTCTTCTCAAAAGACAGCCTGTATTAGTCTGGGTACTTTGGAGAAACAAATCCATGGCGACTCACGTATAAGAGAGAGTTTTATGTAAAGAAAAGGTGCATCATGAAAACATCCCAACTCAATGCTGCCCAAGCCCACAAGTCCAACATTAACCCATAACCCAACACCAGTCCACAAAGTCCTCCACCTCACAAAACAGAGGCAATGATGCCGACTGCAGGAGGAAAGCTGAGTCCGTGAACGTGTAAGCATCTCAGCACTGGCAAGGGTCTCCACACGGCTGCTCCAGCACCCAGGGCTGCATTGGGATAGATCCATGCGGCTTCTCCTTGGGGATGTCTTGGAGGAAGTCAATCTTGCAAGCTGAAGCAGGGAACTGCTAAGGCAGCTGCACCCGATACAGCCATCACAAAACAAGAGACCCGAGAACTAGAAAGGCGAGGCTTTACCACCCATTTATCCCTCTGCCTTTCAACCAGCACCACATGTGATTATCGGCCAGGCTGGCACAATTAACTAACTCACAGCCCTAACCCTGTGACCTAATGATGTTATGACAGGGAAACAATGTCAGCGTTGGAGGAGACTCGTCATGTTAACCAGTTAACCAGTCATGTCATGATACCAGTTAACCAGTAACCAGTTGTTGTTGAGTTGATTCCCACTCTTGGGGATCCCTGTGTGCAGAGCAGAACTGCTCCCTGGGGTTTTCAAGGCTGGGTGCCTTAGGGAAGCTGGCGACCAGGGTGTCTTCCAAGGTGCCTCTGAGTGGATTCAAAGCACCAACCCTCTGGTTAGTAGTTGAGTGCTTAACTGTTTTCAGCATCCAGGAACTTCTTAATATTCATCTTAACATATTAATTAATCCATTCATATTAATCTGCAGAATGCCTAAAGAGATATTGATCACCGAAAGGTTTAGTTTTTAAGTTCAGTCAGGTTATCCACATGCAAATCATCATTGGTAAATCTGCAGTCTCAAATGGACTCCCCTGTCTACATTGGTAACTAACTACCAAGAGGTCCCCAAGATCATTAATGTCAGGCAGAAAATATAATTAGGAAGAAAATCAACTTCTTTTTCAAAACACTACTACATTCGAAAGCTATGAAGGCATTTGTAATTATTCAGCTCTCACTTCTCTTTCCACTCACTCAACTCACTACTCACTCACTCACTCACTCACTCACTCACTCACTCACTCACTCACTTGGATTGCATGGATTCTGACTCGTAGTGCCCCTATAGGTTGTCAATCTTCTTGGGAGGAAAAAAGCCTCATCCTCCTCCCTCACAGCAGCTGGGGGTTTTGAACCACTGACTTTCAGGTTAGCAGTTGAAGGCGTAACCCACTAGCCACCAAGCCTTCTCTTCCTTCCATTAGCATTCCAAATAAATACTTGACTTGACAGTTTTTCATCAGATCAATTTAAACTAAAACTACATCCTACTTTTCCTGGCTTTATTAGTAATGCTATTAGGAATTCATTTGTAAACATTATTATCTGTTTAAATATGCACTAGTAGAGATTGGGATGAAATAAAAAAGGATGATAGGAATCTTTAGTATATTAAAGTGGAAAACTCCTATATTCTATAACTGAACTCTAGACCAGGTGTCCTCAAACTTTTTAAACAGGGGGCCAGTTAATTGTCCCTCAGACGGTTGGAGGTCCACACTATAGTTTTAAAAAAAAACTATGAACAAATTCCTATGCACACTGCACATATCTTGTTTTGAGGTGAAAAAAAACCAAACAGGGCAAAAACACCCGATGTGCCCGGATAAATGTCCTTGGCGGGCTGCATGTGGCCCGTGGGCCATAGTTTGAGGATGCCTGCTCTAGACCTTGAAAATATTTTTTTTTTAACTTACTCAGTGTTCATATCATACTTAATTTGTAGATTCAGGGTCCCAGGGGATGCAAAGTCACATTCAGCCGACGCTACACCAGCAGTGTTAACAAAGCAATATATCATATATTACCTTCCCAAACAAGCACTTTTAATAGTTTGATCGTGAGATAGGGGCAAAAGTGTCAGTGTTGGGGAGAAGGTGGAAGTGGTGACAGTTGGGTCATCAGAGCCTTCTCTCCTTTGCTTTCACCTGCCCAGTAATGATCACCAGTCCCCAGGGATGAATATCTCCTCTTGCTTACCCTGACCTGTATGGAATCACCCAACACCACAGGATTATCACTTTACAAACATGTCATTGATTCTACTGATTCTAAAGGTATGCAACATGAACTCTACAATAAAAAGCACTAGAGAAAAATAGTAGGAAAAAAGGCCAAGGCCTATGGGACCAAACACTTTTGTGTGTGCGCGCGCGCGCGCATGTGTGCACGCTTTAAAGCACCAGATCACAGAGGCACAAATCTGAGGGGAGATTTATCAGCTGAACTTGCAGGGACGAAAGTGCTTTCTTTTATTTGTCCTGACCCCTCAGTTTGAGGAGCAGTCCGATTTCTAATCCATAAAGGCTAAGACCTGCCTGGATTAACTTTATGGGGTGGGGGATCTAAGGAAATCAGTAGGTCTGAATAGTATTCTACAAAGAGCAGCTCTAATGAGGGGAAAAGATGGAGAGAACTAAAAGTCACTTATTTGAAACTTAACTTTGAAGATGCCACATATTCATAACTACCTGTTTTAAAAGGTCAGATGTCTTCAACATTAATTTTAGATTGAAATCTGCATTCCAAGACCACTTGAAGTTACTCAAAGTTCGTGGTGTTCTTAAGGAACCTCTTCAAGCAAAGTGGTGGTTGAATAATCTCATGCAAAAATTTCACTTCCTAAAACAGATTTGGGAATTCAGGTTTAGTGCCAAAAAGTGTTATAAGATTATCCACTGCCTTCTTTTGATTCTGAACCTCCCCGCAGAGAAGCAAATTCTATACCTCACCCCAAAATTAGCAGAAGCTAATAAACATTAAGAAAGTGGAGCATGTCCAGTTCCACCAAGTGACCCCAGAACTTTGGACGGCACAACCCCCTCCATCATTGCCAACTATTCCTCAGGTGTAATGGTTTTATGGGTATTAAAAGTCATTTCTGTAAAAGACTGGATTCATGTTCAATAGAGGATGTCAATCGTGTTTACCCACAAATGTAATGACACCACAAAGAAGCACTTCTTTATTAAGAAGGCCACTCTGTATGACCTTCAAATCAATTTGACTCATTATTCTTTCCAGTGGCGCACGATCATTAACTAGTCAGATACATTATCCAACTAAGATTTCTTCCATTGTGTCTTATTTAATAACTCCAAAATGCTGCAAAACTGGTGACTATTTTACAATTACTATGTTGCACTAACCTGGAGCTTATCTAAAGCTGAGACGAAATGGCCACTTTACCAAGCAGTTGCTCAGCCTTTCTTAAATTCAGAGAAGACAGAAGGAAATGAGGTTGAGAACCACAGCAAATCCAAGCCCTTATTCTTGGCTTCATATCATGCCAATAACTCCAACAGAAACATGGCAAAACATCTACATTTTGCCTGGTCTAAAGGATAAGTGGTGCAAAACCATCCCAATTCACACAATTTCCTTCAGAAACCACAAATTGCTCACTGACAGCCCAAACACCCAGAAACCTAATCATTTTGTTGAAACATATTGAAACAAGTTGTCTTTTGAATTTTTCTTCACAGTTCCATGAAACACGTTCAGCAGAAACGGTATTCTCACAGCCACATATGCAGACAAATCTCCAAATCAATAGACTGAGTATCTACATCATCCTATATATGCTTTCCTGCATTAAGGAAATTAGCAGATGGGGTTTAAAATGGGAATGCACTTAAGAAATCAGCTTGTAAAATCAAACACACATACACAGCTGACAAATGTTAGAGAACTAATCTAATGCCAACGTCAGGACTTGAACCCAGGTTTCCCAGAGTCATCCGGTGTTCTTTGTTAGGATTTGTTTCTCTAGCATACACAACTTGTTAAAAATAAATCACACAAACACTGGGACGTCTTAATTACAGGGGTCTCCCTTTGATAGGGGTAGAGGAATACGTTAATATAATTAAAAGGAAAAGTACACTGAGGTGAGGAAAAAGTTACAGAATAGAATAACAGGTCAAGCAACAGAAATATTTTGCACTGATCACTGAGTGATGAAGGGGTTGTGTCCTATGAATGCCTCACCGATGGTGAGGGAACGTATTCAGCCAATTTTACCTTATGGTAAAGAGTCACAGCAAGAGCCAATCAAGGTCAAGCCCAAGACACTCTGGAAATCAGATATTGAATTTCCAATATGGCAGAAATCCATTTATGAGTTAAGAACACACACACACACACACACAAGAATCAAAGCATACTTTTAAAAAGCCAGACCTACAACCGAATCTGAAAACAATGCCTGCCTATTTCTGGAGCAGGGCATGCCTTCCCAGCTGGCAGCAATGCTGGGTAGAAGGGGGGTGCAGACAGGAAGCAGGGGAACTCCTACGCCTCTTTGGATGGATAGTGCCACTGACCCTTCCACTGACCCTTCCTTCCTTGGTCCCAGAGGGGAGGACAGGCAGTCTCCTGGCTGGCTGGGGAATTTAGGCTAGACAGAATGAGCCAGTAAAGCCAGTCGAAACTAATTTAACCAAACCCGCTGCCTTCAAATGGATTCCAACTCCTATCATCCTTACACAACTGCCCCACCAGGCTTCCCAGGCAATCTTTACAGAAGCGCACGGCCACGTCTTTCTCCTGTGGAGAAGCAGCTGGTGGGTTCGAAATAAGGGCCTTTGGTTGGCAGTCTAAAGCATTACCCACCATGCC
Source organism: Echinops telfairi (assembly GCF_000313985.2). Taxonomy (NCBI): domain Eukaryota; kingdom Metazoa; phylum Chordata; class Mammalia; order Afrosoricida; family Tenrecidae; genus Echinops; species Echinops telfairi. Next base: position 10,758,582 of record NW_022111369.1, read on the forward strand.
ATCAGGGCTGCTTTGGCAGCTCTCCAAAATCTCCAACCTCACTGCCTTCAATCACTGCCATCAGTCACTGCTACTGAGTCAATGTTGACTCATCAGGACCCCTGTGGGTTTCAGAGACTGTAATGGATCACGGGAGTAGAAAACCCAGTGTCTCTCCTGAGGAGTTTCTGGTGGTTTCTAACTGACGACCATGTGGCTCACAGCCCTACACAGAACCATTACAGCACCAGGGCTCCTGTTAGCATCTCTAGCACCCTGCACAGACCCATTACAGCACCAGGGCTCCTGTTAGCATCTCTAGCACCCTGCGAGGTTAGCCCACCTCTCCAGACAAGCCCAGAAAAGGAAAAGAACAAGTAAAAATGGAATGCAAAATGTTACAGAGACAAGTATATTTGTCTCACAAGGACACAGAGTCAAAATGTTGTATAAATGCTCACACAAATGAAACAAGCCATTCACCAAAAAGGGGCTGCACTAAGACGTAAAGTCTGGCTGTCTACTCTGACCTCTGAAACTCACAGCCATTGAGTTGATTCTGACTCACAACAACCCTATGGGGCAGGGTAGACCTACCCTGAGGGTTTCTGAGACAGTAACTCTCGAGTTAGAGTTGAGTCAGGAGTGAAAAAAAAAACAGTAGAGTCTGATAAATAGTATACGCTGGATACCTATTCCCCCATTTATGTGTACACGCACGCATGCTCTCACACACACCCTTTCTCGGGTATACATATGGTTCTGTGTAGGCGGCTCTATCTGGTTCTGTGCTTTGCTGTGCTGATTCAGGGAAAATTCTACACCTCTTTCAATACAGAGGGGAGAATGTTTCTTGGGAGAAAAACGCTGAGCTTATCTAAGGGCCAGGAAGAAAAAGAAGAAACAAAAACCGGCACGGTCAATGTCCCAGAAGCTTTGGCATGTTTGTTGTGATCCTTTATGAGATGTGGGTGTTAAAGATAATGATGCACTTTCGCAGAAACCAAGACTTTCATTTCATGGAGGCTTTCTTGAGAAAAGTCAGTTGTGGTCAAGAGATTTTCCATCTGTCCTCACTAGCCTCCTGTTGGTGCTGTTCTGAGCTGACCTCTGGCCCCTACATTCCTTTACCTGTTTATACCAAAACAAAGGCAGGCAGAGCTCTGAAATGACAAGATACACTTGGGGCATCAGAGATTCTGGCAAGGGGAGGAAGGAGGCAAGCCAAGCACAGAGAAGGAAATGTCAAACTTTGAAATAAAATTTACCACCTTCCATCTTCAATATCATTGGTAAAGAACCATTCACCCCTTTTTAGCAGAAAGGGGTTGTATTTCTATGCCACACAGAAAATCCTGAAACTAATGTGAATTTAGGCGATAGAAATGTCAAAATAAGACACACAGCCAGTCTAATGGCCAAGAAGCCACCGGCAGGCATCGATATAGGTCAAGCAACAATAGCTCTAGCTAAAGCATTTCTATTTCTTGAATTTCATCAGACACAGATATGTTGAGTTTATTCCATGCTACGAATTTTAAGTGCTTTACAACTAGTAATTTTTTGAGCCTCATATTGGCATGAGGTAAATACCATTGAATTTCCAATTTAGATATGAGGACACAAAGCACAGAGAGACTAAGTGACTTGCCCAAGGTCACACAACTAAAAGGCGAAGCTGGAATTTAAACATTGAAGTCCTAGAAACACCGTGGATTAGGTGTTGGGCTGGATATCACAGGGTGAAAAGTTCAAACCCACTAACCACTCTGAGGGTGAAAGAAGAGGCTGTCTGTTCTCATAACGATTTCGTCTCAGAAACACTATCTAGGTCACTATGAGTCAGAATTGACTCAGTGGCAGTCAGTTCGGTTTGGTTACTTTTGTTCCAGTCGAGAGTCTCTTTCATCATGCTGCCTCTCACTCCTTCAAGCTTTCGCCAAGCCTAAGTAAAAATAAACAGCCTCCTATAGTATCGTCTTACACTTCTTTATATTATTATCTCAAATATTAATTCATGTTATGTGGCCATTTCCTCAGATTCTTGAGAAATAGTAAAGAAAAGGCCCATGCTATCAAATACTCCCTGTAACCATGTTGCATTTTGCGGTAGCTACAAATTTCATCTCAACTTGCTAAATGGGTTATAGGGGTGGAGTTTACCCTGTCAATCAGGTCATAGCCAATCATGCCTCTGTGTGGGCGTGGCCTTCTCCTGAGAGTTCTGGGAACTCCTGTCTTCCTCCTTGAAGTGGATACACACACACACACTTGCTGTAAGACATTCCTAATGACAAATTACAAGGAGCTATGCTGATTGAGCCAGAGCCCTGGAGCTGAAGGAACCACTTGGAGACCCACACCAGTGTGGAGATGCTTCTGCCACCACTGGATCCACAAAACTTTCTACTCACTGCCTGTGGTCTTCCTGCATTTGGCATCATTGTATGTGTTGCATGAGTCTGAAGAGAAATTTATAGACTGGTTTTGGACATATGGGCTAGTGTCAGACTTATGGACTTGATGTGGACTGGCCTGGGATGTTTTCTTAATATAAAATTACTCTTTGATATAAAGCTCTTTCTTATACATATATAAGCGTCTATGAGTTTGTTTCTCTAGTCAACCTGGATGAGCACACATTCTTTTAGAACAAAACTAAGATATAAAAAATAATAAAACAGGGTCCCCTTATCTTCTAAGACAGAAATAGAAATACTAGGAAGTAGCTTGAAGCGCTAAATGTTGTAAGGCCACTGTATTTGAAAGGTCTTTTCACTAAGTTAAATTCAGAATTGCCAAGCAATTCATAGTAAAGGAAATGTAGTTACATAGTAAATAGAAATGAAGCAGCTCTTAGAAGCTTTTCCTGGGGAATTCCACAGTTGGTGAACCTCTATGAATACACTGTGTTATCTCTTAAAATTCTTTAGCACATCTGGCAGAGTGCATATATACTCCTACACCTCTCCTGAGAGTCTGCCACTCTGTCTTCTGGGTAGGTGCACTGGCTGCAATTCCTGGCACGCTGCCACACAGCCTAGTCCTTAGGTGGAGCTCAGGGGCTGTGTCTGCCTCACAGCACCTCAACACTCACTTTGGAAGTGCCCTACAAATTAAAACAGCCAAGAAGAAAGCTATTGTCATTCTTGCCACCAAAGCAGTTAATTTTTATTTGGGAGGTTAGTGTATTCATGTGTGTATACAAAAGTACGGTCTCCTGGTCATTGAAATTCAATATCTCTTTAACATCTCACACCTGTGACCATCAGCTCTGTAAATTCTCCCTGACCTGGTATATCAGACAGACGTCTAAGAGCCGCCACCCCCAACCCCGCACTCATGTGCATCGGTTCTCTTTTTGGATATCATCCTGTAAACACAGTGCTTAGTAGGCTAACCGGTGTGAGCACAGTAACTTGCCTACTCCACTCCCACAAGATGTAATGGGCACCTGGCAAAAGGTCAGCTCTGTGGCCTGCAACTATCAAGTCAGCAAGTATCAGTCCCCTTCATTTCCCCATCCTCAACCATCGCTCTCCCTCCATCACAAGATTAACTTCTCACAGATTATAATAGTTGAGGGAATTCTGAACTTCCCTGAACTTAAATTTACCTGACACCGCACCCTGCCAAGGCATCTATCTCTAAGCCAGACTCCTCCCTTCTACCTCCAGTCTTCTCTCTCACTCTTGTGATGTGGCTCTGAACAATGCCAATAAAACAGGCACTTGTGCTGCTGGTAAATGTAAAACCAGAATTCTGACTTGGCATCTATCACAGGATGCTGATTACTTACAGGATTTAGGAATCCTGGTGTCTCAGAGGTTTTATTTGATTATACTGGGTGGTCCATCTAGAACACAGTGGCTACAACCTCATTTCAAAAACAGACCAACAAATGGGCCAATTTACACAAAAGCCATGGTGAGGCGTTTACGAATGCTATTCATTCAGTTAGGGAATTATTTAATGTAAATACTGTCGAGACTCATTATCTTACCTTCATCTCAGAGCCTAGAAGAAAGGCAGGAGTGAGCCTGATAAAGAAACTGGGGGCAGAAACAACATTGGACCCAAATGCTCAAAGGAGCTCCTGAGGGGGCTCTGTGAGAACAACAGAGCTGGCACTTCTGGATTGTAGAAGGGAAGCACTCAGGAGTCAGGGACTCTACCTGAAAACTCACAAGCCAGACCCGCACCAGCACGCCTTGCGAAGTGACAAGCCCCGTGGTGTGTGGAGAGAAGCGTTGAAGGACTGTGGAAAGCCCCACCTCACAAGTAGCTGAAGGCCCCAGGGATACTCACGCTGACACTGTCCCCAAGACTGGCGAGCCCAGCCCCAGCAGCAATCGATCCTTCCTCCATAACGGCACAGGCCAATGGATGACACTATTTGCCTGGGCCACCTACCAAACAAAAAGATTCACGGTAAATAAAGACACGCTTGAAATTCGAAAAATAAATAAACGTCTCTTTGCTGTTAGAGTTTTCCTTTAAATGGCAACCAACAATTTTCTATTAACTCCTCTCTGCCCACAAAAAGTTGAGTGATCAAGCACTCTCAAGGAAATCGTTCTGTTATCATCTAAAGACACACATGAGACCATTCAACATACATGCGTATCCAAGACACAAAGGAGGGTGGGGCATTTTTCTTAATTGTAAATAGCATCCGCTGACATCAGAATTCTCAAGGCTGCTCTCCCCAGGGTGGTTTCTGAAGCTTGAAATAAAACAGATTCCTCAAAGCCAAGCACCTGTTACTAGGGGAGGGAGCAGTCACTTTTGAATGATGGATCAGAAACTGGCACGTGTTAAATAACACAGGACATGTCAATGAAGACAATAATTCATTTCTGTTTCATATGAAGGGCAAAGGGGGAGAGGAGCAGAAACGAATGAAGCTGGACTCTTCTCAGTATACGAGTTTGACAGAAAAAGGCCCCAGGAAAAAACAAAAGTACCCCAAACAGAAATCTGAATGAAAGGAAGGGCAGTTGAAAATGTACCCGACACCTCAAGTGTCTTTGTGCTCAGCAACCCTCCTGCCTCGAAGACTTCATACCACTTTCTTCTCTAATGGACATCGGGACTAAAGAACGTGGTCTGTTTCAGGAGACTCCTGATTCACCCCCCAGGTTCCACTCTGACACTTGACTTGGAAAACGGGTTCCTTGTTTAAAGTCACTTGGAAATGACATTTTGGGGAGCATGCAGGAGGGACTGGCATTTCAGTGGTGGGCTGTTTTGGATTAACTTATTCAGGGGTTCAAAATATTCACGTGCACATTCATTTCCTGTTGGGAACATGTGTGTGAGACATGCATAACACATCGCTGTGTGCCTAGACAAAGGGTCGCTTTAATTTTTTAATTAAAAACTGCTTTGATTTAAAATAAAATTTCTTTTACTGAAAAGATCTTGCCTCTGGCTGCCAGCCACGTTTTGAAAACTCTCCTTACCTTGGCAACCGCCCTTCTCTTTCCCTTCCCCTAGCCCCCTAAGCACCAAATACCAAATAACCCCCAGCTTTCAATTTCCTCCAGCCAGGTGGTGAACCGGCAGCTGTGCTTTTGCAGCTCAGCGCTCCAGTGGTTCCCCTCTTCCAGGTACAATAAGGTCAATCTATCGTGGCATTGATTCGTTCCGAGATTACAGGTTAAACAGGTGCGGGATCTTTGGGGCCAGGCACAGAGGTCCCTGGTAGGATGGAGGGCGGAGTCTCTGTCAAAGAGTGACTGCGAGGGCTTATGACCCAGGTTAAAAGCCCTCCAGGCAGCGCCTGCCTCGGTTTCTGCAAGAGCGTCTGTCATCTGCGTTCGGGACAGTCCAGTAACAGTCAAGTCTGTAGTGCGGGCATCCTACCAGCACACACATGTACAGTCATTTACACACACACACACACACACACACAAGCGCCAGAGAGCGCACATCCAGGGGGGCGGGGGTGTGGCGGCGGCGGCGGCCGCCGGAGGCTCAGTTGAGTGACAGCGGAGACGGGCCCAGGGTGGTTGAAGCCTGTAGGAACACGCAGCAGGCAGGTCCGTCCGGGTCTGAGAGACAGTGTGAGGCGGGCACACTCCTCACACCCTCTTAGCGCCCCCTCCCCTTACGTTAAACCCTCCTCCTCCAAAAATAGAAGAAAGTGGGGAGACAAACAGGTCCCCGTTCGTAGCCCACGCGCTTCCTGACACCCATCTCCTGTGTGATCACTCTGACACCGTGGAGCCAGAATTACGTCCCAGTAAGTGGTGCAGTGGGTTAAATCCCTTAGGCTTTCACCGCGAGGCCGGCAGTTCGAAGCCACCAAAAGCTTCGTTGGAGATTTGCAGCCTCGCAAACCCACAGGCGCAGTTCTATCCTGCTAGATACCCTATATGGCATATAGGGTCGCCAGAGTTGGTCGCAGTGAGTTAGCGAAGTGGGCAATTTCCTCAGTGAAGAGCCATCTCATCTCCCCACCCAGGGAAGTCCCGCGCACCACCTTCGTTCAGGGGGCTAAACCTCAGAGTTCACGGCCCCCAGCCTCATCCAGAGCTTGGGGACCAGGGAGTCACGACCTGGGACTTGAGTGTCCTACCCAGGGCGCACGCAGCCGCTCAAGGAGCCTCCCACCGTCCATGGCCCAACTTCTGGCTGGGGACACAGCCTGTTGACCTGGAAAGCCACCCACCGGGAGGGGGGACCCCAAAGCCCAGAGCTGTAGGCAGCTCTCCCGAGAGGGGGAGAGCGCGTCCCCCAACTCACCTCCCGTCGAACTCGGCGGCCGCCTGCAGGTAGAGGGAGGACACGAACACCAACGCCAGCAGGAAAGCCATGCTTGGCGCCGAGTCCGGGAGCTGCGCGGCCCGGCGGCGCCGGGA
>NW_022111369.1:10766096-10768000 GCF_000313985.2 Echinops telfairi
TAAAAATGTGTTGTCTGCAACAAAAGGAAAAATAATGGTTTCGACTTAAATGACTCTTTGATTTCCAAGTTGTTTTCTGTTAGCAAAACAAGATTCTATTTTAACCTCAGGGAACATCCATGCCAATTCGGGCTTGGAACATTATTTTAGGCAAACAGCTTGGTGTCATCTATTTCAGATCCTCCTAATGAAGTCCAAAAATCTACTTATCAAAATATTTTTTTCTCCAGATAATCAAATTTTGTAAGTATAACAGAGGCTTGGTTCCAGGCTCCAGTGGCTACTCAGTCATTTTCTTTGCTTATTTATTCTGGGTTTGGATTTGCACCTAAGCCTACCAGAGCCATGGATGGTCCTACATGATGGAAAACTGGAAAGGGAAAAAAAGGGGAAAGTGGTGAGGGACAATGGGATGGATGTCTGGAGCAAAGTGTAATGGACCACCTGCAAGCCTCTCTTTTAATTATTTATTCCCTATCCCTACACACAGTAAGAAAAGTTTGAAGTTGTCAAAGATTTTGTCTGGCTTAGATCCACAACCAATGTTCGTGGAACCAGCAGTCAAGAGATCAAAAGACACATTACATTAGTTAAATCAGCTGCACACACCCTCTTGAGATAATTAAAATGTACTTTGAGGACTAAGGTGCACCGGACCCAAACCATAGACAAACAAGTCTATCTAGGAAGTAGTCACAAGTAAGCATCTTACTAGTTTCATCTACTTTCAACTAACATCCATCTGACATCAGCAGTGATATTCCTTGTTCCATATCTTCTTTTGCATCTGGCCTGAACCTCTGGCAGCTCCCTGTCAACGTACTGCTGCAAGTGTTGGATGATCTTCAGCAAAATGTCACTTGTGTGCCATGTCAATATCATCCTCTACTTTGAGTATTCTGTTGGGTCACGTTTCTTTGGAATGGATACAAATATGGATCGCTTCCAGTCAGTTAGCTAAGTAGTTATCTTCCAAATTTCCTGGCACAGACCAGCTGAGTGCTTCCAGTGCTTCATTAGCTTGTTTAAATGTTTCAATTGGTATTTCATCAATTCCTGGCAAGGGGCCGGCTGGAGGGGACACTCAGGGCGGGAAGGTAACGTCTTTGGGGGCCAGGCGAAGAGAAAGGTTACCAGTCGGGCCGGGGAGAAGGAAAGCAGGGTGCCGGGCCGAGCGGGAAAGGGAGAGCCGGGAAGGAAGGGAACCCGGGGCTCAGGGCAGCGCTCCTCGGGTCCCGCCCGCACAGGTGGCGACCGCGAGGGGCCAGCCTTGGCTTTCGCCGGGGGCGGCGGAGCGCGGGACCGGAGAGGGGCTGGGGCGGGGGCCGTGCGCGGTCCGCGCTCAGCGAAACCACCGGCCGGCTTCGACCAATGAGCCGAAAGCAACCTCCAGGAGTTGCTTCTCCCGCAGTTTGGGCACCGGCCTGATTTTCATGTTGTAACCAACTGGGCGAGTTTTGCAAGAGCCAAGCGCAGCCTGTTTCCACCTCCGCCAGCTCCCCTCGCAGAGCTCGAGGAGCGCAGCACCCACAGCTCCGCCAGGGACACGTGCCCCCAAGAAAAGGGAGGCTGTTACTGCTTGGCAGTGCCATCGTGCCGTCGGATGTGGTCGAGATCATGGAGAACCCATTTTCAGTCATCATGGCTCGGTTGTTGCAAAGTAACAAGTACCGTGGTAAAGGACTGTGGTTCGGATCAAACTACACATCATCCTGAAGTGCAGGGTAACACAGAGTACAGGCCTGCCAGCCCTCTTCTCAATGCCTACTTCAAAAGCAGCCCCTGCGTAGTGGAGCTATTCGCGTCACCAAGACCTATTTGTGGTCGCTTTTCTCCAGTACATGGCCACATCGCCCTTGTGGCACACTGCAGGCACGCATAGCCCTCTCTTGGGGCCACTGTTT
>NW_022111369.1:10769065-10771267 GCF_000313985.2 Echinops telfairi
TCTTCCAAATTTCCTGGCACAGACCAGCTGAGTGCTTCCAGTGCTTCATTAGCTTGTTTAAATGTTTCAATTGGTATTTCATCAATTCCTGGCAATGTACTTTTATCTAATACTTTCTTTTTTTTTTTTCTAATACTTTCAATATAGCTTGGGCTTCTTCCTTGAGAACCATTGTTTTTTGTTCATATACTACCTCTTGAAATGGTTGAATATCGATTAGTTCTTTTTGGTATAGCTGCTCTATGTATTCTTTCCATCTTCTTTTGATGCTTCCTGCAGCATTCAATATTCTGGCCATAGGATCTTTCAGTGTTGCAACTCGAAGCCTGAATTTTTTTTTTCTTGAGTTTTTTTTCAGTTTAACTTACATTGAGTATGTTCTTCCTATTTGGTTTTCTAACAGTATATCTTTGCATATTTTATCATAATATTTTACTTTGACGTCTTGAGATGCCTATGACATTTTTTACTCATCTCTTTGACATAATTTCTTCCATATATCTTAGCTGCTGTACAATTAAGAGCAAAATTCAGTCTCTTCTGACCTCCACCTTTATCTTGTCTTTCTTCCTGTCTTTGTAATGACCTTTTGCTGTCTTGATGAATGCTATCCTGATGTCCTCCTAGAGCTCATCAGATTTTTGGTCATTAGTGTTTAATGCACCAAATTTGTTCTTGCAATGTTCTTGAAATTTTGGTGGGATAGACTCAGGGTCATATTTTGGCTCACGTACATTTGTTTTTATTTTCTTCAACTTCAACCTGAAATTACAGATGAGCAATTAATGGCATGTTCCATAGTCAGCCCCTGGCCTCATTTTAGCTGTTAATATTCAGGTTCTCCATTGTCTCTTCCCACAAATATAATCAATTTTATTTCTGTATATTCCATCTGAAGAAGTTCATGTGTATAGTAACCTTTTATTATTATTGAAAAATTTTTCTATGAAGAAGTCTTTGGTCTTTTCAAATTCTATCATGTTCATTTCTATCAATTCTATCAATCTCCAGCTTCATTTCTATCACCAAGACCATATTTTCCAACTACTGTTCCTTCCTCTGTGTTTCTTTTGCATTTAAATTGCCAATAATTATTAAAGGATTTTGATAGTATGTTATATCAATTTCAGATTGAAGACTTAGGTATACTTCTTCAATTTCTACATCACTAGCTTTAGTGGTTGGTACATATATCTGAATAATAGTTGTATTGATTGTATCTCCTTGTATGCAGGTAGACTTTATCCTATCACAGACAGCTTTACTCTTCAAGATAGATCTTGAAATTTCCTATGTGTACAGTGCTGTTCCTCTTTAACATACACTGATATGCTACTTTTTCCAAGCATAGTAAACCATATGATTTTCTCATTGAAAATGGTCAATGCTGGGTGTGGTAGTTACATAATCTGTTGTCAACTTGAGACTTAAGAGTGAAGGGGTGTGGTTTAGTCTGTCAATCAGGTCGCAGCTTGATGACCTCATTTGGAGCCAAAAGGAGATAAATAGCTCCCTGGAGGTAGAACAACTGGAGACATTCATGTTGACAAGACACATGGAGCTAAGCTAGAGTCCTGGAGGTGGAGGAGCCACTGGAAGACCCATGCCAACACTGAGATGCTTACACTACCACTGGATCCACAAGACTTTCCACTCACTGGCCTGTGATCTTCCTGAATTCAGCATCATTGCATGTGTTCCTGAGTCTGAAGAGGACTTTATAGATTGGTATCAGACATATGGGCTAATATCAGACTTATAGATTTGATCTGGACTGGGCTGGGATGTTTTCTCAGATACTCAATTGCTCTTGTATTTAAAGCTCTTTCTTATAAATATATGTGTCCGTGGATTTGTTTCTCTATTCTACCCAGAATAACACACTGGGCCTCTACTCAAGTCCTCCCTCAATGCAAGAACACTTTGTTCTAGAAACCTGGCATTCTTTGATGCTCGCCTTTCCAATGAGATTGCTGAAGACAAAATGGGTGCATAAGCTAATGTGGTGAAGAAAGCTGATGGTTCCCAGCTATTAGAAGATATAGCATCTGAGGTCTTAAAGGCTGGAAGCTAAACAAGTGCCCATCTAACAGGGAAGCAACAAAGCCCACAAGGAAGAAGCACACCAACCTGTGTGATCATGAGGTGTCAACAGGATCAGGTATCAAGTATCAGAAGACCCAAAACAAACAACCATTTTGA
>NW_022111369.1:10771742-10776696 GCF_000313985.2 Echinops telfairi
GGGAAAAAGAGGAGCTGATACCAAGGGCTCAAGTAGAAAGAAAATGTTTTGGAAATGATGATGGCAACATATGCACAAATGTGCTTGATACAATTGATGTATGGATTGTTATAAGAGCTGTAAGAGTGCCAAATAAAATGATTTAGTAAAAAAAATTTTTTTAAGAAAGAAAATGGTCAATGATAGTCCCTTTCAGCTCATTAATGCCTATAATATTTATCTTATGGATTGCACTTATTTTTAACAACTTACAGTTTTTTTAGATTAATGCCAGTTTTCCTAGACTCATACTTTATACATTGATTGATATTTGCAAATGTTTTCTCTCATTTTGAGCCTCGCTCCATCAGCAAATGAAGGTCCCCAAACCTTATGTCCCACAAGCTTTACTCTATCCATGCCCTTATGATCCATATTCTATTATGAGAAGGCAGTGCTTCCTCGGTTATATTTTGTGTGCCTTCCAACCAGATGAGCTCATCTTCTGGCACTAACTCTAAAAATGCCCTGCTTCTGTTTTGATGCTAGTCATAGGGTTTTCTGTGGCTAATTCTTCAAGTGGCTAACATTCTTCATAGTTTGTTCTGATCCTGATGGGATTTGAAATGCCAGTGACATAGATTCCAGCATCACAGAAACACACAAGCCACTGCAGTACAACAAACTCACCATCAGGGCACTGTAGATTCTCAGTAATAGATATAGAGAAAAATGACTATATCAGTGGCCTATAAAGATTAACCAAACTCAACAACCAAACTCACTGCCCTAGAGTCAATGCTGACTCACAGTAAGTTAGTTAATTGTGCCAACCTGGGGCGAATTGAAAGGCAGAGGGATAAATGGATGGTGAGTCTCGCCTTTCTAATTCTCGGGTCTCTTGCTTTCTGTTGGTTGGACCAGGGTGCAGCTGCCTTAGCCAGTTCCCTGCTTCAGCTGGCAAGGCTGACTTCCTGCAAGATATCCCCAAGGAGAAGCCGCACGGACCTACCCCAAAGCAGCCCTGGGTGCTGGAGCAGCCGTGTGGGAACCACTGCCAGCGCTGAGATGCTTACACGCTCACTGACTCAGCTTTCCTCCTGCAGTCAGAGTCATTGTGACTAATTTGTGAGATGGAGGAGGACTTCGTGGATTGGTGTTGGACATATGGGTTAATGGGTTAATGTTGGACTTCTGGGTTTGGGTAGCACTGGGTTGGGATGTTTTCTTGATGTGCACTTACCTTTATATTAAATTCTCTCTTATACATAAGTTTCTGTGGATTTGTATCTTTAAGATACCCAGACTAACACAACATGCGGCTTAAAACCCTTGCCATTAAAAGTTCTTACTGATATAGTCATTTTTCTCTATATCTATTACTGAGAATCTACAGTGCCCTGATCACCTGTTGTGGTTGCTGTTATTAGTTGTTGTTGAGTGGCTCTAATTCGTGGTAACTTAGCAAAGGACCACAAAACAAAAGGTTGCCAACTCTTGTGTCATCTTCGTGATCATTTTCATGTGCACCTCCTCTTTTAGTATTATAATCAACAATATTTTGTTGTGACCTACAATTCTTTTTAAAAAAATCATTTTATTGGGGGCTTGTACAATTCTTATCACAATCCATACATACATCCATTGTGTCAAGCACATATGTACATTTGTTGCCATCATCATTCTCAAAACATTTGCCTTCTACTTGAGCCCTTAATATCAGCTGCTCATTTTCCCCCTCCCTCCCCACTCCCCACTCCCTCATGAACCCTTCATAATCCATAAATTATTATTATTTTGTCATATGTTACACTGTCCGATGTCTCCCCCTGCCCTCTTCTCTGCTGTTCATCCCCCAGGGAGGACGCTATACGTAGATTCTTGTAATCGGTTCCCCCTTTCTACCCAACATTCCCTCCACCCTCCAGGCCTCGCCCCTTCCAGCACTGGTCCTGAAGGGATCATCTGTCCTGGATTCCCTGTATTTCCAGTTTCTATCTGTACCAATGTACATCCTCTGCTCTAGCCAGATTTGTAAGGTAGAATTGGGATCATGATAGTGGGGGGGGGGAGCATTTAAGAACTAGAGGAAAGTTATATGTTTCATCGTTGCTACCCTGCACCCTGACTGGTTCATCTCCTCCCCACAACCCTTCAGTAAGGGGGTGTCCAGTTGCCTACAGGTGGGCTTTGAGTCTCCACTCTGCACTCACCCATATTTACAATGATATGATTTTTTGTTCTTTGATGCTTGATACCTGATCCCTTCAACAGCTCATGGTCAGACAGGCTGGTGTGCTTCTTCCATGTGGGCTTTGATGCTTCTCAGCTGGATGGCCACTTGTTTATCTTCAAGCCTTTAAGACCCCAGAGGCTATGTCTTTTGATAGCCAGGCACCATTAGCTTGCTTCACCACATTTGCTTATGCATACGTTTGTCTTCAGTGATCCTGTCAGTAAGGTGGGCACCGCTGATATGATTTTTAGTTCTTTGAGGTCTGATAACTGGTCCCTTCTACACCTCGTAGTGACCTACATTTCATGAGCTGATTTTTAAACATAGAGCACTCTTCCTTTCTTTGTAGTTCATGTTAATCTGGAAGCTCTATTGAAACCTGTCCACTATGGGTGGTCTTGCTGATATTTCAAATATTAATGGCATATCTTCCAGCATCATAGCAATGTGCAATCCACAACAACACAAAGATGGACAACCCACTGGTGACCAGCTTTGGTGCTGTAAATTCCGTTGGGAACAAGACAAAGTTCTGCCCATCAAAAATTTACCTCCCAGTGAGTGCGAAAGACAGTACTTTCTATGAAGACATGTACAGAGACAAAGAAAACTAAAAATAAGGAACCAGACGTGTTATTTTGTAAATAATGTCAATTTGTATACAAAAATGAATAGATGGTATAGTCATAGAATTTCCATTTGGAGAGGGAGGCAAGGCAAGATCAAGTAATAATAGAGTTTTAAATTTCAGAAGAGTAAACACAAAGAAAATTAGTAAATCGACTCACCAAAATAGATGTAAAAAACACTCAGTAAGTGCAAATCAACAACCACAAGGCTTTGGGAAAAAAAAGTCCCTAGATGAAAAGATTTCAGCACAGCAAATTAAGCAGAACAAAGAGAACACTAACACCAACAGTGTGCGTGCCCACACCGCGCACGAGCACACACACACGCACGCATGTGCTCGGACACAGACACATTCAAAGCATAACGAAAATGCAGCATTGAATACATACCTATTATAACAAGTGTTAGAGAGGGTGTGCCCAGATCTGAACCCTCACACACTGAACAAATGTGACCGAACATTTTTGGGACTGAACAAATGTGACCCACTGTGGAAAGTGATATGGCGCCACCACAAACAACTGGAGATTCCTTACGGCCCAGCAATCTTTCTACCCTCTAACCCGAAAGAAGCAAGAGTCATAACCCAATCAGATGCATGCTCATCTGTTTATCCCAACACCGTGTTTCTAATAGCTGGAAGATGAAAACAATCAGTCAAAGAATGGATAGAGAAACTCAGATCCACGTACACAAATGTACTGCTCAACAAGGAGGAAACCAGGAAACAACGCATGGCATGAACTGACCCAAAGGACTTCGTGCTAAGTGAAATCAGTCGATCACAAAAGGACAAATACTGTATGAGACCACTGCCATGGAGGAGGAGGAGGAGGAGGAGGAGGAAAAGAAACAAAGCAAAGACTTTCATTCCAAGGAAACAGACTTTGGAGTTCACCCAGTGGGAGAACAAAGGAGAGAAGATGAAGCAATAGGCTAGAGCGCACAGATGGTGAACTGGGTGAAGGGAGGGCAGTTATCCACAAGAGGGAGAAGCGAATTCAACAGTAGGAAGATAGAATAGGCTATTCGGGGGTAGGGGGTAGGTGGTAAGTAGCTTAAATTGTTGAATACAGAATTGATGATCGGAAATGTAAACCTCAAATTAATTTACAATTAAAAAATAATAATGGAAAAGGGCTAGTTCTACTCTTTCTTTGCAGGGTCTCTATGAGCCAGAGTCAGCCCAGCGATGATGGGTTTATGGCAAACAAACGTTGTTTGTTGCATGGTTGTGAGTGTGTATTATATTTCCTCAAAGGTTTATTAAACACACAGTGAATTGAAAAAAATCATACTGCTTGATAATCACACTTAGTCGAAAGGGTTTATATGCACCAGTCAAGAGACAGGGTAGCAGAGTGGATGAAAAACAAACAAACATAGCCCATCAATGTGAGGCCCATTAGAGATACACCTTAAAGACAAAGATATAAACAGATTAAAAATCAAAGGGTAGAAAAAATACATTAATCAAACAATAACAGAAGGCAAAAGTAGCAATAAGAGACAAAGACGGAGACTGTCTAATGAACAAGAAAAAAATCAATTACATGGAAACTGAATAACACAATGCTTACAAACGACTGGATAATAGAAGAAATTAAAATTAGAATTTAATGGAATGTGTTCTTGAGGTTAATATCAAAATAACTTCTAGGACTACTCCTGTTTTTCTTTGACATTGAATAACATGTTTGATTCGTTGCTTTTTTCCTGTACCCTAGGCATTGACTAGGAGCCCGGGTGATACTGTGATTAAAGAACATGGTTGCTAGCCCAAAGGTTGGGGGTTTGAACCCACCTGTGGCTCTGTGGGAGAAAGATGCTGGACAACATTCCAAGGCACAACATCCCAAAGTCCTTGGAACACAGCAAAAGCAGGGTCCAGAGAACAATTTATAGTAATAACTACACACATCAAAAAAGAAGGGCCAGAATCAATAAATTCATTCTATAACCCAAAGAAATAGGGAAAAGGAGCAAGCAAAGTTCACAGTTACCAGAAGAAAAGAAGTCATAAAAGTTAGAGTAGAATAAGTAACAATGTTTTTAAAACTTGTTCTACAACAAATTTGAAAACCTAGAAGAAATAGACAAAAAGAAGTC
>NW_022111369.1:10777049-10819526 GCF_000313985.2 Echinops telfairi
ACAAAAAGAAGTTATAAAAGTTAGAGCAGAATAAGTAACAATGTTTTAAAAACTTGTTCTACAACAAATTTGAAAACCTAGAAGAAATAGACAAAGTTTTAGAAGCACACAGCCGACCTAAACTAACCTAACAAGGTAGAAACACTGAACAGATACAGAAAAAAAGAAGAAATTGAAGACTTCCAACAGGAAAAAACAAAACTAAAAAAAAATCTCCCAACAAAAGTCCTGGCCCAGAAAGCTTCACAGGAGAATCAACAACAACAACAAAAACTCAGAAAGGAGTGGGAGTGGAGACTCAAAGTTCATTTGTAGACAGTTGGACAGTCCCACACAGAGGGGTTACACGGAAGAGATGATTCAACCAGGTGAAGTGTAGCACCAACAAAACACATCATTCCTCAAGTTCCTGAATGCTTCTTCCCCCACTATGATGACTCAGTTCTACCTTACAAATCTAGCTAGACCAGAGTACACACATTGTTACAGATAAGAGCTCTGGACACATGTAATCCAGGACAGATAAAACCCTCAGGAACAGTAGTATGAGTATCAATATCATGAGGGTAGGGGGATAGTAGGGGTGGGAGGGGGGAAAAGGGGGAAACCCATCAGAGGGTTAGATATATAGCCCACCCCCCGGGAGGACGAGTAACAGAAATGTGGGTGAAGGGAGACAATGGAGAGTGTAAGACACGAAATAACAACAATATATAATTGATCAAGAATACATAATGGGAGGGTGGGAGAAGGAGGAGGGAAAAGAGGAGCTGATACAAAGGGCTCATGTAGAAAGAAATGTTTTGTAAATGTTGTTGACAACATATGTACAAATGTGCTTAATACAATTGAATGATAGATTATTATAAGATTTGTAAGACTCCCCCCACAATAAATGATTAATAAAAAATCTTAAAAATATATAGCATTATTCTCAATGGAGAGACACTAAAGTATCCTCTTGGAAAACAGAAGCAAAACAAGAATGTCATTTTTTTATTATTGAATGTTACACATTATATATTGTTACACATTGTTGCATATTGAATATTACATATTAATAATTATGTTGAGCAATTTTAAATGACTTTGACCATTAGAAACACCATTGAATAAGACAGGTTGAAATTTGGATAAATGAAAATTTATAGACATGTAATATAAGTTTCTTAATGTGACATATTAATAGCATATTCTATTGTTACATATTCTGAACATTACAGTATATCAACATGATATTGGTTAGTCACCACTCTCATTTAATATTGTACTGGAAGTCCTAACTAGAGGAATAAAGCAAAAGGGGAAATAAAGGACAACCAGACGGATAAGGAAGATGTAAAACTATCTCTATGTGCAAATGACATAGAAAGTCATAGAGAATCCACACCAAAAAAGTGGCTGAAATTAGTAAAGGGGAAAGTGCAAGATCAGCACATGTAGGCCACAACACACACTTCAATAAATTTAAGAAACATTGAAATGATACAAAACATTATCTTGGATCATATGCTTAAAATTAGAAATAAATAATAGGGAGAACTAGGGGGGGGGACATAAATATATGGAAACTGAAAAACACTTTGTTTAAAAAATCACTGAGTAATAGAAGAAATAGAATGTGAAATTTAAAAGTTCCTAGGAGAAAATGAAGATGAAAACACAATTCCAAACCTTTTGGACACAACAAAAGCAGTGCTCAAAGGACAATTTGTAGCCGTAAACCTATACTCAAAAACAAAGTAAGAGCAAAATCAATTTGTTTACTGAAGAACTCTAACAATTAGAAAAAGGGCAGCAAAAATGTCTACATGTACCAGAAAAAATAAATAATAGGGATTAGAACAAAAATAAATGAAACAGAAAGCAGGGAAGCTATAGAAAGGATAAACAATACTATAAAGTGGTTCTTCAAAAGATTAACAACATTGGCAAAGTTAACAAAGGAAAAGGAAGAAAGGATGCAAATATCATGAATAAGAAATATATTATGCAATGTCACAATAGACCCAGCATTACTGAAAAGAATAATCAGAGAATTTCATAATTAATACAGGTTAAGGTAGAAAATTAGAATAGGTCCCTATGAGAGAAATAAATTTAAAATGTTCTAAAAAAATTCCTTATAAAAGAAATCCTTGGCCCAGACTGCTTCACTAGAGGAGCCTGCCAAGCATTCAGAGAAAAGCTGACACATTTTACACAGACTATTCAGGAACATAGAAAAGGAAGGACTATTCCTGAATTAATTTTATAAAGCAAGTCTTAACCCTGAAAAAAAAGCCAAGCAAAGATATCACTAAAAAAAATATATTGCAGACCAATATTCCTGATGAATACAGAATCCTAACAACCTCCATGAAATCCTAGGTAATAAAATTCGACAACATATTAAAAAATACATATATAGTATTATTATGAATTATTGTGAATTCACCAGGGGAGAGCTAATATGAGACAAAGATCTCAAGTCTGTTATATATCCATTAGTATCCAGAAGCTAGTGACCAGATAGTGCCCACAAAATTGGATATCCATTTGGATAAAAATGGAACAAGATCCACACCTCTCAATATACAAAGCTAACTCAAAAATGTATGAAAAAAATCTAAATGTAACACTTAAAACTATAAACAACATCAAAGAAAAAAATAGGAGCAATTAAGTGGCCTAATTTATGGCATAAATTAACTTCATAGCCCAAAATTCAAAAAGAGCGGAAAATAAACTGGATAGCTGAGACCTTCTGAAAATTATTTATGTGCACCAAAAGACTTCTCAAAAAATGAGAAGAGAACATAGAAATTGGCAAAAATACTTGGCATTGATATGGCTGCTGAGGAACTGATCTCTAAAAGTAGAGAAAACTTCAACACCTCAAAGAAAAAGATCAATAATCTAATTTTTAAATGGGCAGAGAATATGAACAGATAGTTTATCAGACGAGACATGTAGGCAACACATACAAAAAAAGCAATGCATTTGCATTTCTTTAGAGGCATGTCAATCAAAACCACAATGAGATACCATCTCACCTTGGCAATAATAGCAAATGCTAATGAGGTTGTGGGCAGATTTGAACTACTGTTCACTGCTGGTGGTGTGATCCACAGTTCAAAACCACCAGCAGCTCCAAGGGAGAAAGTTGGGGCTTTCTACTCCCGGGAAGAGTTAGTCTAGGAAACTCACAGAGACAGTTCTGCCCTGTCCTATGGGGTCGTTATGAGTCGGCCTCAACTCACAGCAGTGAGTTTGGTTTGGTTTTTGACCCAGCTAGTGGGAATGTAAAATGGTATGACCACTATGAAAAATGATATGGTACTTCCTTAAAAGGGCCAAAATACAAATGCCATAGGATCTAGCAACCCAATGTCTCAGTATGTATCTGAGAGAATAAGAGCTCTGGCATGACATGGCTGATTCTCCAGGAGAGACCACATGTTAAGCCACAATGCAAGCTTCTCGACATTTAAAACACCAAGCTTGGACAACACACCTTCCCAAAACACACTGCTATTAAGTTAGCAACCAACAGTCAGAAGATAAAGGGAAAGAATTTAAATACATTAAAGTTGAATAAGACCCTCCTTAAAAACCACTGGGTAATAGAAGAAATTTAGAAATGAAATGTACAAATTTCTGGAATAAAATGTGAATGAAAACACAACTTGAACATCTTTGGAATACAGCAAAAGCAGTGCTTGGAAGGCAATTTGTAGCAGTAAGCATGTACGTCAACAAAGAACAATGAACTCAACAAATTAATGCAATATCAACAACTAGAAAAAGAGCATCAAAAGTACCTTACATTCACCCGAAGAAAAGAAATAATAAAGATTAGACCGAAAAAAACAAACCAAAAAACCTCACTGCCATCCAGTCAACACCAACCCATAGTGACCCTACACGACAGGGTTGAACCCTATTAGTTTTCAAGATGGTACCTCTTTACAAGATCAGAAAGTCCGTCTTTCTCTCAGAGTGATTGGAGGTTTAGAACAGCTGACCTTATAGTTAGTGTGTAACCATTAGGCCACCTGGGCTCCTCAATAAAGATTAGAGCAGAACTAAATGAATCAGAAAACAGGAAAAAATAAAATAAAATAGGAAGAATCAACAAGAAGAGAAGTTGGTACTTTAAAAAGGATTAAAATGGACAAGCCACTGGCAGATCTAACAAGAGAGGGAAAAAGGGCAAATAACACAAATAAGAAGTGAGATGGACAGTATCACAACAGAACTGATGGAAATAAAAAATAATAACATGACTATGGAGATATGTACTCCAACAAATTTGAAAACTTAGAAGAAATGGACAATGTTCCTGAAACACCCTACTTACCTAAATTAACAAGGACTGGATTAGAGAACTTGGACAGATTCATACAAAAAGAAATTGACCAGGTCATTGAAACCTCTTAAGAACAACTGAAACAGTCCAGGCCAAGATGGCTCCATTGGTGAGTTCTACCAACATTCAGAGAAGAGCAGCCATCAGTTCTACTGCAGTGTACAGAAAAAGATGAATCATTCTCAATCCATTGAGTGAAGTGAGTGTCCCCCTGATACCCAGACCAGGAAGAGATAGAACAAAAACAGAAAACTATAGACCAGTAGCCTTCACAACCATACAAATAAAAATTCTCAAAAAATCCTAGCCATTAGAACCCACTGATATATGAGGGGCACCCCCCCCCAAAAAAAAACACCTGGAATCTTTTTTTTCAACGCTATGTACTTACATTTTTTTAAAACAAAACAACCTTAGCACCTTGAAAGTACCCTCCATTCCACTTAATACATTTGTTAAATCTGAGATTCCATTCTTGAAAACATTTTTCAGACTCGTGTTTGGATGACTGACAGTACCTTCTTAACTTTTTCTTCACCTCGTTTATGTCATCAAATTGTTGTCCTTTCATGTCCCTCTTCCTTTGCAGAAACAAAAAGAAGTCACACGGAGGGAGCAGGGGCAGGTGGTTAAGGTGCATGGTGCAAGAGAGGCATGCTATAAAACTGGACCACTGCGATGGCTGCCAGAGCAGGTGCATTGCCGTGGTGGCAAAACCATCGCCAGTCTATCACAAATCAGGTCTTTTTTGCTCACAAGCCATTATGCTATCTTTTCAGAACCTCTAAATAGAAAGCTTGATTAACAGTATGACATAGTGGAACAAACTCCAAATGCACTATGATTTGACATTCTCATCCATTTGGGAAGTTGAGGTTTGTCATCAATTTGGGAAGAATGAGGTTTGTCATCAATCGACATTTCACCTATTTTGAAATGAGAAAACCACTCATACACTTGAGGTTTTCCCATAGCACTGTCCTTGTAAACTCTGTTCAACATCCCAACAGTTTCGGTGGCATTTCTCCCCAGCAGGAAACAAAATGTCACAGTCGCAAGCAGTTCTCTTAAATTGGCCATCCCAAAAAACAAGGTTTGAGCGAAACTGCTTTTATGAAAAAATTCACTGTGACCAGAGAGAACTTTCCCAGGTAACTCCCCTGGGTGCACTAACTC
The DNA here is from genome assembly GCF_000313985.2 of Echinops telfairi. Classification (NCBI taxonomy): domain Eukaryota; kingdom Metazoa; phylum Chordata; class Mammalia; order Afrosoricida; family Tenrecidae; genus Echinops; species Echinops telfairi. The sequence continues at coordinate 10,782,577 of NW_022111369.1, forward strand.
AGAGCAAGATGTGATGCTCCCCTAGAGAGAAAAATGCTTACTCTGAAAGCTCCGACCAGCAGAGCTTTTTTCCATTTTGGTGGTGGTACCCCCTCAGATATATCTAAAACAAACAATAAAAGAATAAAATGCAGGGGGAAAAAAACCTCAATCTCAAAGATAGCAGAAAGTTATGGAAACTAGAACAATTTAAGAATGGGTTAAAAGGGCAAACGCATTTGTGATGTTAAAATTTTGCGTGACTGTATCTGCTTTTCCAAGCAGTCTGTCTGGGGGCCAGATTATTCAAACCCTTATTCAATGGGCCAGGGAAATTCACTGGAGGCTCTGTTCATGTAGCGGCTCTATAAATGGTTAATTTTAAATATACACTTATTTATATTTTATATAGCTACATTTGAGGGAGATATATACACTGAAGTCATTTTCTTCTGTGTCAGAATTGTGTTCTTTTACACATCGACATAGATAGTTGTTATTTCTCTCTTGTACAAGCCAATATGTTAAACATTTTAATGGTTAGAATTGACTCTTACAGGTATTCATAAATTCTATTGCTTTCTGTTTTCTCATTCATTAAGTTCTATTTTTAAAATCTGGTTCCTTCTTTGTACATTCTTAGTTTGCTTTGAGGTCATTTTTCTGATTTCTTGTGTTGAATACTTAATTGCTATATTATTATTATCTTTTATTTATTAATATAGATGTTGGGTTATTAATTATCTGTTGAGCTTAGGTGTACCTGTGCCATATAAGTTACTACACGGATTATTTTATCATTAGTCTTTAGGTATTCTACAATTTGGGTCTTTATATATAACTTTGAGAGTGTCTTGTACACAAAATCCAATCTTCTTTCAACTCCTAGGATATTTTGCTTTTGCAATGATTTTTTATCTCTAGAATCCTTCATGTTAACCATTCCACTTAAATTACTCTTACCAAGTAATGATTTATCTCTTTCTAATCAAATCTTATTATAAGATCTTTTCAAGCAGTTTTATTGACATGGAATTCATGTATCATACAATTGAAATATATTAAAGAGAATTGTGCACTCATCGTCACAATTTTAGAATATTTTCATTATTCCTAGATCCATTATTATGAGCTCCCCACTTCCCCACGAACCTCCCTTGTTAAAACCCTAAGAAACTATTAATCTAGTGGCTGTCCCGTAGATTGACCTAGCCTGAGTTTCATATAAAGAAAATCATACAAGTTAAAATGCGTCAAAAGCAAAAACAAATGGTAAGATGTAAAATTTGTACCAAATGATATCTGCAATAATCTTCTTTACATTACAGTCTGTCTGGGAGAAAGATTATTCACATCCTGGGTCAATGAGCTAAGGGAATTCAATGGAGGCTCAATCCCCGTGGAGGCTCTGTAGTTGCTATGTTTGACAGTATGCCCCTACCTTGCAATCGAGTCCTTAGTTTGTCCCTGTTTTTTCATTGAAGATCTTTATAGCTATAGAATATACATGGAGGTCTTTGTATGTAGATTTCTTTCATTTTCTTACAATAGTGTCTTGTAAAATGTTCTTTGTAGAAATATTTTTTTGTTTCTCTGGTTATATTTATTTTACACACACACACACACACACACACACACATATCGTATATACTTGAATATAAGCTGACTAGAACCTGGATATCCGCTGAGGCACCTAATTTTACCACAAAAACTACATTAAAAATGTGCTGAAAAACTCGGCTTATACTTGAGTATATATGATATATACACATACAGTGAACCGTTTATCGCGGTTAATCAGTTCTAGACCCTACCGTGATAAATGAAATTCCGCGAAGTAGGATTCCTTATTTGTAAATCAAATATTTTCGTAGTTAGAGCATAGAGGACATGAAAAAACACCCTTTAGTCACCATTACACTCGTATTACCCAATTTATTAAACGAAAAAGGGAAAATACAGTAAAACATTTTGGACGTTACAATTATCATTTATTATTTATTATATTATTTATGGCATCAAGCGTGTACAGTATGAGCCAATCAGTGGCAGTAATGACAGAGCATGCGGTGTTACGCAAAAACCGCGATAGAGTGAAGCCACGGAATTCGAAGCCGAAGTGGCGAGGGTTCACTGTATATACATACGCACACACACCCGTTGACAATAGCAATATATATATGTAACTAGTGTCAATGGTATTGTTTCCTGACTTCCGTTTCAGAACTCTTTGTTAGCATAAATGAGCCCAACTGGTTATTGTATGTGGATCAGCCACTTTGCTGAAATTTTCAATTAGCTCCAACAAATTTCTTGCCGAGTTTTGGAATTTAATATATACAAGGGGGCACTAAAAGAAAAAAACTGATTTTTTCCCCAAAGCTATGTATTTAAAATTTTTACGAAACAACTTTATCATCTTCGAAGCTTAAAAGTGGACAGGACTTTAAATATACCTGTAGCAGATTAAAGGTGCTGAAACACTTCATTGGACTTCAGGCTGAAAAGCTGTGGTGTCAGAAGAAGCAGATACTGCTATCCCAAAGTCACAGATTTGGAAGGCACTGGACTCGGTTCAAATCACTTGCTTTTGAGGGTGCCCAACAATTGGCAATTGAAGATTACCATATATTTGCTACTTTCATTCTCCCTTAGCTTTTTGAGATCTGTCCTAGTGCTACAGAAAGAGTTTCACTTTGCCTTGTGTCCAACGCCCAGTGTTTTCTTAAACAGTGTTCAGTCACTTATGTTTCTAATCTGTACAAGTAAGAAAGCCATGTATTCTATATAAAAAACTTTTCCCATATATGTATATTTTCCTTTTCTCAATATTTTAAATTCTATATAATGTGCTAAATTAATTATATTACTAAGGGAATTCCCAGATGTCCCATGAGGGTTATTTATATTATTTATCAAGAAACTGATAATGTTGCCTCTCAAGTAGACCAGGGACATATATGAATTATTGATATTCAAATGAATTTTGAGTTCACACTTAATCGTGAGCCCTAACCTTTTTTTAAAAATACTTTTACTGGGGTCTCTTAGATTTTTTTTTCACAATCTATACATTTCTCCAATGTGTCAAACACATGTGCACATATTTCACCATCATTTTCTTTTTTTTTTCCCTCACCATCATTTTCAAAGCATTCTCTTCCCACATGTGCCCCTGATATTAGCTCCCCATTTCTTCCCCCTCCCTCCCCGCAACACCCTCCCTCACGAACCCTTGATAAGTTATAGATTATTTTTCCCATATCTTAAATCGTCTTCCGTCGCCCCTCACCCACTTTTCCATTATTTGTTCCCCTGGGAGGAGGTCCTAATTGATCATTGTGATCAGTTCCTCTTTCCCCCACCACCCGTCCCTAATCCTCCTGATATCTCTATTCTCCTTGTTGGCCCCGAGGGGTTTATGTATCCTAACTTAAAAACAATCGGTTCTTCTGATAGGACCCTGCTCAATACTTACCCTTATGAAGAGACCACTGAAGATATAAGTGCTACAGCAAAATATGGTGAAGAAATCAGAAGGTGCCTGGCTATCAGAAAGAATAATGTCTGAGGTGTTAAAACAAGTAGCCTCCTATGTGAGGTGACAGCTCAGTCTGCACTCACAGAAGAAGTGCACCAGCCAGTGGGATGAAAGGATTATTAATGGGGAGACCGTATTAGAGGTTAAACTCAGAGCATCTGGTTCACAGAAGGGTATGGAAACCAGTGAAACCCCAAAGTCCAACTTCAACATACCTCTCATCACTGTTAATACATTTGTCAAATCTGAGATTCCGTTATTGGAAACATTTTTCAAACTCATCTGTTTGGATGGCTGACAGCATCTCCCTTGCTTTTTTCTTCACCTCTTCTAAGTCATCAAATTGCTGTCCTTTCATGTCCATCTTCATTCATGGAAACAAAAAGAAGTCGCACTGAGCGAGGTCAGGTGTGTAAGGTGCATGGGCAAGAGAGGCATGCTGTTTTCTGCCAAAAACTGGTGCACTGAGATGGCTGCGTGAGCAAGTGCATTGTTGTGGTGGTGAAACTAGTCCCCCATCTGCCGCAAATCAGGCCTTTTTTATCACACACTGTTGTGCTACCTTTTCAGAACCTCTAAATAGAATGTTTGATTAACAGTCTGACCTGGTAGAATGAACTCCAAATGAATTATCCTCCTCACATCAAAAAAACAAGCGAGCATTTTATTGATCTTTAATTTCACTTGACAAGCTTTTTTGGGGTGAGGTGATGATGGCATCTTCCATTGGCTTGACTGATGTTTGCTTTTGGGGTCATAATAAAAGCACCCTGTCTTGTCACCAGTAATGACCTTGGGAAACAAATAAACGGGTCACTTAAGAGCTGTTCTTTCAAAGTATGCCATGTTTTCACTCAATGCACTTTTTCCTGGTCAGTCAGAACCCGAGGCACAAATTTCACAGTGACCCTTCTCATTCCCAAATCTTCTGTTCGAATTCGCTGAACCAAGCTCCGAGATAGTCCAGATAACTTTCCTGTCTTAAATTGTCCTTCATCAGTCTGCAAGCACAAGTGCATGGATTTTGTTGACATTTTCATCTGTTTGGGAAGTTGACGGATATCCAGAATGAAGTTTGTTATCAATCAAAATTTTCACCTATTTTGAAATGAGAAAATCACTCATACACTTGAGTTTTTCCCACAGCTCTGCCTTGTAAGCTCTGTTCAACATCACAACTGTTTCTGTGGCATTTTTCCTGAGCAGGAAATAAAATTTCACAGTTGCATGTTTTCCTCTTAAATCAGCCATCCCCAAAATTGAGGTTTTAGTGAAACTGCTTTTACGAAAAAATTCACTGTGACCAGAGAGAACCTTCCCAGGTGACATCCCCCACCCCCAGCCCCGACCCGGAGCACTATCTCAGATGCTCACCTAGTAGGGGCAAATGCATACTAAGAAAGCTCAGTTCAGTGGAGCTGTTTTCTATTTTTTTAGGGGGGAACCCCCTCATGTATGTACGTATATATGTATATGTAATAAGGGCAAAATAGAAACCCAACTCTGACCAATTCTCTTGAAATAAAATGATTCTGTTGCCAAAGAACTATGCTTTTAACTCTTAGAGGAACCACTGAGTCCAATATTATTTAAATTCTTCTAAAACACCATACTATAAATGATTCCCAATAAGGCACTGATATATAAATCTACAAAAGATAACCTTTTACACAAATATGCAGATAAACAGTTTATATCAGAAATGAATATCTATGCAAACATCCTAAATAAATTTGTATCCTGTATCATTGAAGAAAGTATTAGAAAATTGATCCTTATAATCAAGTTGCTGGGGAAATTACATAAAAGGGTTAAAAAAAATCACTTCCACTCTGCATGAAAATTTGACTGTGCATTAACTCTCTAGCTCTGTTCCCCTAGGCAACCTGAGAAGGTGGTATGTGAACTATGTTGCTGGTCAAGACGACCTCTGATTGGTAAGCTGCCTTTGATCAAAGAGAATCAATATACCTGATAGCAAGCCAGTGTTGCTTTCTGCCTGAGCCAGTCACTCTCATTACTAAGAAGATCCCGAGCAGAGACCGTGAACACTACTCCTATGGGGTCAGTACAGGAAATGCTGCCCAGGAGCCTGCTAAATCAGGACGGAGTTTTACATCTATGCCATGTGTTTTTCATTTCACACCTGGGCTGTACTGCATGTGGGACTTTCGTTGAAGAGGATGTTGTCTCTGTCCTATGCTGTTCTGAGTAAATTGATACCAGATGTAGCCATGATAGTTTTATGTGTTTGTTTGTTTATTTAAGATTAAGAAGGCCTACCGAGGGTGCTACACCCTCCATCCTCATCATTACTGATTCTCGATTTTAAAAATAGCAGCAATGACTGTAAGTGGGTAGATGGATAATTTTAACAAAAGTATCTCTGTCAAACTCGGAAGATTCTGATGAATATGCAGAATAAGGTGCACATGCCATTATCACTGCTTTTATAAAATTCTGGAAGGATTAATGTGATGCAATTAGATGAGAACAAAGTATGAACTTTTGAAAGGAAGGGACAAAGTACTCATTCTTTGTAGGTAATATATTTATGTGTAGACTAAGATAATCGATTAAAATATATTGAAAAAATAAGAATATTCCATGAGGCAGTTAATGACAAAAGTTGGTAATTTTAAGATGTATGAACACATGTATTAACCTGTTGATTTTATTCACATGATGAAAATGTACCAACTTAAAAGATTTATCTTCATAACATTATGTCGGCTCTCTCTTCACAGACTGAAAGCGTCTGTCTTCTGACCTAATATAGCACAACTGGCTTCAGGCACAATGGTTATACTGATGACACCCATTCATTGTCAAAGGCAATGGAGGACTTTATTTAAAAGGCCTTTTGGTTCTATTTTCAAATCACTGAAAAAATTGAAATAGGCCATAATGGTTGACCAGCAAATTAGAAATCATAAAATACAGTTATGGTTTAGTCTCACACCCTTCCGCGTTTTTAAAATGACATCTGCAGGATCAGGTGCCGATTTGAAAGACTTTTTTATTATTATTATTATTTATGTTTGCTTATACATAAAAAGAGTAAGGTCATTCTATACAGACAATCCATTTTTAACTTCACATCATCAGAAATGTAATGCTAACTAGCTTATAGAATACATCACCCCCCCAATATCTGTAGCTTAATACAATAGAATTTCTCTCATTATTGCAAAGATTAATGCATGTTGAGCTTCTGGCCTAAATGACCTCCTCCCATTGGCTACTCAGGGGGTTGGGCTCTCTCTACTTGGAGCTCTCTTTCCCTGGAGCTCTTCTCAGGGAGCTGCAGGGAAAACTGAGAGCAGAAACCTGGCTGGTCATGATCCGTGGGGACTAGATCCAGCCATGAAGTGGGGCATTCACCCTGGTCATTACCTAGTCACACAGTCCCACTGAAACTATAGGGGCTATTGAAAATTTTATCTTTCCAGTGCCAGAAAAGAAAATGAAAACACTGAAGACATAGGATTATTGTCTTTGCCGTGTTCTTAAAAAAAAAAAAAAGTGAACCTAGTGTGAATTACTTCCAGAAAGAAATCCCAAAGCCCATCCAAAGTAAACCTACTGCCATAGACTCGATGCTGACTCAGAGAGAACCAGGATAGGGTTTCCAGGATGGTAAACCTTTGTTGGAGCAACTGTCTCGTCTTTTTCCTGAGGAGCCTCTTGTGCATTGAACCATCTAACTTGCATTCAGCAGCCCAAGACCTAACCCACAGCAGCACGAAGGCTTCTTGCTAGAGGATTCTCATTAATTCTAACATCAAGAAGAATTACTATCTGAAAATCAGTCTCCAAAATTAATTAAGCCAAAATTTGTTTAGTATTTTAATATTAATATTAAATGTAATATTATAAGATGATTAAATGGAATTTCTAGTATCTACTAATTCAATTAAAGCAGGTAAATTGCAGAAAGTACCTGGCCCAACATATGACATTTAGTAAGTCCTCAACGAACAGGTATTACTGCCTCAGCCCAAGTGGAGCTTCTATTGCCGAGAATGAAATGCTTTTCTAGTTGACTTTTCCTGTGTCCGAGGGGCAATTTCCATTAGCACTTTCTATGCTTGAATTGCTCCTACAGACTATGTTATGAACTTAATATCAGTTGAACTTCCAACAGAGTATTAAGGAAATGAAAACAAAACCAAAATCACACGCATGGCCATCGAGTCAAATTGCAACTCACAGCAACCCTGTAGGATGAAGTAGCAGTGCCGCAATGGGATTTTTAAGGCTGTAAATCTTTAAAGAAGAAGACTGCCATATATGTCTCCGGTGGCTACCTTAAATTTGCAACACCAAGTCTCCTTAACAAATTCAAAGTTGCCTAAACTATCTTTGCATGCCACCGCCACGTGGGGGAAGTACTTGTTAAGCTTCTCAACCTAATTGCAAAACTTGGATCAGTTCAATATAGATCAGTCCTCAGAAAAAAAGTTTGCCAACTTATCATTAAAAACCTTATTGAAATAAACAGTGCTTTGAAAGCTATTCTAGGTAGGAGATACCTATTGAAATTTCTGGCTTTCATATATATTAAACCTGGAATCAAGCTAGTCTCTCAGAACTTAACTTCGAACCTTTAAGAACCTTCTTCTACTGAATAGGGCTTTCAGCTTTTTTGAGTTTGTTGTAAGAAATATTCGAGGGAGGCTTGCGCCTGCCCTTTCTGGAAGGCTGTTGTGGCTAGCAGCTGTGAAATCTATCTTGATCCGGTAATTGTTACATTTCCTATTCTCTGATGACAGTGTGACTCTATCAAGTTTTTCTTTCAGCTGTGGCCTCCTGTAAACTCAGTGTTAATCTGTCTGGAGTTCCAGTAGCTTTAACGGCGGGTTAGTCTGCCTGTTCTTTCATACCTAGGCCACTTCAGGTTTTCTCTCTCTGTTTTATTTTTTATTTGATGTGATCATTTCTTGAGACATCTTCTAGTCTATTTTGGAAAGAATAAGGAGTGAAATAAACTTACTAAGTTAAAAGATAAAAATAGTATTCTTCACCTATTAATGTTTAAGATAAAATTTAATAGTTTGTTTTCTTATTTCCCACCAAAGTGATTGTTTTTCCTGTTTTCACTTTTCTGCTTCTATCACTGAGTCCTCTTCACCAGAAACGCATTGACTGTCTAACTATATTGTCTTCCCTCTATATGTAGTTCACATTCTCTGAATGCACTTCTTGTCCCCTCTGTTGAAACAGTCAAATGTGTCTCCCACGGGCTATATGGCCTTTCTCTAAAGAAAGATGCAAAATACCATTCTAAATCTTTATTGGAAAGTTATTTATCATAAATAATATCAACCTTAATCTAAATGATTTATAACTATTTTGACTTGCTCTTTCCCAAGTGGAAAAACAACATTCAATATTGTCTATTAAATGAGCAAGGTATTAGTCCCCAGTGAAATCATCTTACATGTAGAATTGATTGAAGCTGAATAGTTGAGAGAACACTGGCATATTGGTGTTTTTAATTATAGGGTTCTTCAACTCTGGTAAATGTGCATATATGCTGCAATTAATCAGCAAGATAATCACATCAAAGAAGTCATGTCATTGTAGAAGCATCATCCCCATTGTCAGGAGAAGCCAGTCCCTGGAGAAGGACATCATGGTTGGGAAAGTAGAGGGGCCGTGGAAAAGAGGAAGGCCCCAAGGAGACGGGCTGACACAGAGGCTGCAGCATGGGCTCCAGCATGAGCACAAGTGTGAGCAGGGTGCAGGTCCGGCAGTGTTTTAGACCGTTGTGCACAGGGCCGCCTTGGATGGGGACAGATTCAAAGGCACCTAACAACAACATCCCCATTATTCTGAACCCATGTTTGGGAGTTCACTGTGACTCTGAAGAAGTGTGAATGAGGAAAAATTACTTGGAATTTCTTTTTTTAGCAGTTTATAGGCATATAATTCATACACTATACAATTCAACAGTTCAATCAAATGAAAAAGTTGTTCAATCGTCACCGCAGATTTAGAATTTCATCTCACTCTGATAAACACAAGCACTGGCTACTTATTTAGCCTCTCTGAGCCTCTGTTTCTTCTATCATATAGAAATACTAATATGAATCCTGCAGGGTGATTCTGAAAATATAATGAGTGAATATGTGATACTAGCATTACATTATAGTACCTGATAATTTAAAAAAAAACTTTCAATAAATGTTATCTAACAACAACAACAAAATAAATTCAATATAGGATGCATAGTGCCAGTGTTCATCCTTTAGCTTATCTGCATCTAATGCCTGGCAGCTTATGTTCCTTTATCTTTTTCCTCAGCATCTGGGATGGAGAGAAATGCTATATTACTTCTGCATTCTTATGAGCACATTTATCTTTGCCACAGGGATTGCTTGTCTCTTACTGTGATAGAGGCTGGAAGCAAAGACTCTTGTCTTTCAACAAGTTTGAATTGCTGCCTACAGAATAGCCAATTTAGGTCTTAGGATGCTTCCAGAGAGGGAGAGAATCACCTAAACTAGAGAAGGAGAGCATTTACTATGTTTAATGAAACCAAGATGAAAACCACACACACCAACTTCCTTTCCTCAGAGGGACAATGGGGCCTGGCTAGATTTGATATCCAGGTTCAGTTTCAGGAACAGAGCCAACTGTTTGCTGCCAAGCAAGAAATGTCCCCTCAGCTCATGTCAACTTTCAGTACAATCAGCTCAATTTTCTTCAGAGTCTACAAAAAGATTTGTATTTTTCAACAAATAACTTACCAGATTTCAACTGCTTAACTGTGCTCATAAAAGCTGCTCCTTTAAAGCTGTGATTTGAAGCTGGCTTCCTTCCTGTGGTCATTTAATTTGGCTTAGTTGCCCCAAACACAAACCAACGAACAAAACACAACAGATTGCACCCAGGCTATTGCCTCTTTGATGATTATGAATCTTTTTTACTTATCAAGGATGCTCCTAGGTACTGAATTTCAGTTTCAGGTGATGAAACGTTTTGGAAATAGTGGTGGTGGTTGTACAAAACCTTAAAACGGTACATTGAAAATTTTCAAGAAGGCACATTTTGTTATATAGGATAACAAAATTATTTTTTTAAGTTGCCTTAAAATGAGGTAAAAGAAAGGAATGGGGACTTTTGCAACAAATTGAAAGATGAAAATGTTGATACAACAGATTCTTCAAGGTGTTGATGATGTGATTTATAAACCAAGCACCTGTTGGTTCCCCCATCTGGTATAAGGATTTGGATCTACATTGGGATTTTTCCAACTTTTCCCATTGACCTAACCATGGTATTTAACAATTTTTTTTCATGCCAAAAGTTTGTTTGGCAGGGTACTTAGAGTTCTATCACTTATTTTTATAGAACTCTCCATGTTTCTTGAAATCTAAAGTGTAAGTGATATTTACAGACAGGCATAAAAACAGTTTAGAATACTGCTTCTGGCAATGGTGCACTAGGATGGCAAGGACCAGCTCTCCTTTTAAGAACAACTAGAAAATCCATGCTTGTGGCTGGGAACGGGGATTTGGGGTTCACAGTGAGATATGGGAGCACAGGGAACCCCGGAGAGTGAGCCGGAAAATGCACAGCTTCCCCCCTTCAGGCAACTTTCAATTCTAAATCTTGGACCTGAGAGGCATGAGTTCTAAGCAGAACTCACGAGTCAGGGAGAAGAAAATTTGAGGGTTAAAAACTTGTCAAGAAAGACAAGTCTTGGAAAATTACCAGGAATCCTGAAAGGACATACCTTGAGTGTAAGTGTAAAATCCATAGAGACTAGTCCTGGCAAAGAGCAGTCTATGGTTGAAAAGCTGATTTGTGTCTGCTCCGGGCCGATGCCAGTTGCCTGACAGAAAGGAAGGAAGTACCCCCTGGAGAAAGATAATATCATCCATGACCCCAAAACCTTTCTGAGTCCATTCTATCCACGTCTGCAAACCCTCAATCGTCCCGTTTCATTTATTGAGTATATTAAACATTATTATTTAAAACTCTGTCCTGGATAATTCCAGTATCTGTACCCTCTGTGAGTCTGTTTCTGTTGCCTTCTGTTTTCCTTTCAGCTCATCTTTTTATTTGCTTGATAATAAAAAAAAACACATTTGGGGGCATATAATTTACATATCATACAATTCAATACTTCAGTCATGTTAAGAAGAGTTGTACAGTTATCACCACAATCAATTTTGAACATTTTCTTGTTCTTGAACTCATTGTTATTAGCTCCCTATCTCCCTTAAAACTCCACCGAAACACCCCGAAGTCACCATGGATCCATTTACTGTCTGTAGAGTTACCTCTCCTGGACTTCACACACAGGAAAGCATACCAAAACCAGGAAGAGAGAAACAGCCACAAACCAACCATAACAAAGTACAGCAGAGAAAAACCTCCATCAAAAGAAAGCCGAAAAATTTAAAAAGTAGAGCAAATTTAAAATGGGTCAAAAGGGAGATCAAATGATAAGGTGTTAAAATTTAACCAACAGCATCTGCACGAATCCACTTTCCAAGACACCCTGTCCAATAACAAGGTGAGTCACATCCCTGGCCTGTGGACGGAAGGGATTCGCTGGAGGCTGACTCCATGTGTGTTTCGCCTTCACTTTTTTTTTAACCGAACAAGTTTAAAATGGGTGAAGAGGGCGATCAAATGATGTTACATTTTAACCTAACTACATCTGCCATAATCAACTTTGCAACACTCTCTGTCTGATAACAAGGCTGTTCACATCCATCAACTGTGATCACAGGGGATTTACCAGGGGTGATTCACCATGTGTGGACCGTGCAATGGGTTTTGGGCTTCCACTGTCATCCATAGCCTTCTGCAAACCACAAGATTTAATATTTAAAATCCTTGGCTCACACAAGCTGCTGTGCTTTTTCCATGTGAACTTAATAAGCGCCTCACTTAGATGGCTGCCTGTTTGAAGAAAAGCCATTAAGATCCCTGAAGCTACTCTTTCTAATATTCCAGCACCATCTAGTTAGCCATAGCACCCTCATCTTCAGCGATCTCATCATGAGGGTGAACATGCTGGTTAATTTTTGATTGAGTGACAGACATGGATTATTACACACTCAGGTCACCTTTTCAGCCATGCTGTTCTAATTTAAGGCCCCCAAGTGTTTATTTAGCTTTTACAGTCTGGTATGTATTATATAAACACTTAGTACTTGAAATGCACAAGAATTAAAATTATTAAATTATCACCAATGAAAGATAAGCAAACCAAGGTTTGGAGATCTAACTTTATTTGCCTAAGCTTGTGAGGCTAGTGAGAAGTAAAACTCTAATTCATATCTGTATCTGCTGGACCTCCTGGTCCTTACTCTTAACCCTTTGTTTCTGTCATCTGGTGGAAATGGAATTTCCCTGATTGGAAGTTTATATCTCAAACGTTGTATTAACCCTTGCGACAGCTGGCTTTGTGCCTTAGAGTCAAAGGTTGCTCAGTGAACAATACTAATAACCCTAACATCTGCCTACATTATCAGGCATTTACAATACACCGGGCTTATTGACACTCAGAGCCCTACTATGAGGGCTCGAACCACCCATTGAGTTGATTGGACTTGTAGAGAGCCTGTAAGTCACAGTCGAACTGTTCCTTTTGGGTAGGGAGCTTTGTTAGAACCTTTGCAACAGCCCCATCGTTCATATCTACATATTCCCCATGAGAGGAACACCTAACCTTATTTATCATCATGATTTTTATCAAATATTTTCCATCATCTTTTAGTTTGAAGGAAAAAATTGTTCCTCCAAATTCATTTGGCTTTTATTTCATTCCTTAAGCTGCAGGGTAAGTAACCTGGATGCATGTCCTTTTCAAGGCGTAAACTGAGCGGAGGATGGAAAACGTGTGCAAACCACCAGAGCTTGCTCAGTGAGGTTTGGAAAGAGAAAAGAAGAGGTGGAAAGGATATGCCTGTTGTGAGAAGGAAACTGGTAAGATTTAACAAATGTAGGAAGAAGGGAAACTTGCTTCTCTTTTCATCAAGAAAAGTTAAGCATTTTCATGTGGACTCTTAAGAGCAGTGCAAACATAAAGTTGAGTCATACACTTTACAACTCATTCACTATGAAGGAATTAAATTACAAAATACGATCACCGGACTTTCTCTAAGGTAGTATCTGTCTAATCCACATTGCATTAACATAAAGTTTTCAATATTGCTGATCTCCGAATGATGAGCCCAGATCTTGGATGGAGGTGGTTCACAGAAGATGTCAGTAGAAGTGGACTTCACCTGCTTTAGAACCCAGTTAGTCGCAAAATAAATAAATAAGCAAATAAATAAATAAATAAAATTGAAGCTCACTCTTTTACTTCAAATAAAAGAGGATAGATTAAAGAAGAACGTCTTCTAGAATTCAAGGGAGTCAGGACAGCTAAGCCCCATGGAGAATGAGACTTGGAAACGGAAAAACCTTGGTGAAGTATTTTGGGGGCTGGCACATTCCCTCACATGTTTCCCTTACCTTTTCCAATTCTGCTCTTCGTCCTGGCTCTCTCTGCTTCTTGCCTGGTTACCAGCTATTCCAGCCTCTGATTCTATAGGACCTAGTTGCCATCACCAGCTGAGTCAAATTGTCAAGAGGAAACTAGCCTGGTCTGGCTCATGAACCAAGTGTCTCCCCTTTGTCTAGACAGGGTGAGCTGGGCTTATGCAATGCGAACACGAGAGGAACGACCCACTGCTGGTGCCCAGTGCAGAACAGGAGAGTGGACTCATGACATCATTTTGTGGCAGAATGTCTCCTTATGAGGCTCTAAGTTGACTGAGATGATATAAAAATGTTCACAAGCGTCAACAGAGTGGTTTTTACATATTTGCTCTGCCAGTTTCACCTAACTGGCTGGAGTCTAAGTCAGAGCAAGTGGTTCCCAGCGAGGCAGCTTCTAATGCTACCACTGCTCCTGAATCCGATCAAAGCTCAAAGCCAAGTCCTGGCCCTACTCAGCACATCGGCGATAAAGTATTAAAGTCTTTGCTTCCTTTTAAAAAGGAGTTCTTCTCAGCCTAGTCAAGCAAATTGTTTATGTGATGATTGTTGCAAATATTCTGAAGGGTTTGAAACTTGGAAATACTTTATTTTTTCAAAATATTAAAATAAAATCAAAATAAAGTTTTGATTTTAGTCTATCATTTTGATTTTCTATTCCGTGTTTTAAATAGGGAACCATTGATTTTTTTTCTTCTGAAATTCCATCTCACTGTCACTATATCATTCTATTGTTGCTTTATATTTCAAGCCTTTAATGCCAAAAGTGTGGTTAAATGGAGTAAATAGCAATTTTCAGTCTGATGTGAAGAAAAAGTTAGATAATTTTATAGAATTCCACCATGTAAGGATAGCTTACTCACATATCAAATTCAATTATAGTATTTAGTGAAAGACAGCATTTCCCCAAATAGAAAAGAAATGTATCTGATTGGACACCTAGCACATGACAAACTTATTCTTTGGATTTTATTTGCCCAGGGGGAAGAAAAATTAGAATTTTTGAGTCGCTTTCCATTAAAAAAAAAAAAAAAAGGCACGTCTATTAGGTCAGTTTGATCCTTTTTTCCAGATAAATAACCTGAGCTCTAAAGTGGTAAAATAACTTCCTCCAGGTCACAAAGCTAGTTAACTGGCAAGTTCCACTTCAGATGAGTCTGATTCCAAAGCCCAGGCTCTGTCTGTCCTACACTGTTGCCTGATGGTTTCACAAAGAGTGGGTTCACTGTATATTGCAAGGGAAGAAGAAAATATATGTTTGAATCAATGATCATACAATCGCTTTATTTTATTTATTTTTTTATTCTGGTGAAAGCTTGCAGACAAAGTTGGGTTTCATTAAAAAATTATTACACACTTTGGTGACATTGATCAAAATTCCCATTTCTCTGTGTTTCACG
This sequence comes from Echinops telfairi, assembly GCF_000313985.2. Lineage (NCBI taxonomy): Eukaryota > Metazoa > Chordata > Mammalia > Afrosoricida > Tenrecidae > Echinops > Echinops telfairi. Next base: position 10,798,006 of record NW_022111369.1, read on the forward strand.
GTTTCCATCTATCCTCTTCCACTCTCCCTTACCTCTGAGCTTCGTTCCTGGGCAAATGCTGCCATTTTGCTCTCGCGTTGTTAATTGTTCTAAGGAGTGCGTTCCTCTTTGACAATAGTGTTTGCCTTAGATTGTTGGGTGCCGTTGAGTGGGTTCCGCCTCTACAATGCTAAGTACAGCAGAATGGAACATTGCCTGGCTCTGCCCTGTGCTCACAATCGTTGTTATGTTTGGCCCCATGGTTACAGCCACTGTGTCAACCCATCTTCTTGAAGGTGTTCCTCTTTGTCACAAACACACTACTTTACCAAGCACGATGTCCATTTCCAGGCACGGTCTCCTCTGATCACTTGTCCAAAGTACTTGAGAGAGAGTCTGAACCAGCCTCACTTCCAAGTAGCAGTCCGGCTGTCCTTCTTCCAAGATAGCTTTGTTTGTTCTTCTGGCAGTCCATGGTACTTGCAATATGCCTTGTCCAACTTTCACATGCACATATGGCGACTGAAAATTACCATGGCTTGCCGTAGGTTTTAAAGTGAGGTTTTGCTCGTCAATGCTTTGACGAAGTTTTGCCCAACAGGTCTACCCAATGCAGTACATCGTTTGATTTCTTGAATGCTGCTTCACTGAGCATTGATTGAGTAAAACGAATGCTTTGACAATGCTATCATTTCTTCATTCAAGCGCATATGAGGTGACTGACAATCTCATGGCTTGGGGCAGGTGCACCTTGTTCCTCAAAGTGACATCCTTGCTTTTCAAGACTCGAAAGAGGTCTTTTGATCTCTTGACTGCTGCTTTCAGGAGAATTGATTGTGGATCCAAGTAAGATAAAGTCCTTGACAATTTCAACCTTGTCTTCATTTATCTTGATGGTATCTACTGGTCCAGTTGTGAGGATTTGGGTCTTTCTGATATTCTCTTCTTTCTATCAAGTTCCAAATTGTCTTTTTGAGCGAGTCATCTGAGTAGCTTCTGGACAGGGCAAACTGTTCATGTGCTTGGTTACTAATAGAATGGTGGATGGTTTACATCCACCCAATGGCATCTCAGAAGACAGACCTGTAAATTGATTTCCAAGAAACTTGCCATTGAACATGTTCTGGAGCACTCTTCTGCTCTGATCCCCGAGACCACTGTGAGTTGGAATTAGCTGGACAGTAACTGGCTGGCTAGTGATGCTCATACAATCCACATACCTCTTCTCCACTGACCGTCCTCCTCCTGCCCCTATGGAATGGACACCTGGAAAGTCATCTGCAAAAATCCCCAAGGGACAGAGCTCCCCACTAAGTCAAAGTTATCCGGTAACAATTCAGCTTCTCCTGAGGGATCTTTCTTCAGTGGTCCCAGCCTTCACTAGGCTTCCGTTCCTTCCTCTCAATCCTTTACACCCAAGGTTGTTGGCCTGATTTTCAGTTCTCTAGTCTCCTAGCATCTGCAGTTAAGTGAAAGTATTTATTTCCATCTGTTCTATCCATGTCTCTGTAACTCCCACCAAATGACTGGGTGGGACTATGCAAATAGGGTGTGAGAAACTTGAAAAGAGAGGACTGGTGAGCCTTGCCATGCCACGATGTCTATAATGAGGTCATCTCAGAGCAGTAGGAGAGAGAACCTCATGACCGTCCAAAAAGAAGAGCCACCCGTTGAGCATGAGATCCCTGCTTCAAGTGGCAGAGGGAGCGGAGGAGCCAGAAGCCTGAGACAGAGTAGGAGAGTTGTGCTGAGACCAGGAAGCAGAGCAGGAAAGCAGTGCCGAGAGTGAGTAGTGGATGGGCTTCTTGGCCCATGGCAGGAAAGGCCAAGGGGCGGTGGGTAGAGATGTCAAGGACTAGAGAGACATGTCTGCCAACATGGCTGAGAAGAGGCAGACAAAAGAACTAAATCCTTAACATTTAGTTACCTGCAGCTTCTCTAATACCCTCTCCCCATAGTCATGAGTATTGTCTGAATGCTGAGTAGCCATTGTGACAATTTACTGATTCCCACAGAGTGTACTGGGAAGGAACTGTTGGTGTCAGCATAGGGGACAGAGGATGGCAGGGAGCGCATGTCTGAATTCTGCCCTGTGGCGATCAGCTTTGAGCTGGTGTGGAGTTAGATTGCCCTTCTTTGTGCAGCCAGTGGACGTCAGACATGACCCCCTCCCTGCCCACGCCGTTTCTTCATCATCTCATCTTCCTTTACCCAGCCTACAATTCTGTGTGTGGTTTCTTCTTTGAAGTGACCCACGTTTGAGTCAGCTAACATTCATTGTGGCCTGCTGGCATCCTCGTTGATGCCAAAAGACTAAACATACATAGGCAGGGACCGCTATGAACTTGTCTTGGAAAATTCTTACGTGGCCTATTGAAACATAGGTGTTGATAGAGATGAAACTTGTCACAAAGAGTCTAACTTTCAAATTAAACAATTAGGAGTTCACTCTTCATAGTTCTTTCGTTAGTAATACTTATCCTTGTGGTCTTCTAGAGTTACATTTGCTGAAATTTGGTCAAGCTGCCTTTCTAATTTGTGCTTATATTTATGGCTTCAAAGCAAAGATTATTTATTTCATACTCAAAAGTTCTCAATCTGTTACTGTTTAAAAGAGAAGAGTTCTATAACCCCAGCAAGGATAAAATGTCTAGTTGTAAATCCTAACATTCATAAATCAGAAAGTAAACTACTTCAGCATGTCTCAAATAGTGGCACATTAAAGTAGGTGAGGCTTTAAATCCCCTAAGGAGCAAATAAAAGCAAACAAAAGAACTCAAAATAAATAACTCATTTATTTGCATAGGCAATTTGAACTTTTACTCTCAAGAATTTTTAATCCACATATGCTTTTCTTTTAACTTGTGTAGTTAATGTGTCAACCAGCAATGCTCATTGGTTAAGGCCTCACCCACTGTTAACATATTGCAACAATATCTGTTAAGGGATGCTTTCTTTATTGTTAACATTTATGTTTCAATCTAGGTTCTCCATAGGTGTGCATTTTCTAAAGAGTTGTGAATAGTTTAAAAACTTGGATGAAAAAATAGAAGTTTTCTCCGAGAGTAAAGCTGGATTTAACAGCGCCTTAGCAATAGCTCTGGTTTCCATTTGGTCTGTGCCATTGCTTCTCAGATCCATCCAGTAAAAATTACCTACAGAGATATTTAAAAACATAGGTGACTGTGCTTGATCCCAGTCTATACACAAATTCTAGGAAACATGGAACTATATCCATTTCATGCATCATTTCACACCTAGAATTAACACAAGCCCCCCTATAATCACTGGTTGAATAAATCAATCAGAATTTCTAAATTTAGAGTCCAAGTATCTGTGTTTTTAAGAGATTATCCTGGTGACCCAAAATTTCTAGAAAGGCGGGTCCTAACTTAGAATTTTTAGCTGGAGATTTCTGCCGTCCCATCATTCAACCCACTTGTTTTGCAAACGGGGAACGTGGAGTGTGGGAGATTGAATATCACACCCATCGACACAGTATTGTAAATTCAACTTTAGTGAATGTGCTGGGGTTCTTAAAGCTCACAGGCAGCTATCTAACATGCAAATAAACATTGGTCTCTCCCCAGGCAGGAGAACAAAAAGGCATTAAAAACGAAAGACACATGGACACATTCCAGGGGGCTGATAGTCCATACAAACGTCAGTCTCCTCAACCCTCAGACTGGAAGAACTAGATGGTGCCGGGCGACCACGGCCAGCTGCTCTGAAAGGGATTGCATTAGATGGTCCTGGATAGAGTGGGCGCAGAATGAGGAACAGAACTCAGCATCCTAATAGGGACTGGGCTTACTGTTCAGATTAAGACTGGTGGGGCTTCGAAGCTTAAGGTCCTTAATCATCCTTCAGGTCTGGCACTGAACTCACCTCCGGGGTGGAATAATCAACCATTTAAGATCCAAAGGGAAACATTTACCCAACAACAAGCTTCAGAGGATGAGGAAAGAAGGAATAAGGGACCCAGGAAATGCAGAGAAAGTTGGACAAAGGGTTGTATATTGAGGGGAGTGCAATGGATGGGTTGAAAGAAAATGTGTATGAAACGATGAATGAAAAATGGATGATCTGCTCTGTAAACCTTCACTTAATCTATAATAATATAAACCACTGCAATATCTAATCATCTCTATTTAGCAACACATTGTAAGACAAAAAATAAAAGAGTACATGTGACTAAAAAATGTGATTTGAACTTTAAAAGCTAGATATCTTTACAATTTGGCCCAAGGGACTATGACAAGTCGGCTTGCTGTAGACTGAAAACAATCTAAGCTAGTACTCACTGTTTACGAACACTGTCTCACTATCTGAGACCTCTGCCCGGGACCCTCCTCCCGAGAGACCTAAGGAGACGTCCTTCCTCCGCTCTCTTGAGCTCTGTGGGCTTTCAACCTGTTACCTCAGAGACTGGAAAAGCAGTGTTTTGTGTTACATGAAGTATCTGTATTGGCCCTCTGTGTTCCATAAGAAATTCTCAAGCAAATCTCATATCTGGTGTGTAGGACATGTAAGTGAGACAAATAGTAGTAAGGTTAATTTTTCCTCAAAAAATTTGTGGGTAATTTAAAATTCGCTGGCTAGCATGGTTTTTTTGTGCAATATACCACAAAATATTTCATTTGCACAAAATGTTAGCCAGTACCTGAAATTTTAGTTTTGCCTGCCTCTTAAGACGAATAAAAAAAATATTTGTGGCTAGATGGTTATCTGAAAGTAAACATTTAGTCACCTCACTGCTATTTGCAAAATTATTTCACTATGCTAAAATGGAATATACTGGTGACTGCAAAGATAACATTCTTGTATCTTTTCAATGATCTTTATACCTTTAAGTGTGCTCAATAACAAAAAGTAGACATTTGTAAAGATTTCATAAGGACAGTTAAAATAAAATTTAGTGCCTACTAGAAAAAGCTATTAACCTAAAAAAATAGGTGTGTATTGCCTCAAAAACTGTAAGTATTAAAATGATAAAGTAATAATAGTAATAAGCACTAGTAATACTGTAATAAAGTATATAAGCAATTTACTACATGCAAGTCATCACCGCCAATCTGTCAGTTTGTCATACTGTGGTGACTTGTATGTTATTGTGATGCTGGAAGCTATGCCAACTGTATGCTACCCATGTATGTTACCAGTAGGATCACCCATGGAGGAAAGATTCCATCATAAAGTTCCCAGCATAAGGCAGACTAGGAAGAAAGGCCTGGAAATTCACTTTAAAAAATTAACCAAGGGACATCTTAGGCGTGAAAACAGCATATGGTCTGATTCGCTTGTTTCAGATATATCCACAGGAGGAATCAATTACTAGAGGAAGATAGCATGTTTTGTGCTGGTGAGCATAGGGAGACCCTCAGAGATATGAAAATGGATCGACACAATAGCCTCTGTGGTAGACTTTAACATGCAGGCAGCCAGGAAGATGATGCAGAATCGGCAGCGACTGCAGAAAAGTTCTCCATGAATTTTAGGTATTTGAATGGCAGCTACCTATATATCTGTGTGCTCCCCATGGAACGAAGCATTGTGTGTTGATTGCTTCATTTATATAGAAAGTGTAAAACACTTAGATAAGTATCAGGTGTGAGTATTTGTATGTATGTGTCTATGCATTTGTAAATGGTCCATACATATGAGAGAATTTCACAAAGTTCATGGAAACACTTTATTCAAAAAATCACAACACCAAACACCTTGCCAGCAAGTCAAGGCCGACTCATGGCCTCCCTGTCAGAGAGGGTAGCACTGCCCCTGGGAGTTTCTGAGAGGTCATCTGCATATGGGGGCTTAGGAAGCCTGTCTTTCTTCCGCAGGCAGCTGGTATTTTAGAACTGCGGACCTTGCAGTTAGCAGCCAAGCTCAGAAGCACTAGGATACTTCATTAAAAATTCCCACCAACTTTCTGAAATCCCCTCAGATATATAATACGTTGTTTGGTCAACATATTTAATTAGACGGCGTTAATAGTTTTCACTGTGGCAATCACTGGCGATTGCCTCACCAATAACCATCCCTCTTTCTCCATATTAACAGAACAATGCTTTGTGCCTGCGATGGGGTTCCCGATGCTTGACTTAAATTATGATTGACTTGAATTACAGCCAGTGACAGCTCCAGGGAGAAGCCAAGTGGCTCAGTCCTCACCTCAGAAATGGAAGATAAAGGGACTCATTTTCGGGCTTCCTGGGAGGATTGTCTACCTCAGACGACAGAGGTATATCTGAGGAGAAACTCTGCTTGCGCTCCTCCTTGCGTGGGGAATTTCATTTTAAAAATGTGCTGCGTGGAGCTCTAACAGCCATCTATGACAGCCGGTCATCTTCTGACAATGCGGTGTGATATCGTCGGTACACTGTGAGCAGAGCCTCCATTCTTGCTTCTGTCACCAGCAACAAAACTGGCTCTGAGCCCGCCAGCCCTGCACGTCCCATCAATGAACAATAGCCACTACTGGCATGGGGATGGCCTACTGGCAGCCAAAGCATTATGACTGATCCAGTTACTTCTGGGCTTGGGATGGAGGGTCTGGGGAGGGAGAAATAAGACTTACTTTATAATATATCTGTATATATTATAAATAAATAGCAATATATTCATTGCTTAAACGTGTTGCCAATTCCTGGCAATATGTTTAAAGTCACCAGGCAATGATTTACTTTTTTGCAATTGCACTTCTGAGTGGCAGTGCAGATCCACACAGGCAGCTTGTAAGACAGGCTTCACGATCCACGGGTGAAGAGTCACAGCCATGGCAGACCCAGTAGAGTGAGTGCCGTTCCACCCTGAAGCACACGGGATCACATGAATCCGAGTCCACTCGACAACCCCTGGCTTGTGATTCTGATTGACCGTGACTGCTTCAGGCTTCTTTCCAAGTTTTCTTTCGGAAGTTTCCATTCACGGCTGGTAACAGTCCGTCCATATTGACACCAGGTAGGTCCATTTATTGATGTAAAGAAGTCACAGAGTTAGAGAACATCAATGACAGCATTGTTTTCAAGCGCCCCCTCTCCCCCCATCCAAGAAAAGAGCTTTATCTTTGAGATGGAGTTAATTACTTAGAATGGCCCTTCTAGACATAGGCCCCTTTTGTTCAATATTGTAAATTCTAGCTTGTACACTTGTGGCTACACTCATTTTGTGGGGAGCTCTCTGTTGTACTAATGAGACAAGATTCTGGTGGGCTGTATTTGAGCCCCCATCTTACTAGAGGGGGTGAATCAAGTCACTGTCCTCTGTTTCCTGGGAGATATGATCTGCAAATAGGCAAAAACCATACCTCCCACCAAAGCCATTTTTGTAACTTCCCCTGCCCAACCCAGCACTCATAGCAGACTAGTGCTGATCACCAGTGATAAACACCAATCAGGTATCAGTTGCCACGCAAAACGATAGCTGGTTCAGGGCTCGGGGAGCCATCTGGACGTGAGTCCCAGTGTGCTTTCTGGCCTGTCTTTGCCAGCCAGACCTGTTTCACATTAAGGATGTTTTCTGCTCTTGCTGCAAACGCAACCCTGTCTCTAGCTTGCCTTTGTTTGACCACAGGTTCTTGGGAGTTGAGGTGCAAGCCATTACCTGACATGCTTCAGCAGCTTCCACAGCCTTGGGAAGGAAAAAGATGCCCCAGAGAGACAGCTGGACCATGGATTTGGGACCCACCAGGCCTTACAACTCCTTGAGCCATTCCCACTGCAGGCTGTGAGTTCTACGAGTTGCTGCAGTGATCGGCAGAACCATGTGCTAAGGGGATGAGCGGTGGCTGCTCTCAGAAATAATGGCATCATAAAGCATTTGGAAAAGCCAGAGACTTGGGACATCTTGAATCTCAACCACATTGCAATTAATCTATTAATATTTCAAAAGTAAATTATTGTGTGTTCTTTTCCCTTAGTGGACAGAAGGCAACACAAATGAACACTGACGAGCACACAGGAGAAGTTATCATCCTTACATGGAACATGCAGTGGCTGGGTGGAACTAAGCTGGCCAGGACACCCACACTGCCCTCCCACTCTTCCAAGAGCTCATGGCTCAGGTGTCTTGACATCTCTGGTGAATCCAGTCAGTACTCTGACACTACTGTAATTTGGAAAAATTACAAACTGTTCCACCACAAAATGTAGCACCCCTGTCCAAATCAGTGTCATAGCAACATTACAGCTGTCATGTGTGAGGAATCAGCATCCAATGCATCTGAGCAAGTCCAGGAATGATGGCTAGGAAATGATATGGTGACTCCAAGTATAAGAGAATAAGATACTCCACAGCCTGGCACTATCTTCATGATGATTGGTAGGTCCAAGTTCAATGTGACCCCAGTGTCACTTGAACATCTTCCAACTTAGGGGACTCATTTTCCAGCACTTTATCTCTTGATGCTCTATTTTTATCCATATGGTTTTTCACTGACTAGTTTGGAACATTACATTCCCAAGGCTTTATGCTTAGCTTGTTTTAGTATGGAAACGCTGTTGAAACCAATTTACCATGGGTGCAACTACTGATACATGAAATACCAATGGTACATAGAGCAAGCCACCACAGTACAATATAGACAGAAGGTGGTGGCTATGTCTTTTTGGAAAAACAAGCAAATAAACATTTTATGGAGTAATTAGTTTTCCATTCAACAATAAATATACTTTGTTTTTTTATGATGCTCATTGCAATCCCTACAAAGCAGCAGAATTCTCCCTAGCATCCTCCTTTGTCTCTCCTGAACCACATTTTAAAAAATGTCTTATTGGATAGTTCACATATCATACAATTCAATAGTTCAATCATATTAAGAATAGTTGTACAGTCATCAACACAATCAATCTGAGACCATTTTTTGTTTGTGTACTCATTGTTATTAGCTCCCCATATCACCCCAATCTCCCCTGCTATACCCACAAGAAACCATTAATCTAGTTACTGTCTCTATTGATTTACCTATCCTGGATTTCACATACCAAATAATAATAATAATAATAATAATAAACCATACAAAAAGCAACAACAACAACAACAAAACTAACAACCATAACAAAGAGGAGGGAACACATCAATAAAAAAGCAGGAAATATCAAAAAGTAGAACAAATTTAAAATCTGTCAAAAGCGATATCAAATGATAAGGTACTAAATTTTAACCTACCTGCATCTGCAAGAATCCACTTTCCATCACACTCTGCATGATGATAAGGCGATTCACACCCCCAGGGCACCATGCTTTGATCCATCCTTCTTTCTTGACCCCTCCTGCTCTGAGCTTAGTTTTTGGCAAATGCTGCCATTTTGGTCTTGCATGATTGATTGTTCTAAGCAAAGTAGTGTGTTGTTCATTTTGTAGGTCTGTCTATTATTTGGTGGCTTGTGTGTTTCTGTCCTGGCTTGCATGTTGCTGTGATGCTGGAAGCTATGTAATTGGTATTTCAAATACCAGCAGGGTCAAATATGATGCTCATGTTTTAGCAGAGTTTGCAGACTAAAATAGACTAGGAAGGAATAAAATGTCTACTTCTGGGAAGTTAGCCACTGAAAACCTTAGTGATAACAGTGAAAAATTGTAGTGCCTGAAGAAGAGCTATTCAAAGCTGGAAAGCAGACAAAATAGAGTTGGACAAGGGCTGCCTCCTCACAGCAGAGTTGACCTTAATAATGTGTGTGGACTAAAGATTTCAGAAACTTCATCTATTAACGCAGCACAACTCAAAATGAAAATAAGAAGCTAAAATTCATTAGTAATCAGGATGTGCTGTGTGAGCTTGGAAAATTGGAAGTACCAGTAATAAAAAGTGAAATGGAATGTATAAAGATCAATATTTTACACATTGGTGAGCTGAAACGAACTAGTATGAGAAGTAGTCTCACAGTCATCCTCAAAAAGAGCACTCCAAGATCTATCCTGAAGTTCAATGCTATTCATAATAGGACACTATCCATATGCCAACAAGGAAGACCAGCTAATACAATTATTATGCGAATTTGCACACTAACCATTAAAGACAGTTGCTTCCACCTGAAATTTATCAAATATGCACTCAAGATGCATTGATTGGTGATTGGAATGTCTAAGTTGGAAACAGAGAAGAAGGATTAGTAGTTGGACTATATCGCCTTGGTGATAGAAATGAAGTTGGAGATCAGATGTTAAAATATTGCGAGAGCAGTGAGTTCTTCATTGTAAATACCTTCTCCAGCTACATAACCAATTACACATGTGATCTTTGCCAGATGGACTGCACAGGAATTAGATTGATTTCGTTTGTGAGAAGAGACGTCAGAGAAGATCAATATTACCAATGCAAATGAGGCCAGTTATTTCATCAATTACACATGTGTAAATTCAGGTTGAAGGTAAAGAAATTGAAAAAGTCCACTAAAGCCAAAACACAACCCTCAGTATATTCCACCTGAATTTAGAGTCCACCTCAAGAATAAATTTAACTCATTAAACATTTACGAAGTCCTTTAGACATATTATCAGGAGAGACCTGCTCCTGGGAAAGGGCATCATGCTTGGGAAAGCAGGAGGTCCTAGATAAAGAGGAATATTATCAAGGGGATAGTTTGCTATTAGTCAGTGGTCACTTAATAACAAATTGTAAGCAAGGAGGGACATTTATCACAAAAAAGATATGTTGGCAGGAGCTGAAACCAAGGGCTTAAGTAGAAAGAAAATGTTTTGAAAAAGATGATGGCAACTTATGTACAAGTGTGCTTGACACAATGGGTGTATGGATTGTTATAGGAGCTGTAAGAGTCCCCAATAAAATGATATAAATAAATAAATAAATAAATAAATAAAAGCTATGTTGGCTCTTTTACCTCTGTGCTCCATGGAGATAGGGAGATAGCGGTGCTGTGATGGGCCGCTGCCCCATCCCGTGCTATCAGTAATGTAAAAAGAAGCCCTATCCAAAGTCCCGCTTCTGCTAAGGTGTCCCTGATGCCGAGATTGGCATCTTTGATCTCAGTTGGAAGAAGGCAAAAGTGGGTGAGTTCCCACGTTGTGGCCACAAGGTGTTGGATGAATAGGAGCGGCTCTCCTCAGAAGGCCGGGAGGCTGCCTGGATATGTACTAAGAAGAACACAGTGCCAGGGACGCCACTCACATCCAAGTGCAGCTCCACTCCCCGCCCCCTCCGAGGAATCCACAGTATGTTGACAGAGTACAGACGGAGAGGTGTGCTGCCTATGGAAATCCACAAGGCACAGTGGCGAGGGTCTTCATTGGCTAAGCCATTTCCATCCCAGCAAGCTTCTAAACAAGGAGCATGTGACTGAGGCCGTGGGCAGGGCCAAGTTCAAGCTCCCTGGGTGCCAGAGGATCTATTGCTCTAAGAAATGGAGCTATCAAGCTTAATGCTGATGAGTTTGAAAACATGGTGGCTGAGAAATGCCTCATACCAGATAGTGATGGACAAGTGGTCCCAGCGAAAAGTGACAGGCCCTGCATTCAGGAAGGCCTTGGCAGCTCCATGCCCACCAAAAAACAGAATTTCCTGATTGAAAATAGCAACAGAAAAAAGGTATGTTGGACTGTATAAATTGATCCCCTCATTTAGTTAATCCAGAATTTGATTTTGGTGAGGAAAATAATAGTAGGAATGAGCTACTCAAGTTTCTGTGTGTAATTTCTCTTTATGTGTTTGAAATAAACATGTATGTCACTAAAGACTTGAAGTCCATTTCACATTTACTTTCCCTTCTTTGTTTTTAGCCAGCTAGACCCATATTTAGACCCAAAGAAGAAGGAATCTGGAGGTTGGTTTTATTTATTTATGTTTTTAAAGCTGTGAGCCTTCAATCTCATTTTTATTTATAAGATTTATTCTATATAGTTATACAGCCCATCTCAATGAATGAGATCAGTAATAATCTTCTGTTAAACCCCTTATGATTGTGGCTTTCTTTCTTTCTTTCTTATTTTCCTCCTCCCATCTACTCTCCCTCCCGCCCTCTGTAATTTCCTGTTCCTCTTCCCTGTTCCCGCCCTTGTCTCTGGCCTCCTAATAGTCTTCCAAGTCTTAGCATTTGGTGTAAGTAAAATTGATGTACCTTTTCCTTTATTTTTCCTTATAATGGTGTTATTAAATGTTTATCCTTATAAGATTGACTAACTTTGCTAAGCATAATGTTTCCTAGTTTTGTCCATGTCTTACGGTGTTTAAGAGAGCTGCCATTATTTTTTGTTGATATATAATATTCCATTGTATGAATGTACCAGAGTCCATTTTTCCATTTCTCTGTAACTGGAGTTTTGGGCTGTTTCCATGATTTTACTATTATGGAAATTGCTGCAATAAACATAGGTGTGCATATGTCTGTTGGTGTTGTATTCTTTACTTCTTTAGGGTGTATCCTCAGTAGAGAGATTGCTGGATCCTAAGGTGCTGGTATTTGCATTTATTTAACAAAGCACCATACTGATTTCCATAATGGTTGTCTAATTCTGCAGTCCCACCAGTGATGTAAGAACATTCCCCTGTCTCCCCATCTTGCAGTCTCTCTTTTAATAAGAGGCTGGCTCTATGATTATAGGGCCTCTGCCATTAGCGTGGGTATGGATTCACATGAAAACGTGTCTTTCTAAAGGTTTGGGAAATTGAAGATGCTGAGATATATTTTATAAATTCAGCAAGAAAAAGAGTAATCGTCATTAATGCGACAGAGAACCTGGATGAATAATCGGCTTTGAGATGCTGCCAGATGAAGATGACAGCCCGCAAATGCCATCGCCTAGAGGAGGACAGGCAGTATTAGGCGAACTGCCACTCATGCGATTGCACAAAAGGTTACCCAGAAGTGCTGCTACCACTTCAAGAAGCACAAATGCCATTGCGAGGACCTTTCATCAGGATCAGTGATATAAAAAGACTTCAGACAATTTGATCCAGAATGATAGATTGAGCATTAAATAAATGATTTGTGCATCCAGAAAGCAGCGCGTCTTCCCCGGCGTAGGGGTGTGTGTGAAAAGACAACACTGGAATACTAGTAGGATGAAGCAATCTACTTGTTTCTAATTTCCAAAGGATTCTTTAATAAATTAGTGATTGGTCCAAGTTCTAGTTCTGTTTCTCTTGTGTGACTGTCAACAGAGGTGCAGGGCTGGGATGGGCAGTAGTAGAAAAGCCAGTCTATTTGCAAGTAATGAATCGAGGGAAGGCTGGTTATTGGCGTGTTTGCAATAATCTTCCAGTAACCTATGCAAATGTCATTCGTAATTATCATCTTAATGAGCTATTATTGGTAGATATTAATAATAATATTAAGCTACTAACAGTATCCTAATGAGATTGAGATTAACACTGTTTGAGTAGCTTGGGAATTCAAGAGACTTGGTTGAAATCAAATGCAAAATATGCTAAGTGTTTCCGTCTTTGCTGTGACCATCCCTGATGTGTGACAGAATGTTCACCATGTCTAAGTCTGGATATTCATTACTGGTTTGTTTTGTATCTTTTCATCTGCTGTGGAACATCTATGCTGAGCTCAAAATAGCAAAAAATCTGAAGCACCAGTTCCTGCCCTTATGGGAGGGTCCCTATGGGTTGTGTTGTGAGATTGCCAAAATGTGTTTGATTTTAAAATTGTAGCAAATGTATAGGGTAGCCTCATTTTCTATTCTCTGGCTCCTTGGGTCTTTAAAGAGTTAATTCAGGGTTCACCAAATGTTTCCATAAAGGACCAGAGAGTACATGTCAGCGTTGAGGGCCAGGCGCAGCAACAAACACTGCTCACCTGCTCTTCCTTAGAAAATGTGTAAGCAAACAAACATGGTAATATGCCAATAAATCTTGAATAGCAAAAACAACCTGTGGACGGACTGTGTCTAAATGTGAACTAATTGAATGAATTCTTCAGAAAGAATTCATTGCATTGCTGAATTAATGCACTGAGAATCTCTTGAATTCTCGCGCACACACACGCACACACTTGAACCAGTTCTTTCCAGTTTGACCTCCTGCTGATAATTTGCATTGTCACCTGAGATATCCTAAATATATATCAGTTTGACTTGGTATATATCGGGCAGGGGCTACAAATTCTCAGCAGGAGGTCCAATTAGAATGAACTGAAGTCCCAAACAAATAACCATATAATAATTTTATAGCATAATAACAATGTTATCCCTATTACATCTCAATAATAACAATGTTGCCCCTATTATATCTTCTTCCCCCCAGACAGCAGGATGAGACATGAAACTCCAGAGAGGGGCCTCTCCTCCCTTCAGTGCTCTGAACCACACTCTCTGCTGTCGAGTGGATTCCAAAGTAGAGCCACCTGACAGGACAGAGAAAGTGGCCGTGCGGGTTTCCAAGTTTACATAACTCCATACAGGAGTATAAAGCTTCACCTTTCTCCTTTGGGGTGGCTGGTGGTCACAAACTACTGACCTTGTGGTTAGCAGCCCCATTTGTAGCCCCCACAATGCCACCTGCTCCAATAAGAATTACCACAGCTTTCGCATGGGAAATGGTAAACAGATCCTCAATTTTAGGCAGGAAAATAAAACAGCAGTAATAGTCTAAACTAATTTAATGAAGGAAAACAAAACTGGGCTTCTCCCATCCAGATATTGAAAGTTAGAGAATGTAGGTAATTAGAGCATAATTAAAATTAATTACTCAGTTCAGATTACTTACTTCTATAATGAGTCAAAGGTTTACAGCCAATGAGATGGAAACTGGGCTAAGTTGGAAGAAAGTGTTAGAAATCTTCACTTAGGAATTAAGACTTGGAAAGTCAAATTAGGACAATTGAATTAGTCTGATTAATAGTCTAAAAATACTAATACTATGCAATGCAATGCAATGCTATGCCATAGTATTCTTTGCTTTACAAACCAAAGATGGGCATTGTGATTACTTAGTGTAGAGACAAGAAGCTAGTTGAGACAGGCACTTTAGACTAGTTGACCAGAAAGCCTTCTCAGTGGCTCTCAACCTTCCTAATGCTGCGACCCTTTAATACACTTCCTCATGTTGTGGTGACCCCCAACCATAAAATTATTTTCGTTGCCACTTCATCACTGTAATTTTGTACTGTTATGAATTGGGCAACCCCTATGAAAGGGTCATTCGACCTTCAAAGGGGTCACCATCCACAGATTGAGAACCACTGTCTAGAGGATTGAATCCACGTAGTACTGACTCAGACTGTGGAAACAGTGAGGTGGTTTACAAAGGATCTGACATTGATAGATAGGTTTTACTCAAAGAAAGCAATTGTTTTCAGACTTGCAGTGAAGCCAATGTTGATTATGTATAAAAGTCACTGTTTGAACGGTTGTATACAGTCAGCTCCTAATGGATGATTTCTACATGATGGAGCCCCGCCGTCAGATGTCACAGTCCTCGAGTGGTTCTGACTCAGTGACCCTAGAGTGCAGGACCCCATTGCAGAGCATCGCCTCTGCGGGGTTCCGAGACCGGAACTCTTCACAGGTGTCGAAAGGCTTGTCTTTCCCGGAGAGCCGCTGGCAGAGTCCAGCTGCTGACCTTGGGTTTAGCAGCCTAACTCGGAAACACTGTGCCACCTCCATTGTGTGGAAAGCACTCTGCACACTGAAGAGGCTCGAACCTGAGTCAAGTTCAGTTCCCAGCAACCCTCTGGGCGAGTGTGGAACACGGGGTTTTGTGACGGTCATCTTCATGGAGGCAGCCTGCCACACCCCTCTCCCAGGGATCAGCTGTAGGTCCCAGCATGTAACAACAGTAACACGGAGGTCCTTGACCTTGAAGATATGCTAGAGACAGAAATGGCATCGCCTACAGCAGCGCTTCTCAACCTGTGGGTCGTGACCCCTTTGGGGGGCCAATGACCCTTTCATAGGGGTCGCCTAAGACCGTTGGGAACATCTTTCTGATGGTCTTAGGAACGGAGACACCGCTCCTCTATTGTCTCCAGGCAAGTCCGCCCCCATGCAGATACACCCATATATGAGTGCCCGGCGTAAAGACTGACCCACGCAACCCCATGCTTCAAGACAACATTTCATTGATTTGTCATTAGAAATAAATATTTCACAATATAAAATTATATTGTTTTTGTGATTAGTCACTTTAATTATGTTCAATTTGTAACAATGAAAATCCATCCTGCATATCAGATATTTACATGATGATTCATAACAGTAGCAAAACTACAGTGATGAAGTAGCACCGAAAATAATTTTATGGTTGGTGGGGTCACCACCACACAAGGACTGTATTAAAGATCCGCGGCCTTCGGAAGGTTGAGAACCACACACTGTGCTACAGATTTTCTTCCCCTCGTGGTCACTCTGTAAGAGAGATTTTCACAGGTTGGTGGAACCAAGTTCTAGGCTAGGACAGGCTTACAATGATAAACAGCAAACTCAAACTTGCTGAGGACTTTCTGTATTCTCTTCATAAAAACCATGCAGATGACGAAGGCAGAAGTGGGCCCTCCTTAATCTTCTGTAGCAATGAGTTTGCTAACTATATATGGAGAACACTACCCCAAATAAAAACAACACAGACCTAAGCAACACAAAATCCCACATACTTTATGCTTATTCTTTCTCTCTTCAGAGGGAAAGGAAAACTACATGTATTTCCCCCCACAAATCAGGTGTTAAATTATTAATTGACAAAATGTTTGCACTACTGCTGTGTCTAACCCTGGGCGGAAAAATGGATCAAAGGGACTTCCTGAAGCTTAAAATCTGGTGAGGAAGACACGTTCCACATAGAAACAAGATGGGCATTGTGAGTACTTAGCGTAGGGACAAGCAGTTAGCTGAGACAGGCGCGTCAGATTAGTTGGCCAGAAAGCCTAGATCACAACACCCCACAGAGTACTGACTCACACTATGGAAAATGTTTTGCAAGCTTTAGATTTGTCATCCAATAGTCTCTTCTGTCTGATGCTGAATCTTATTCCTTGCTTGATTATGTACTCCTGTGGTTATACAAGTAGAACGAGTTGGCTTTTATGGCTTTTAAGGCAAACAAGCAAGTGAAAACAGATACCAACTTGAATTTATTGTACTGCTGGGATAAAGGAATTCTACAAAAGGAAATAATTCCATTCCATTAATTTTGATTTCTTTAGGTCAATGATACTTAATGTTACTATTTTTAAAGGGGTATTTTCTTTTTCTTTTTATTTAATTTTCATTGTGAATTAACCAAAAACCAAAGTCACTGCCAATGAGTCAATGCTGACTCATAGTGGCCCTATAGGACAGCGTATAACGGCCCTGTGGGTGTCTGAGGCTGTCACTCTTTACAGGAGTAGAAAGCCTCCTCTTTCTCCCACGGAGCAGCTGGGGTTTTAGGTCGCTCCCGGGGCTATTGTGAATTAGGGGAGGTTTCTGTTTCAGATTTTCATTAAAAAAAAAACCCAGCTTTATTGGCATAAAACTCACATATAATACAATTCAATCGCTCTATCCCATCAAGCAGAATGGTACAATCTTCTCCATGACCAGGTTTCATGTCTGTACTCAGTGTTATTGGCTCCCCAGCCCCCTGAAATCTCCTGGCCATACCTCCGAGGAGTATCAATCCAGTCACTGTCTAGAGGCCTAGCTAGCCTGGGTTTCATCACGAGAACGACAGCAGTAAAACAGATAAAACCTCAATCAAAAGGAAAGCAGGCAAGATTCAAAGCTAGTGTGTTTCATTTTAACCTAAGTGTGTCTGCAATAAATTCACTTTCCAATTGCAAGGCAATTCACATTCTGGTCTGCGGTTAGAAGGGATTCACCAGAGGCTTAATCCACGTGTATTTAAGCCTTCACTCTTTTTTTTAATTAATAACTGATGATTTAAAAATGGCTCAAAAGGGAGAGCATATGATATTACATTTTAATCAAATTACGTCTGCCAAAATTGACTTTACAACTCTCTTTGTCTGATAACAAGGCTATAAACCGAAGGGGTTCTCCAGAGGAGTCACCCACATGTGGACCCTGAAGATGGATTTGGGGCTTTCACCCAAAGCCATCTGCAAACCAGGTGTTCACAATTTAAGCTCCAATTCCGTTCTGTCCTTCGGATTTGGATTATACTAGTTACAGCCCTTGGATCACACAGGCTGATGTGCTTCTTCCACATGGGCTTAGTTGACACCTCACTTAGATGGCTGCTTGTTTGAAAACAAGTCTTTAAAACCCTAGGAGCTGTTCCTTCTGATAGCCTGGCCCCATCTAGGTTCCTCACCACAGCTTTCTATAGCGCCCATATCTTCAGTGATCTCTTCGGGAGGGTGAGCATCGAAGATGGCCATGTCATAAAAGCAAAGTTTTTAGATTGGGGCTAAATTAAGTGCAAGCTCCAAATCTGGTTTTGTATTCAACAGCTTAGAAACTTACCCAACCACTCAATAGCTTGCTCCATCCGCCTCTCTTTCCCTGCCAATTCTCCTCTTTTAGACTAATATCTTCCCCTTCACTCAACTTGTCTACCCTGTCCCGTTCTTTCCCTTCCACCGCTGGTAACCATCCAAGTCTCTTTATTTTAGTATGAAATCGTTATCTTGATTTTTTTTTCTTTTGTAAGGTGGTCTAATACGATAGTTGTCCTTTTGTGATTGACTCATGTCACTCATGCAATATGCTCCAAATCAACCCATGTCATGAAGTGTTGGCCCATTATTCTTTTTGGAAAAACAGGTTTATTAACACTTCATCCATGTCATACAATCAATAATTCAGTCATATCAAGAAGAATTGTACAAGTGTCACTATATTCAATTCTAGAACATTTTCTTCTTTGTATTCATTATTGTTCATATAATTATATATATATATATTTTTTCTAATTGTGGAAAAATATGTATACAAAAAATTATCTAAAAGCTTTCTCAACTTCTACTTGTATAATTAAGTGCCATTGATTATACTCTTCATGTTGTACAAGCATTATTGATATTCTTTTCAAAATGGTTCCACCCCTGATGACATAGACTAATCAACCCTAAGCAACCCCTCTTTCCCTTTCACCCAAAGTCATTGGTCCAGTTTGGTTTCTTTCTTCCTTCTTTCTCTCATTTTTTCTTTCTTCCTTTCTTTCCTCATAGTTTTTTTGATATAGTTTCACATATCATACACTTCCATGGTTAAATAGCTTTTAAAATGAGTTTTATAGACATCATCACAATTAGCTCTGGTGCTCCCTCCTCACTCCCACATTCACTGCTTGCTCCCCAAATCCCCTCAACCCTCTCACCTCGCACATCCTCTCCACATCTCCGACAAATCATTGCATCAGTTATTATCTCTGTGCGTCTACTCCTATGTGCTTCACAAACTGGGAAACCCACCAGAAACAATAAAAAACAAAAACATGGCCTTGCTCGATACTTGCCTTCATGAAAGATAAGGGTGCTACAGCCAAGTGGTGAAGAAAGCAGATGGTGCCCAGCTATCAATTGGAGCAGTATCTGGAGTCTTAAAGGCTTGTATTCAAACAAGCAGCCATCTAAATGAGATGTCAATTAAGTCCACATGGAAGAAGCATACCAGCCTGTGTGATCCAAAGATGATGATAACAAAATCCAAATATGACAGAGGGAAAAGTATCAGAGCTTAAATTGTGAACTCCCAATTTGTAGAAGGCTATGGAGGACGGACATCTGCTTGTCCCTGGGTTATGAAGGACTCGGATTTACTTTGGAGGTTGTATTATGACAACAACAAAACCCCACGAGACCACCACCACCACCAACAACAACAACAAAGTAACAACAAAACAAACAAAAGGCTGGAAAATAAAAAACATTGTCAATCGTACCCCTGAAGTATCAGGCGAGTGCATTGATAACATCACCATTTTTACCAATGGCATAGAATTCAAGACACTGTCCACACGAGGAGTCTTTGCAAGTACAGTTCAATGGAAAGCTGCAACCCAATTGACTGAACTCTTTATACTGAGCACGGGGATTGGTGTCCAGGGAGTGTCCTGGATCAATCCACCCAAGTGCAGTCCCTGCCCAACAGTTCAAAACCTGTCATATCAATGCAAGGGGGGCATCGAGGTACTAAATATATGGTGATTCTGGGTTCCTTTCCACTGGACACCCACCAAGCCAGGGCTCCCACCCAAGGTCCAATGACTGCCACTTCCACAGACCCAGGGTGCCCGCCCTCTGCTTCCTCTCCCATCAGAGTATCCCCGTCCTCAGTTCAAGGGCACAGGCAGCTTTGAGGCAGGGCCAATTTCACTCATTTGGGCCTCTATTCCAAGTTCCTATGGTTTCACCTGTTATTCTTTACGATGCCTGGCATTCCATTGTGCATGTACTCCACTGTGTGTGTACAATCTACTGTGTGTATATGCCATTATATTTATCAGTTCTTCCACCAATAGGCATTTAGGTTGTTGCCATAGCCTTGCTGCTGTAAACAGCACTGTGATGAACATGGGTGTGCACACGTGTTCGTGCTCTGGCTCTTATTTCTTTACGGTATATACTGAGTAGAGGACACTGCTAGGTCATGATATTTCTATTCCGTTATTTGAAGATGTGCCATGCCTCTTTCTACAGTGGTTGTACAGTTTTATAGTCCCAGCAACAGTATATGAGGGTTCTAATCTCTCAGCACCCTCTCTATAATCTGTTATTGTGTGTCTTAAAACTTTGTTATCAGTGCCTGTATAAAGTGGGATCGCATCATTGTTTTGATTTGTATCTCTCGAATGTCTAGCCACCACAATCATTTCTACATATGTTAGTTAGATGCCTGGATATCATCTTTGTTGAGCTGTCTAATCATGTCCTCTGCCATTTTAAATCAGATTATTCACTTTGTTATTGCTGAGTTGTTGAAGTTTTCTATAGATTCCACTATATCATTGCTAAGAAAGTCTGTGGATTCTCTTTTAACTCTTGGATAGTCTCTAGATACACATAAATGTCTTATTTTTAGGAAGTCTCAGTTAGTTATTTGTCTTCTGCTCTCTGGATTATGTTTGATAGTGTGATCGTGTCAGGTTTGAGGACTCTTCTGGTCTTCGCTATTTTTCTCCTGATACCCCAGGGACTCCTGTCATCTCCTCTACTTCCCATGATGACCTGCCTTCTTGATACATATGGTGAAGCATTTTTTTTTCTTTCCTAGTTTTTCAGTTTTATATTGCATTTTTATTGTAACTTAGGTGGTTTACACTTCATATAATCAACTTCATTCAATAGTCCAAACTGCTAATCCAACCCACTACTAGTTCCCTCCCTCCTACCCCCCACATGATCCTCTAACCTCCATGTCACTCACGTGAACCCCTCTCAACAGGCCAGCACAATTCCCTCATAGTTGAATATGATTTCGCTGCATTTAAGATTCTTGGTTGGATATCATTCATTTAACAAATAAAAATCCAAATGAGAACACTTATTTGCCCATCAAACTGGCTAAATTTCTTTTTTTAAGGATAATTCCGATGTTGTTTCAGTATACAGGGAAAAAACAAAACAAAACCCACTGTCTCAGTCTGGGTACTTTAGAGAAACAAATCTACAGAAACTCGTGTAAAAGAGAGAGTTTTATAT
>NW_022111369.1:10819994-10822306 GCF_000313985.2 Echinops telfairi
CTAACTACCTCACCCCCCCAAAACCCTCTTACAGTCACGCACTCCTGATACTAGTGTAAGCTGGCAACTTCCTAAAGGTGGATCAAGCATTTAACACTCACTGCCAGAGTCAGTTCCAACTTAAAGTGACCTTATAGGCCAAACTGCCCCTGTGGGTTTCTGACACTGTAACTTTTTACAGGTGTCAAAAGCCTCTTCTTTCTTCCATGGAGCGACTGGTGGTTTCAACCTGCTGACCTTGCAGGTAGTAGGAGAATGTTATGCCACCAGGGCTCCTAGCATAGAACATATTTGAAGTTTCATTTAATGTTTCTCCAAGCTTTTACAATAATAAAACACAACGCATTTGAGTGTATTTATGGGTAATTCCTATTCTGAATATAAATGTGAAAATTCCAGATCAGGCATGTTCTCCCATTCTGTAATGAGCCCCACAGAATGCCCTGCACCAAGTTATTAGCATTTGAGGTTGCTATCTCTCACCTGGAATAAGCTTTATTTGCTTATGTTCTCTAGCTCCTGCCTTCTTTTCACCTTCTTCCAGTTCTCTTCAAACGACATTGCTGGTGATAGATTATTGTTTGTAATTAACCCCTTCTACAACTACCTAGGTTATAGACATCTCCATCCTATTAGACTAGGAGAGGCCGGGCAATGTGCAAATAGATTTAGGAAGTGATACATCTTAGTTCGGAGCAGAATCTTCAAAAGAGAGCTGGTAGTTTGCCAGACCCAAAAATCCCTCTGTCATAAGACCAGCTGTATTCAGCTCTAGCCTCCTGGGTCTTGGTGTGAAACTCACATGTCGTCAAAGCCAACCTGAGAGATGCAGAGTGAGTGAAAGATAACCAATCTTGTGTGTGATGTTTGTTACCATAGCATATCCTAGACAAATCTGATAATACTGCTAAGGAGTCTGAATTAGAATGCCAATTCTGTCACTTATAGACTGGAATCAAATCCAGTATAGTAAAAATCATGAAAACTGGAATTTGTGTGTGTTAGGTTTTGTGCCAACTTGGCCGGGCCATGATTCTCTTAGTTTGGCAGTAATCTCCACCATGAGCCCTAACCCCACATGATTACCTTCATGATAGGATCTGTTGCAAGCAGCCAAATGGTTGTGGGAGGATTAGGGTTGGGTGAAACTCTCTTACGTAGGTCACAGCCCTGATACAATTGGAAGGAAGTTTCCTCAAAGATGTGCCTACTTCCTATGTAAGTTGATACTGTGAGGAAGCTACTTCACTTCTTTCTGTTCTTCGGACTTGAACCAAGGGCCTCCCACATTGCCTGCAGACCCTGATAACCATCAGCAACTGGCATCTGATCTGCCATTTGTTTTGCCAACCTTGAATTCATCGAACTCTGCAGCTACAAGCCTGTCTGCTAAGCTTGGATTCATTTACCTCTGCTTTCGGCAGCCTCTGGTCTTCTTTCTTTATCTTCCTGCTTCTCAGTTGGTCTTCCTGCCTTTGGTTCATCAGCCTCTGCAGCAATCCTTGTTGGAAGAAGCCTCCAGCTTTAACTTCTGACCCACAGACTT
Source organism: Echinops telfairi (assembly GCF_000313985.2). Lineage (NCBI taxonomy): Eukaryota > Metazoa > Chordata > Mammalia > Afrosoricida > Tenrecidae > Echinops > Echinops telfairi. The sequence goes on from NW_022111369.1 coordinate 10,821,541, forward strand.
GGACCAGACAAGACTTCCCTGTTTCTACAATGTGCAAGCCATTATCTTGATATAAGCTTATATATATATATATATACACACACACACATACATACATACACACACATACATACATGCATGCCACTGTTTTTGCTTCTCTAGAGAAACCAGCCTAACATACTGTGTAAAGTGGAATATTGTCAGAGAAGGAAAAAGTAAATATTTTCTATAAGTTGAGTGAGAAAAGAATGGTAGGACCTTGTGAAAGGCAGAATTTGCAAGACGGATTATGAGAAACAGCTTTGCTTGATGGGCAAGAGTGGGAAGGAGACCAGGCCACACATTGAGACCACTGTTATTGGGACAGTTTTCTTGCTGCCTATATCTGACCCCTTTTATTTGCCCTTGCTGGGAAGGAGTCGTGTCAGAGATTTACACAGAATAGTCATGGTTCAAGCATCCCAGGCCTCCACACCTGGAGGCTACTATGTCCGAGAATAGGGTGGGAGAATAGTGGAGCCTGTCCCAGACTCATCATAAAGGTCTTGAGTGTGTGTGTATAAGTGAGTCCTGATTGGGATGGACTAAGAAGATCCCTTTGGATGATGGGCCTTCTGTAACAGGAAACTAAAGCCAGGGATATTAGGAAAGGCTGTCCTGACAAAGTCAAATTTATACCAAGAGCAGAAGAATGAATGAAATTAAGCTAGCAAGAGGGGTAAGAGGAAGAGGAAATCATTCTAGAAGTACTGGCATGCAACACCAGCTCAGGACTATAGCAAAAAAA
>NW_022111369.1:10823531-10833775 GCF_000313985.2 Echinops telfairi
AGTGGTTTTCTCATTTCAAAAAGGTGAAATGTCAATTGATGAGAAACCTCATTCTGGACATCTGTCAACTTCCCGAATGGATGAAAATATCAACTCATAGTACATTTGGAGTTCGTTCTACCAGGTCAGATAGTTAAATCAAGATTTCTATTTAGAGGTTCTGAAAAGACTGCATAACAGTGTGCAACAAAAAAGGCCTGATTTGTGGCAGATGGGGGACTGGTTTTGCCACCATGACAATGCACCTGCTCATGTAGCCATCTCAGTGTCCAGTTCTTTTGCCCCAAACTGCATGCCTTTCTTGCCCCACACACCTTACTCACCTGAGCTCACTCTGTGCAACTTCTTTTTGTTTCTGTGAATGCAGAGGGACAGGAAAGGACAGCAATTTGAAGACATAGAAGAGGTGAAGAAGAAGAAAATGAGGTGCTGAAAGCCATCCAAACAAATGAGTTTGAAAAATGTTTCCAAGAACGAAATCACAGATTTTGACAAATGTATTAAGTGTAATGGAGAGTACTTGGAAGGTGATAAGGTTTTTTTGTAAATAAATAAATAGCTTTGAAGAAAAAAAAATTCATGTTTTGGGGTTGTGTCCCCTCGTATAGGAATATCACCGGTTTTATTTCTCTAGTAAACCCAGCCTAAGACAGTATGAAATGCCAGAATTGCTCATTCATCTACCAAGAAATGTGGAAGACAGTTACCTGGCAATCATTTGAAAGATTGATATTTGTGCACATCACAAAGAGAAGTGATTCCTCAGATTTTGGAAAATATCAAACATTAATCATCAATTGCAAGTAAGCTTTTGCTGAAGATAATTTTAAAATATGTGCAGCATTACATGGACAGAAAATTGACAGACATTATAAGGAGGATATGGATTGAGAGCTAGCATTCCTACCTAGTGTTCAAGATCAGATGGATCTTGATAGAAAGCAGAGAATACTAGAAAGATGTCTACCCGTGTTTTACTGACTACCTAAAAAATTGTGTAGATTATACTATGTGTAACCTTGAAAAGAATAGCAATTCCAAAACAATTCATTGTACATAGACCAAGAAACCATTATTCAAGCAAGGATATGCTGAATGATTTAAAACCAGGAAAAGAATGTCAGGTCTGTATCCTTTCACCATACTTATTCCATGTATGCAGAGAAAATAATCTGTGAAATCAGGCCTATATGAAAAAGAATGTAAACTCAATACCCATTGCAGTTGCCGTTGTTATATGCTGTCCACTTGGTTTTGACTCATACTGTTCTTCTACTTCACCGAGAATGATGTGCTTATCCAGATCTCTCCTGATAACTTGTCCACAGTACATGAAAGGAAGTCTCGCCCTCGCTTATAAGGAACATTCTACGTTTCTTCTAAGATTTGTTTGCTCTTCTGATAGTCCACGGCTCTTTAATTATACTTTACCAACACCATAATTCAAATGCATAATTTCTTCTTTGGTCTTATTGTCCAGCTTTCCCATGCACATGAAATGATAGACAATACCATCACCTGGGAAAGGCATCTAACACTTTACAGTGGTTATGTGCAGCACTTGTGCAATGCCATACATCCTTGGATTCCTTAACTGCTGCTTCCATTAGCATTGATTGAGGATTGGATCCAAGCAAGCAGGGTTGTGTCATTCTCATGTCACAGATTATTAATGAGACGTCCTCTAAATCCTGATGTCAGGTTCTTGATATGGTCCAGCTTGGATAACTATTTGCTCAGTATATCGATTGAATTAGTATGGTGAAAGGATACAACCCTGATGCATACCTTTCCTGATTTTAATTCATGCAGTATTCCCTGTTTTGTTTAAATGACTGCCTCTTGGTCCATGCACTGGTGTCATGAACAATAAAAATAAGGGCATATTCTGGAGTTCCCATTCTTCTGAATGATATTCATACTTTGTTATGATTCACAGTCAAATGCCTTGGCAAAGTCAATTAAGCACAAGTCAACATCTTTCTGGTAGTCTCTGCTCTCAGTTAAGAGCGATCTGATATCAGCAATGGTTTCCTTCTTTTCATGTCCTCTTCCGAATCTGGCCTGAACCTCTGGCAGCTCCTGTCAAGGTGCTGCTAGAATTGTTCCAACATTTTGCTTTCACACAATATGAATTATATTGTTCGATGATTTCTGCATTCTGATAGGTCACCTTTCATTGGAATGAGCACAGATACGGATCTCTTAAAGTTTGTTGGCAGAGTAACTGTCTTCCAAATTTTTTGGCATAGTTGAATGTTTCCCATGCTTCATCAGCTTGTTGAAACATTTCATTTTGTATCCGCTATCATTTCAGGAAGCCTTGCTTTTGGCTAATTCCTTCAGTGAAGCTTGCACTTATTTCCTCATTATCATTGGTTCTTGAAATGGTTGAAGGTTGATTTTGTGGGGTTTTTTATCTCCCAGGAAGCAGCTGGGAGCAGCCCAAGGCAAATCTTTCATATTTCAACTCAAGACTTGAATATTTCTTTAGTTCTTCCCGTGTGACATAGTCGAACACATTCTTCCTCTTTTGGCTAACTTCAGGTCTTTGCATATTTCATTATAATACTTTAGTTTTTTGTTTTTTTTAATACTTTAGTTTTTTGAACTGCACTTTTAAATGTTCTGTTCAGCTCTTTGATGTCATCATTTCTTCCATGTGCTTTATCTACCCTAAGATTAAGAACATCAGGTTATAAGCATCAGAAGATCCCAAACAAACACATTGTTGAGAATGAGGGGGTCAGAGCAGAGACCCCAGCCCATTTGTAGACAATGGGACATCCCCTCACAGAAGGGTCACAAGGAAGAGATGAGTCAACCAGGGTGCAATATTGCACAAATAAACCACACAATAGTTCTCTGGTTCCTTGAGGCTTCCTCACCCCCCACTATCATGACCCAAGTCCTGCCTTTCACTGTGGGCTAGGCCAGAGCATGTACCCAGGTATGGATAAGAGCTCAGGACACACAGAGTCCAGGTGAGATAAACCCCTCAGGAACAGAAATGGGAGTAGTGATACTAGGAGGGGAAGGGGAAGGAGGGTAGGGTAGGGGGGAGAAACTCTGGGGGAAGGGAGACAGCAGTCAGTGTAAGATATGAAAATAATAGTAATTCATAATTTATCAAGGGGTCATGAGGGTGGGAGAGGTGAAGGGAGGGGAAAAGGAGCTGATACCTAGTGCTCAAATTGAAAGTAAATGATTAGAAAATAATGATGAAAACATAGTCTGTAAAAGTATACTTGACACAATTGATGTATGGATTGTTGTAAGAGCAGTAAGAGCCCCCAATAAAATGATCTTAGTAAAACAATATTAAGAGCAAATTTCAGTCTCTTCTGACATCCACTTTGATCTTTTCTTTCTTTCCTCTTTTTAAAGACCTTTTGCTTTCTGCATGTTTGATGTTGTGGAGGTCATCCAACAGCTTGCCAGGTTGCCTGTCATTAGTGTTCAATGAGGCAAATCTATTCTTGAAATGTTCTTGAAATACAGGTAGGATATACTCAACGTTGTAGACTTGTTTTAATTTTCTTTGGCTGCAACCTGAACTTTCATGTGATGGATAGTCCAGTCTCTGGCCTGGTTTCAGTTGCTGATATTTGAGCTTCTCCATCAGCTCTTGCCACTGATGCTGTAAATTTGATTCCTGTGTATTCCATCTGGTGACGTTCACCTGTATAGATGTCATTAAGTTGTTGAAAAGAAAGGTTTGTAATGAAGACATTGGTTTTGCAAAACTGTATCATGTGCTCTCCGGCTTTGTTCTATCACCGAGGCAATATTTTTCAGCTACTGTTCCTCTTTGTTTTCAGCTTTTGCATTCCGAATGCCAATATTTATTACTACATCTTGATTGTCTATGTTTGATCAATTTCAGGCTGAACAAGTTGGTAGAATTCTTCAATTTCTAATCTCTGGGTTTAGTGGTGGGTGTATAAATTTGAGTAATAGTTATAAATAACTAGATTTACTTGTAGGGGGATAGATGTTATCCTATCACAGTACTTCACGGTCTTGCAGTGTGTGTTTTTGAAGATAAATGTGACACCATTCCTCTTTAATTGGTTGTTTCTGGCATAGTAAATCATATGATTTTCTGATTAAAAATGGCAAATGGAAGTCCATTTCAGCTCACCAATGCCTACTATATTGATCTTTAAGAATTCCACTTAATTTTTTACTTCGAATTTCCTACAATCCATGTTCCAATTATTAATCGATGTTTGCAGCTGTTTCTCCGCATTGACAGTTGTGGCCCATCAGCAAATGAAGTTCTCAAGGAAGCACAAGTCAGGAAATCACACAATGTATTGCACTGGGCAGAGGGCCTTTTTAAATGGCTAACAGGCTAAGAGAATCACTTTGAAGACTATGGTGTGTCTGAACCATATTATGGCATTTTCAATCTTCAACTTTCAATCAAGCATGATGTGAATGCTGGACAGTGAATTAAGAAAACCAAAGAAGTGATGCTTTTAAATTATGATATCCGCAGTGACAATTAGATGCCCAGAGGAACAAACAAATCCTTTTTGGAAGTACAGCCAGAATCCCCCTAGAAGCATAAATTTTGAACACGCTATCAGAAGGGACTAGACCCTGGAGACGAATATCATTTTGGTATGCAGAGGGCCAGTGGGTAATGGGGAAGAAGACCTTCAATGAGATGGGTTGATGGTTGCAGCAATGAGCTCAAACATAGCAACAATGAATCAGGCTACACACACACACACACACACACACGTTCAGTGGGAGCTAATGTGTTGCGCTATAATGCCGAACAGGGTGGGATAGAGCTCTCAGACTAAGACTGAACAGGAAGAAAGGGCTGGCAATCTACCTCTGGAAAGCATGGATCACAATGGTCTGAGTTGGTACAATCATAGGGAAGTCACAGAGTCCAGCAGTGTTTCGTTCCGTTTGGCTTGAGGTCACCGTAATTTGAGGCAGATGCAATGGTAGCTAATAACAGCAAAGTAAGTGGAACGATATAGTATGTTCATGGATTCTAAGATTCAATGTTGTTAAGATGTTCATGTCCTGCCAGTTGATAAGCAGGCTTATTTATATACTAACGAAAGCTACTTCTGACTCACACACCACCCAGGGTTTAAAAAAAAGACAAAGCAATTCTAAAAGTTATGTGGAAATACAATGGATTTAAGATAGCAGAAAAATTTAGAAAATGAAATTGGAATACTTACACTAATCAAGATCTGCCACAAAGTAACAGGGATCAAAACAAATGTGTATTTGAAGTATATGCCAATAAAATGATTTTAAATAAATAAAACAAGAGAAATCTTCATAACCTTAGGGTAGGCACAGGTTTATTAGAGAGGTCACAGAAAGTATTATGTATAAAAGAAAAATATGCTAAATTGAAATTTTTCAAAATTAAAATATGTAATATGAAAATACGTTAATAATTTTATATCCATTAGAATAGTTCAGAAAATGTTTTTTAAAAGACTGACAATATCAAATGTTGAGGATATGGAGAAGTGAACTTTCATTCATTGCTGGTGGAAGTATAAAAGGATATAACCCCAAAGAGCGCAAGAAGAAACTGTTTTGAAAATAACGGTGGCAAAAATTGTACAATCATGATTTGTGTAACTGAACTATGCATTGTTCTAATATCTGTAGAGGTCCCAATAAAATGGGGGGAAATACATTTTCAAGTATTATCTCAAATAAACAATGATAAATAACAACAACAACAAGAGATATAACCACTTTGGAAAATTAGTTGACAATTGACATTTATTAACTCTATGGTCCAACAAGGAGGCGTCTATAAAAGAGAAATGAAAGCATATGGGGGAGCCTTCAGAATGCTTGTGGAAAAATTCATTTTTCCACAAACTTTTTGAAGCCTTTTCATATGCCTATAAAATGACTTACATAAGAATGTTCTTAAGAATTTCAGATTAAGGTCTTATTTATAATATCCTCAAACTAGAAACATTCCTAATAAACAACAAAAGAATGAATACATTTTGATATTGTATTAGAATGTATATATAATAGAATACTACTGAGGAATAAGAAACGAATAATTAATATCCACAACCACATGGATATATCTCAAAATACACCCTGGTAAGCAAAACAAGGCAGACCCAGAAGACTACTCACTACATCACTCCATTTATATGAAGGACAAAGATAGATAAAACTCATGTAGGGTGACAGAAATCAGTGTGTGGTTGCCTCTGAGGTGGAGAGGGGTTTGACTGGAGAAGGGTAATAAGGGAGTTTTCGTGGCTAAAATCTATTATTTTAATGTATGTCAATTATAACTTGATTTTAAAAAGAAACTCTGGGGTAAAAGACTGTGCTGTATGGTTCGTGGGGAAGGGGGAAAATGAGCTGATATCAAGGGCTCAAGAAAAAGTTTTGAAAATGATGGCAACATATGTACAAATGTGTGACACAATGGATGGATATATGGATTGTGATGAGTTGTACGAGCCCCCAATAAAATATTTTTTTTTAAAGTCTGTGCTGAGTTTACGGACACAAACAATGAAAATACCAGTGTTCAGGACTGACGGCTTTTTAAATGTAATTCTTCCCTTAAATTTTTTCGCAGAAAACAAGGCTACGATTATCTCCATATTTTAACCCACAACGATGAGTTATTTATTCCCCATAAATTATTCTCAGATTTTAACTCACAATGATGAGTTATTTATGACCAACTGAAAGGACTTTCTCCTCATGGTATGTGTTACAGTGGGGTGGAAAACATCAAAATGTATAAGTTTGCTCTCAGTGGGAAGAACCTCAGATATGTAAACCCTCAATTAGCAGCATCTGACAAAGGCAATGCCATCTGCCTTTAAAACTTTGGCTGGCAGGAAAAGAAGAAATTGGGTATGGAGAACTACCCAAAACACTTTCTACGCTTTGTGTTCTTTTATCAATTTATGCTCAGTAAGTTCTATCCCCCTAAAAAATCTAAATAAAAAACAACTTCTGTGACCACTCATTGTACATTCGGGCATAAAGAATGCATTACTTCTTTAGCCTTTCCCTGTCGGATGATTTACCTCCCAGGCGAAAGGCAGCGTCTCTTGAAAGTCTTCTGGGTATTTCCAGCGGAATCTAGGCGAGGGTCTGGAAAACCATGGGCCCTCGGTAATTAGTCCCACTGCCTGGTGGTTGCTTTGGACGCACACTGACCCTAGAGACCTGACCCTATGCCGTCAGTCCTCACGGACACAGTCGGCCACATCTGTCGTCAATGGGGTGGCTGGTGGGGGGGAGCCGAACCTTTTGATTAGAAGCCCAGTGCTAAACCACTGCGCCCCCTCAGGCTCTTTAACTATTAGTTGAGCTGAATTCATGAATCCATGTGTTTACTCACTAGTCAGAACTTATGCCCAAATTATATGTTCCCACAATGAGAAATTCATTGAACTTAATTTATAATCTCCTCATAAAAAATGTTTGGTCCAGTAGTGCTCTCTCTCTTTTTAGTAATTTATAAGAAAATATTTTTAAATGTACTCGATAATAGCTGAAAGTCCACCTCACCCATCTAGCAATTACCCGACTAGATTATTTTTAAAATATAGAAAAAGTACATTTAATAGAAACAAAAAAATTACCCCCACTGAGTCTAGTTTCAGGCTCCACGTGAATATCTAAATAATTATATAATAAAGGCTCCAAGTACCACATGGTCATTGTTTTGAATTGAACACCACATTGGCCAGATCAGACAAGCCTGTGGGCAGCAGAGGGAATTGTCCGTCCACTATTGGGACTGTGACAGTGATTCTGTCGGCAGCTGGAACTCTGAGGATTCCCACTATGAAAACCAGGAGTCCTTTAAACCACACTTTTTGTAAGAGCATTTATGATGATTTTCAGGCAGCCTTTCTTCGAAGATTTTCCTGTTGTATTCTTTCCTGAGTACTTTTAAGTTCAAGCTGGGCAATACCCTTTCCAAGTCATGTCAGGACCCTCCTGAATGTCACGGGACTTTGATCCTACAGACGGGTGACAAGGCATCAAACGTGGATTATCCCCCTTTACTTGGGGACTCCCACGATCATATTATTTTTGGGCGAGCAGCTCGCTGGCTCCATGGATATCACTTGCACGGAGTAGCCATGTTCTTCTGCAGCTCTTGCTCGATCCAGATCTACCAGGCACATGCACTGTTTTCCTGAAACACAGGAAAACGCTATCAGGAGACTAACCAGTTCAGCTTGTCTAAGGGACCCAAGACAGGGGCAAAATCCACATACACCGTGAAGAAGGCTGTTTTCTCCAAGGTCTTGCTTGGTGTCTTTTCACTGAGTTCTTGATCGATATCAGAGGAAAGGAAATTACAAGTACCTGACATTTCATAGAGTTGTCTCTGCTGATAATGTAAAGATTGTCAACCTTTTAAAATGCATTTGTGAATAAATCTCAATGAACTGAAAACTACTATTACTCCTTTGGGTTAAAAATTCCATTTCAAATCCCTCTCACTGCATTCTCTGAAAAAAAAAAACATCATTCATAATGCAGTGGGAAAAACAGTATCTGCTTTTAAGAATATTTAAAGCAACATGCTGACAAAGGGGGGGGACTGAAAGACAAGTTAGATTTTCCACCTGGAGGTTTTTTAGGGTCGCGAGGACATGAGAAATGGAAATATTGGCGCAAAGGTCTCGTGTGCGCTCCTTATTTCAGGCGCTGGAGGGTTCTTCATTTGAGAGCTCCTGGGCCCCTATCAAAAGGGAGGGTTCCATTTTCTTTGCAGTCTCGGGAATGCAAAGAGGAAACCTGACGGCAAGCCAAGCAGAGAATTTGTTTTCCTTAGGCAAATACCAAGTTTGATTTCAAAAGTAACTCAGGAGAACAATGATTTGGGTCTGAATCTATTCAAAGCCCTGGTTTGCTTTTACACTTGCCAGTCAATATATCAACTCCTTCATTCTCTTAGGTTGAAAATTACAACAGCAACAACAGATTACTAACTCTTGCAGAAGTTCATTCTCGATTTGCCTCGGTCATTATAATCATCCCCAATCATTATTTTAAACTAACTTCTCCAAATGACAGAGGCCATGCAATGCTAAACTCCCGTATCTGTCATCGGAGAAGGAAGACTGCAGGCAATGGAACTTCCCCCCCAAAAAACAGTGACAGCAAAATCTATAAGGAAGAACTGTCAACAAGATTCTCAGATGGAAAATGTTTAATTGTACAGTCTCCTCAAAAGGACCCTTGCCAAACGGTACTGTGTCATGACTGGTAATGAAAACTAGAGGTCTACAATTCCAGTTGGGCCCAGTCACCCCTTCTTCATCAACTGCTGTCTGGCTACTGTTCTTCTTTCCCTCAATGCACCGGCTTTCCCGTAGGGCATCTGGACAATGTTTCTCACATCTACTTTTCCACGTAAAAGGAAGCAGGCTCCTTCGGAATGGGATACTCTGCATTCTTCCAGTACCCACCCTATGTTTACACTGCAGCTCATTTACCCTTGGCTTTGATCCCAGGCAAGTTACAAGTTTCCCTTTTCCATGACGTACATGAGTCTCATGTTTTAACATGTTGAAGAAGCATCTTTATAGCTGAAGTTCAGTTGTTGATCGCCTACCTCTTAGTCGGGTAACATCCACTAGTGGTCACAGAATCAAAGAAAGGCCCGTGCAAAGCACAGAAGCAGGGGATTGATGGCGACAGTGGCTTTGTGTGAACCTCATCCCCTCCCTGCCCCGCTGTGCCAGTCACCATGCCAAACGCTCCTCTTCCTCAACTCTGGCACCACCTTTTCCAGACACTCTCTTCTGGATGCGGTGACTGAAATTCTCATCAATCACACGTCCCGCACCCCTCCCCCAACCCCAACACACACATCATAATTACCCCCTCGTAGAGTCTAGTGGATTTGTATCAAATGTGCATTTGACTACTTCAAAGCATTAGGATGAAAAGGGGGGAAGACAGGGCAAAAGCGTGCTGGAGAAAGAGGCAGAAGGAAAGAGAGCGAGCACTTTCCTCAAGCCAATGCCCGGAGTGTGAAAAGAGAGGGAAATCAGACGTTCCGTCCATCAGTCTCCGTCTGTGCATGTTTCCTCCTGCTGACGAGGGTGCCCTGGTGGTGTAGTGGTTACACGGTGGGCTGCTAACTGAAAGGTCAGCAGTTCGCAATCACTAGCTGCTCCATCAAAGAAAGATGAGGCTTTCCACTCCAAAATAAGTTACAGCCTCAGAAACCCACA
>NW_022111369.1:10834878-10837077 GCF_000313985.2 Echinops telfairi
AGTCATCCTAAGAGTCACCCCGAAGCATACTGTGCATAATCTACTCAACAGGTGCGCTGTATCACACATACCTATTAGTCTGCGTTGGGGCGGGAGCTGGATAGCTGTCTGATCTGCAAATCTACACAGGATCATGTGTTCCTAGAAGAGAAAGAGAGAGAGTGTGGAGTTAGTTAATCTTCTGAATCAAACTTGTAAAAATCAAAATCAACCTTGTTTTGGGGGAATGGTTTGCTGTTCACTTGAATAAAGCACTACACATTGCTATTGAGTCAATTCTTACTCATGTCAACCCTACAGGACAGCACAAAACTGCCTTACTGGGTTTCCCAGGCTGGCAATCTTTAAGGAAGGAGACTGCCATATCTTTCTCCCTCTTAGCAGCCGGTGGGTTTGAACCACTGATTTTTTGGTTAGCAGTCAAGCTCTTTAATCACTGGGCCACCAGAGATGCTTCACTATATTAAAAACAAACAAACAAACAAACAACCCACCCAAAACTCACTTCCATCGAGTGGCTTCTGACTCATAGCTATCCTATATAGAGATGCACAGAAGCAGCCCTGGTGAGTTTTGTGTGGGACTCCTAGCCAGACATAAAGTCAGCAGTTTGAAACCACCAGCCGCTCCAGGGGAGAAAGGTGCAGCTTTCTGCTCTCAGAAAGCTTTATGGTTTCAGAAACCATCAGTGGCAGTTCTGCTCTGTGCAATAGGGTTGCTATGAGTTGCAATTCCACCTGATGGAGGGGTACAGGACTCCCGAGGCTGCAAACCTTCATGAGAGCTGACAGCATCATCTCTCTTCTGCAGACAAGTGGTGGGTATGGACTGACAACCTTGCAGTTGGCCATCCAGCACTTACCAGGCAGCGTCCCAAGGTCTCCTCTTCACTACATAAATCATGCTGACAGAAGCACACTTTCAGAAAAAGGCACTCATGAAGAACCTCACAGCCATTTTTGGTTATGACATGAAGGTTACATTTTGTGATCACAGTTACGAAAAAAGAAAAGACCTAAATTTCACTTATGTTTTTCCTTTAGCAAACCTTGAGTTTCAGGAATGTGGTTATAAGAAAACACTCCTGATGATTTTCATGCTGCCAGAGCTCCCTGGTACACCGAGCAGAGTGCCTGCGTGTCCTCTGCTTCTGCTGACTCTTCCCTCTCCTCAAGGAACCCTGCTGAGGCTGGAGGTTAGGCAGTAAGCTGCTAAGCACAAGGTCTGCAGTTCAAACCCACTAGCTGCTCCAGGGAAGAAAGAGGAGACTGTTTGTTCCTGTAAAGAATTGAAGTTTTGGAAACCCTAGGTAGGGTCAGTAGGAGTTGGAATTGACTCGGTAGCAGTACATTTGTTTGTATTGGGTTTTTCCCTCCATTCAGCTCTTTAGAGGAGATGATCCTAGGAACTGTGTGCTTTTTCCTTATTCCAGAAGACTGCCAGGCATATGTATCTCTTGCTTTAAGACAAATTGTGAAGACAAGTTGAGGATTACTATTTTTACTTAACCTTTTTTTGTTTGTTTGTTGGTTTTAAATTACATTAATTGGGGAGGTAGGGCAGGCTTAGAAGGAACAGGGAAGTAATGAATTCACACAGCACTTCTAAATCTCCAGGTAGCCAATGGTGAATGATTAGATAGATGATAACTGTTATTGCCACACGCAATAAGTGGTCATTCATCTCAGATTCGGGAGTCTCATACCATCTGAGATATGTGGCAGACTAACTTGCTATATTACAAGTGGGGAAAAATCTCAGATTTTGATAATTCTATTTGAAGAGTTGCACTTTTTCTTATTTTAAAGATGTCATCCTAATTGCTAAGGAATAATTCAAAGATAAATGTAGATTATATACACTGCATTTAAAAATCGAGAGTGAAAAATACAAAGAAGGGATAAAAAGTCTATTAGTATGTTAGGAAGACAGCTACTTCTTTACCATACCTTGTAGGATAGAGTTTCTTTGAATTGTTCACTGAAATAGAGAAGAGAAAAGGATCAGTCATCATTTTAAAGACCAAGTATTAAAAGCATAAACAACCTCAAAAAACTAAATTAAAAATGAGACAAGTAATTGTGCATCGTGGCTGTATAGAAAGACAAAGGTAGACCCTAGTCATGTCATTCATTTTGAAGAATCTGTTTCCCAGACTGGCTATATGGTGACAGAAACACACCCTCCCCTTTTCCCTCT
>NW_022111369.1:10837663-10838855 GCF_000313985.2 Echinops telfairi
GTGTGTGTGTGTGTGTGTGTGTGATTATTCGGATTTTTGTGACTTCAAACTGTTTATGTAGAAACTTTATAGACTATAGTCTCATAGAAATAACCTAGGGTTTCTTAAAAGTTATGATGTAACTGATCAAGAAGTGCTTTTGGACAAACTTTAGAAAAAACTAACCATATTTAATCTATGATTAAAATGATCATCAATCTCCATAAACAAAATAAGAGAGCTACGTCATAAACATAATAGTGGCCTTCCAATCGTTAGGTTAAGGAGGCGATAAAGAAAATATCTGCTTTTCCTTTGTGGGATAAGAACAACTTGTAGATGTGATTAAAATATTCCAGCTATAGGGAAATGCTTATGCTGCGCCACTTCTAATGTTAATGTTCTGCTCATGTTATTTAATTTTCAAATTAAAAGAAAAAGATTTCTGGTAGTTACTAAAATCATCCACATTCTATAGATGGGAAAATGTAGGCCAAAAGAGTCTAAGCAACTTACCTGAAGTAAAGCAACTTTTACAAAGTTGAGAAGCCATAATTTACACCTAGGCTATCAACTTGCAGATACTGTATAATGAACCACTGCACATACTGACTCGCATAGACATCTCTTTGCAGTTCCTTTGGAAGGGCACAGCCAAGAGCGGAATCGAGAAAGATTGCTTGTAAATGTCAGAAGGAGCTGGATGCAGGCCAAAAATTAGGGGTGGGCCTACAGGAGTTCTCTCCTTCAACTTAACAGATAAGACCTGCCATTGTGGAAAGAAGAAAGGAGCTCAAAACGGAAATCTCATTGTAATGTCCTATCGCCTAAGTTTCCCACATCAGGTTATCCTTAGGAAGGCACTCAGCTTCACCTTTTGGGAAAATTAAACTTGCAGGTGTTCTGAATGAAGCCATAGCAGCAAGGGCACGCGACAAAGGAAGCTCGCATTTGGATGCAGTGCTCGATCACCATGTCTGTTGCCACTCCACAAGCATGCAACGCCACCTGGGGAAAAGCAACAGGAACAGAACAAAACCAGCTCAGCACAAAGGTTATTCTCCACTACCAGTGCTATCTACTGTTTTTCTTTTCTTTTTTTAAAATCATTTTATTGGGGCTCATACAATTCATCACAATATATAGATCAATTGTGTAAAGCAGACTTATACATTTGTTGCCCTCATAATTCTCAAAATTCGCTTTCCTCTTG
>NW_022111369.1:10840589-10845861 GCF_000313985.2 Echinops telfairi
ATGTAGAAAGATGAAATTTTTTTCCTTTTACTTGCGATTTGAAACATCTATAGCATTCCATATTTCAATCACACCCAGTACAATTGCTACCACAATCATTTTCCAAACATTTTTTTTCTACATGGGGCCCTCTTACCGTCCACCCCCCCTGCCCCCACCCACACACACCACCACTGGACCCTCCATCCCCCAAGCTGCTTATTCTACTTGCTGCCCCTCTAGGTTCATCAATCCTGGGTTTCATGCACCAAAAACCAGAAAAACATGTAACACAGCTTTAAGAGGGTGACCTCCATTGATCTAACACCTTTGAGGTATACATGAACAACAACAACAACAAACTGAACAAAATAATACACAGAAAATTTTGGAAACCAGATTAGGTTCAGCCTGCATCACAGAGGGGACCTACTGACAAAGTTTTGACTGTTCAGGTCAGATTTATGCCTTTGATCTTCTAAAATCCTCTACCCCAACGTATTTCCTATGTCATTCCACAAGTGAATCCTGGGCTACCACTGTCATCCATCACCTTCTGCATACTGGATTCTCACCATTTAGGCTTCGATACTAATCCTGTTACTTTTTGTGAGAATTTATCTCAAGAGATTTCAAGTTACCAAAATAATCTACAGTTGTATCAATAAATTTCATCTGTATACAACTAAGACCAATGTATCTATTCCTATTAAGAAAATTAAGCAGGGTTGACGAATCATAAATAAAAGATTGAAATGAAGCACAGAATTCGTTCAGTGGGAAATTAGAAGAGATCTTAAATGTGGAAAGTTTAATCTGCGTGCATGTCTAAACCAGTGCTCTTCCTGATTATAAATTAGTGCAGTTGTAGCACTGTAGCATAAACACACATCGGTAATTGTTCGTACTATGCTAACTGCTGTAAAAAAAGGGCTCAAGTAGAGCAACAATTGTGAGGCTGTTGCAGGATGGCAGTGTTTCTTTCTGTTGTACACGGGGTCTGAGTTGGAGCTGAATTGAAGGCACCTAACAGCAATGCTAACTGCTGGGAATATAAAGACAGAAAATATAGTTCCTTTTATCTACTCTATCAACAGTAATAACTGAAACCGAAATGACAAGACATTGACTAGCTGAACTCAATGTATAAATTACATGTTGCTGTTGTCGAAGTGGTTCCCACTCCTAGAGACCCCGTGGGCAACAGAACAAAACACTGCTCAGTCCCGGGCCGTCCTCACCATTGTTCCAGTGTTGGAGCCCATCAATGCAGCCAGTGTGTCCATCCATCTGGTTGACGATCTCCCTCTTTATTGCTACCTGCTACTTTACCAAGCATAAAGTCCTTCGCCAGGGACTGGTCTTTCCTGACAACATGCCCTGAGTATATGAGACAAAGTCTCGCCATTCTTGCCTCTAAGTGAATTCTGGGTGTACTTCTTCCAAGACAGATTTGTTTGTATTTTGGTAGTCCATGATACTTTCACTATTCTTTGCTATTCTTTGCCAGCATTGATTCTCCTTCAGCGTTCCTTATTCAATGTCCAACTCCCACATGCATACGAGGCTACTGAAATCGCCATGGGTGTGTCCAGCACCACCGTCTGACAGACTAATAAGCAAGTGGTGGGGGGATGATAATGTGTAGACAACTCCAAACGTTCTGGCTATTTGTATATGTTTACCTTGTGTCACTGCTGCTAGTTGCCACTGAGTAGATTCCAACTCATGGCATCATCTCATGTGACCCTATGCAAGGGATCTTGTTGCTGCTGCTGTTATGCGCCCTTGAGTTGGTTCAGACTCATAGATGCCTAGTCCTGCACCATTTTAATAACTGTTGTGTTTGAGCCTATTGTTGCACTGCTGTGTCGATTCCACTGTGTTGAGGGCCCTCTTCGCCTTCACTCACTCTCTACTTCAGTGTGTGTGATGTCATTTCTCTAGGGGCTGGCCTCCCCACATGTTCAGAGTGCATTAGACAAAGTCTTGCTATCCTGGCTTTGAAAGGCTATTCTGGTGCATTACCACCAGGGCAGTTGTGTTTGTTCGTCTAGCAGTCTGTGGTACTTTCAAGGTTCATCAACACCACCATAATTCACACACATCGATCGTTCTTCAGTCTTCTCTATGAGTTGCCCAGCCTTCTCATGCATCTGAGGCAACTTAAAGAACCATGGCTTGGGTCAGCTGCACTTTAGTTTTCAAAGTTATATCTTTACTTTTTACCACTTTAAGAGATGTTTTGTAGCAGAGCTGCCAATGCACTGCATCACTGAATTTTTTTGACTGCTGCTTCCATGGGTGTGGACTGTGGATCCAAATAAAAGGAAACCTTTGCCAAGTTCAGTCTTTTCTTTGCATGATGTTGCATATCTGTTCAGTGGTAAGAGTTCTTGTTTTCTTTAGGTTGAGGTGTAAATCATACAGAAAACTGTCTTTGATGTCCACCTGGCTGTCAGTAAGCAAGGTTATACCATCTGCATATTGCAGGCTGTTCCTCTAATCCAGCGGTTCTCAACCTGTGGGTCATGACCCCTTGTGGGGGTGGGGGGTGGAACGACCCTTTCACAGGTGTCACCAATTCATAACAGTGGAAAAATTACTGTTATGAAGTAGCAATGAAAAAAATTTTATGGTTGCGGGGGGGTCACCACAACACGAGGAACTGTATTAAAGGGTCACGGCACAAAGAAGGTTGAGAACCACTGCTAATTCATAGGTTCCCAAATGTATTTAGCCTACTGCCCCCTGTTGAGAAAAAAAAAATTACTCTGTGTCCCAATGGCAATTAAACACTTTTTTACTATAGCTCACTGGCAACGAGTCCATTTTGACTCATCCAGACCCTATTGGACAGAGTAGAACTGTCCCTCTGGGTTTCTGAGACTTGAAATGTGCATAGGAATAAAAGGTCTCATCTTTCTCATACAGAGCAGCTGGTAGGTTTATCCAGGATAAGACCCAACCCCAGATTGTTCCAATACCCCCAGGGGTGAGCAATTACTCACTTTGGGAAACACTTCAGTCTAATCCAATCTCCTTTACATCATCCACTTTCTTGGATTATATGCTCAGCATGCAGATTGAATAAGAATGGCAAAAGCCATTCTGACTCACACACTCACTGATTTGCAGTATCCCCGTGTTTCTTCCAATGACTGCCTCTATGTACAGATTCAACATGAGCATAATTAAATGTTCCCTAAATCTCAGTCTTTGCAAGGTCATCCATAATTTATAAACTACACAGTTGCTGTTCTTGTGTAGTCCGTAACACACAGACAAACATCTTTCTGGTAGGCTCAGATTTCGGACAAAATCCATCTGACAAATTTTAGTCTCTTCTGATGTCCACTTTGGCCTTTTCTTTATACTCCCATTTTGGCCTTTCAAGGAGCTCTGGTGGCTTAGTGGTTACACACTGGGCTGCGATCTGCAAGGTCGGCAGTTCAAAACCAACAGCAGCTTTTTGGGAGAAAGATGGAGCTTTCCACTCCAGTAAAGATACAGTCTCGGATACTCCCAGGGGCAGTTCGACCCTGTCCTACAGGGTCGCTAAGAGTTAGCATCTACTCGATCACGGTGAATTTGTTTGCTTGTTTCTTTTCATCCCATTCTTTTGATGGGAGGTGTGGGAGGGGAGACACTGACTGGACTCCAGTCCAGATCTCCTGTTAACTTGTTCTGTTGCTCCTCCCATTGGAGCCTCGGCAGAATTCTTTACCTGTGCAATGTGAAGGCTGAAGGAAACCACACTTGCCCTGACCAATCATGCTCTGAGCTTCTGCTTCCCAAGGAAGGCTTCTTCAACATAAATCATAGACAAAAGCCAGCTTGGTGCTGACTGTGCATATATGTTCCCCTCTTTAAAATGTTCCATGCAATAATATTATAGGTAATTGGCTATAAAATTCAAATAACGCTAAAAGACACGTAGTTATAAAGGAGCCTCTTGTTCTGTATTTACCTCTTCCACCTCTGAAAGAAAATCTGGCTTCCCAGAGTCAGTGCATTTCAACACAGGCTTATACACTGATTTCTTTGTTTACCACCCACGTTAATTGTCAATAATCATTGCAGGGATTATGACAAAATGTTCAATGCTCCTGTAAAATTAAGCCCATCTCACTGAAGCCACTGGGTAATAATATTTTTAAATCCTGGTAATTTTCAATGGCAAGAATGGACTAGCAATGTTCAAATTAAACTTATTTAATTACTATGGACATTGAATGTTATTATATGCTTATTAAACATTTGCATATCTAAGGAAATACATTTCTCAAATAAGCATAGTATAAATCAGAAACTGCTAAGGGCTTTTTTGGAAAAAATATAGTATTACTTTTTTATTCTAGTTTTATAAAAGAATTAAAGGAGGAGAGAGTGTTGGAAGACCTCAGTTAAAAAAAAATTCTTTAAAAAAAACAGATCTTTTCCCTTTGGTATTATTCAATCATCTAGGTTAAAGGAATTAATACATTTATTCATTTTTACCTGATACAAGTTTTGTATTAAAGAGGTAAGATGAATAATATTCCCATTTTGATATATAATTTGTCTAAAGTTTCCAAAGTTAGTTGGCTCTAAGTTTAAAATTATCTCCTTAAAATGTTGTTTAGATCATTAATTTTTATAGCTAAAGAAAACCAGTAAAAGTAGAAAGCATTTACTAAGCAAAGATAAATGTCAACCAAGCCCTAGGTGAAATATAACGAAGTCATGGATTAATGCAGCTTTAATGCATTTCCAATACTTGGTTATTTGGATTTCCTCTCTAGTCACACATTTTCACTGGAATCTATTTAACAAAAGAGTAACAGGCACTGATTCAGTTAGTCTGATTTATCTAGTGATAAGACCTCAATTACCCCTCTAGGCAAATTATTTTCCTGAGACTGAATCTAATTTTGGCTTAACTCTTTATGTCATTTTAGTTCATTTTCAATATGCCATGGCAAAAGTAATTAAAGAGAAAAGTCGTCGACCTATTAATATAAAATATGGAGAAAATATTACTTCCAAAAAGACATCTAAATATTTAGTTGGCAAATTATAACGTCAGAAGTGATATGATTACTTCAGGGTAATTCAGCATCTTTAAGCCAGGGAAGGGCAAACAGATGAATGTCTGACAGGCTGGGAATTTTGTGTGTTGAGAGGTGGCTAAATGAACAATGATATCTTTCTACCTTAAGCATTCTGCTTGGCATATTTGTAACAAGGAGATTGGATTAATGGCTTGTTTTGTTGGAGAGATCTAGCCTCAACCTTAACATCTATATAAAGT
>NW_022111369.1:10847234-10849270 GCF_000313985.2 Echinops telfairi
GTCTTGTGCCATAGAGTTAGCTAATGAAATGCATCCTTTGATCTTTTGACTGCTGCTTCCACAAGTTTCGATTGTGGACCTGAACAAGATGAGAATCTTAACAACTTCAGCCTTTTCTCTAGTTACCAAGATGTTGCCTACTGGTCTAGTTGTGAACATTTTGATTTTCTTTACATTGAGTTGTGATCCATACTGAAGGCTGCGGTTCTTGGTCTTCATCAGCAACTTCTTTAAGTCTTCCTCACTTTTAGCAATCAAGATCGTTTCATCTGCATATCTCATACAGGTTGTTAATAAGCCTTCCTTCAATCCTTATGCCACATTCTTCTTCAAATAATCTAGCTCCTCTGATTAGTTGCTGAGCATATAGATTACATAAGTATGGTGAGAGGAAGCAATCCTGACACACAACTTTCCTGATGTTAAACCATGCAGTATGCCCGCCCTTGTTCTGTTGACACCACTGCCTCTTGATCCATGTACTTGTTCCACATGAGTACAATGTTAGTGTTTGAGGATTTTCATTCTTCTCAAGGCTATCCATTGTTTGCTTTGGTCTAATAGTTAAATACTTTTGCATAGTCAATACAACACACGTAAATCTCTTTCTGGTATTCTGTGCCTTTAGCCAAGATCCATCTGACATCAGCATTGCTATCCCTTGTTCCACACCCTCTTTTGAATCCAGCCCGAACCTCTGGCAGCTCCTTGACAATGTACTACTACAACTGTTCTTGGATGATCTTCAGCAAAATTTTATTTGCATGTGATATTAATGACATTGTTTGTTACTTGCTTGTCAGCCTATCATACTGTGGTGGTTTGTGTGTTGCTGTCATGCTGGAAGCTATGTCACTGGTATTTCAAGTGCCAGCAGGGTCACCCAAAGTGAAAGGATTTCAGCAGAGTTTCCAGACTGAAAAAGAAGTATCTTTGGGTAGTGGAAATCAGTGATTTCTTCATTGTCTATTTGTATACAGGAAGCTCATATATTCTTATCACATCAGGGAGGGGAAACAAATTATTTAAAATAAAAACGAAAAAGCAGGAATTCCTTGCCATTGAATTGTTTCTGACTCATAGTGACCTCATGTAGGTTTCCAAGATCTCAAATCTTTATGGGAGCTCACAGCCTCATCTTTCTCTCATGGAGTGTTTGGTAGGTTTGAACCGCTAACCTTGTGGTTAGCAGGCCAATGCCTAACCCACAGTACCACCAGGTAAACACTTTAATGAAGGTTTCACATTCTACAAAATCTTATATAGGCTGGCAGAATAGCATACATTCGTATATGAGACAATCAATTTGATGTAAAGGATTCATAAAATAATATTTTTCTGTGTCTTGGAAATTGAAAATACATGTAGTAAAAAAAAGAAAATACATGTAGTTCAAAATTTGGTTACATAAATTTATTATAAAGGAAACTTATTATTTAGAAGTTACTAAACACCTATTTTTCTATTATTGCCATGCTTGTTTTGCTTCTCTTTGCTTCCTTATGATGCAGAATAAACTAAGGCAAGTCACCTCAATTAGAATTCAGTTATGCAATTAATAACTATTTTGCATGTACTTTCTTTTTTAAAAAAAAATTTACATTTTTATTTATTTATTTATTTACTTGCATGTACTTTCTTTGTGCCAAACATTGTTCAAGGCACTGGAAATTCTGCAGTGTGCAAAATAAAGCTCTTATCTGGAGGAACAAATAATATCTCCATTATGCAATGATGAATTACTATGGATACATTAATATTTATCAATATGTTATATTATCAAGATCAAGAAAAAATAGTTTCTTACTCTAAGGCATATCATTTTTCACTTGAAATTGAAATTGTTTGAGTACTTACCCCAATATTGAACATCCCTGTAAAATACTCCATATTTGCTTGAATGAACCAAATGTTGGTTAAACCTAGTTCATCACTTCTTTTCATGGCACGAACTAAAGATAATTCCTTGTTTTCTATTAATGTAACCTACACATCATCCGGAAAACAAGAATATATTCAGTAACATAATTCAGACA
>NW_022111369.1:10850244-10852165 GCF_000313985.2 Echinops telfairi
ATGTAATTAGTTCCTACCTTGCGGATAGCTCCCACACCAAACAAGGAAGAAAACAAAGCCAGAGTTGAAATTTGTATTTTTAAAATGACCCCAAATTTCAGACTGTATGCAAAAAGACAGACATTGTGAAAAACTGATTTAAAGGGCAGAAGACTAAAAATAACACCTACTTCTAACAAACTATTGAAATGACTGAAAAAAAATGTTGTTAAATTTCTTCAAAAAGAAGTCACTAAAACATGTTTCTAAAAGCACTATCTATGGAAAACATTTTCAATTCAATATTGAATGGACATAATAGACTAAACTTATATTTATATGTTTAAAATTTGCAGCAATATACACGCAACCACATGAACAACGACTTAGGGAGAATATGCAGAGGAAAGCATTTGACAGATCAGCATAGTTTGTGGGTTATTTTTTCTTTATAAAAAGTTTACTTGTTGCTACAATTTCGATGTAATGAATACAAATCAGTAAACTAAAAAAAAAGCTTGGAAAGCATGAGCAGCCAGTATGTCCATTGTCAAACTGTTGTGAAAATAAAACTATTTTCATCATCATTATTCTATTTAACAACGTAAAAGCTATTGGTGGTTCAAATTTCCACCAAACAATATGCAGGTCTGTAAGGGGGACAGTAACATCAGCGAGGCAGGCAGACCTTAGAAGAACCCACCATCTGGCGTCTAAAGGGCAGCACTTACCAGGGAAGCATCGGAAAGAAGGAGAAATGGAAACAGGAAACACGGGGAGGAAGTGGGACAAAGGACGGTGTGCTGAGGAGACTGAATCAATGAAATGAAACAATATGTACGGATTGGATGACTGTGAAACTTAAGAGCTGCTCCATAAACCTGCACCCAATTCACAATAAAAGTTTTCATAAAGAGCTATTTTTAAATATAATCCACTTAAGAATTAAAAACTGTAGTTGGTTCACACTGTTTTCCCCTTATGATTTTGGATATCAGAAGTATACTTCAAAGGAAAAAAAAATTCCTGAACCACATATTTGACCTGGGTGGGTAATTATAAACTCAAAGAGCAGAGGATAAGCCAGCGTTGGCTATGTAAAGTATGTCATTTTTCCAACATTTCCTTTTATCGATTATTCAGAGCTTACCTGGCATGATGGCAACATGTGAGCAAGCACAATTCCAACGTGGCCCTGAAAAAGGCAGAAAGAGGCCGAGGTGAACTCGACTCCCTATGGGTTTTGTTCATTCTGAGACAACAGTCCCACCAAATAAAACACGCCCTTGGTTGTAATACAGTATAAACTACATCACCTTGGAAATGGGCTAAAAGGGACAAAAGGAGAGCTATAATACCCCACCACTGCAGAAATCCACAATTCTGTCACCAGGCCTGGCTTGCTTTGTCACCATATAAATAAGGTTGTTTAACTGCTGCTGCTTCCTCAGTGCGCGGTCACTGGACATTTTACCTGGGAGGGACAGGAGATGAGAACAGTGAGAGGCTGTGACTTGGGAGGAGCAGAGAGGACACACTTAGATTTGACTACTGGCCCATAGGAGGGGGTTTGGGAATCAACAGATATGTGAAAGCATGAGTTACAGAAGCTCATGTAATGGGTTCTGAGAGGACTCGAGCACTGGTAATCTGAGGTGAACTTTATTTCAGGTTATTTTTTTTTTCCCTTTCATTTGAAAAAAATCATTTTATTGGGGACTCACAGCTCTTTTCACAATACATACATGCAGCCATTGTGTCAAGCACATTTGTACATTTGTTACCATCATCATTTTCTTTTTTAATTAATTAATTTATTTTTAATCATTTTATTAGGGGCTCATATAACTCTTATCACAATCCATACATACATCAATTGTGTAAAGCACATTTGTACATTCATTGTCCTCATCATTCTTAAAACATTTGCTCTCCACCTAAG
>NW_022111369.1:10852697-10863583 GCF_000313985.2 Echinops telfairi
GTATCCACTACTCTCATTATTGGTCCTGAGGGGTTTATCTGTCCTGGATTCCCTGTCTCCAGCTCTTATCTGTACCAGTGTAAGTGCTCTGGTCTAGCTGGATTTGTAAGGTAGAATTGGAATCATGATAGTGTGTGTGGGGGGTGGGGGGTGGCAAGAGGAAGTATTAAAGAACTAGAGGAAAGTTGTATGTTTCTTTGGTGCTACACTGCACCCTGACTGCCTCATCTCTTCCTTGTGACCCTCCTGTAAAGGTATCCAATTGTCTACAGATAGGCTTTGGGTCTCCACTCTGCACTCCCCCTCATTCACATTGATATGGTTTTTTGTTCTGGATCTTTGATGCCTGATACCTGATCCCATCGACACTTCATGGTTACACAGGCTGGTGTGCTTCTTCCATGTGGACTTTATTGCTTCTCAGCTAGATGGCTGCTTGTTTGTCTTCAAGTCTTTAAGAACCCAGACACTACATCTTTTGATAGTCGGGCACCATCAGCTTTAATTGTCCAATTTAAGGCTTAAGATTTTCCTCTGTTTATGTCCAGTTAATGAACTCAGTTCCTTCAGCTTTAAAAATTCAGGGGTTCTTCAGCTCTATCTTTGCACAGTTAGTTCCTCCATGTAAAGGCATCTGACAGCCCTCTCACACTAAAACTCAGTGACGTGACCAGATCGTTTCAGAGGGCAATTTGAGAAGACAAATGAAAGTATTATTGTGTAATATGCTGCTGGAGGAGTAAAACATCAAAGATATAATAGTGTGGACAAAGGGAATTTCATTCAGTTTATGTCATAGAGAAAAGAGAGGTGGGAATGGGCTTTGTGTGACATAATCCAAAGAAAATTATAGGCAGAGCCATTGATATACAGATTTGTTTGTAGTTTCCTCCTTTCCACAGAGAAACTGAACATAAACAGTCATTTCTGCAAAGATCTTTGTAAACAATTTTTAATAAAGAGGGCACTTTTTGATCCATCAGGTCTGAATTGAGGACAAATAACTAAGCTCTCTTATTTACATGTCTTAGTTTACATGAGAACTCCCTTAAGTCTACCCTTGTTATTCTTTGCCTATGCTTCTGCTTCATTTACCTGTCTTTCCCATAGCAATCTGTTCCTCCTTGCTTCCAGGATTACCAGTGAAAGTCAGAGCTAATGCTCTTTCCTGTATCCTGGTAAGTTCATCATGGGAGTTTGGTGGTCAGAAAAAGAGTGCGGGGTACTGTGGCATTAGATGGAATTAGGAATATTCAGTGGCTTAGAATAAACTGAGGAGCCCAGGCAGTGTAGTGGTTATGTGTTGGGCTGTGATGAGCATTGTGGACAGTTCGAAACCACCAGCCACTTCCCAGAAGAAAGACTGGGCTTTCTATTCCCATAAATAGTCTTGGAAACCCAGAGTGGATGTCACTGAGCCAGCTTATTTTACTTTTACTCTTACCCTAGTGGCCACTGAAAGACAATCTATGAAAAACTGTCTTCGAATGACTAGAAACAATGAGCAAAACTTTACATATAGTCATAATCAAAGTAAGTGTTCAATGGATATTTGCTGGATGAATACACAAAACAGACACCCAGTGGTAATTCTCCTCTGAAGTCCAAGAAGAGATCTATTGTGGAGGCTAATCAATTTTGGCGAATTGCTTACGCTACATAGGACAAAATGAAACTGGCATATCCTTTCAAGCCAGTTTTTCTGGTTAACACACATAGAGGCCTTGGAATATATTTATCAATTGCCATTGTCTTTAGAGAGAAATTGGATTTTCCCTTTTCTGCTTTGAAGCTTGCTTTCCTCATGAGTCAGGGACAGAAATGTAATGCAATTAGAGATTAAAGATAGGGCATTTCCAAGTATGAAATGCCTTGGGCCCAACAGCATGAAAACATCTTCACTTTCTTCTCAATAGCTACTAGTCAAATCCACAAAAATATCTTCAGAAGAAGGAAGTTGCTTGTTTTTACATATTTCAAATGTGCGTTTAACAAGAGTCAGATGAAGAAAATATAAGAGAACTGATTTTGGTGATATAGATAAAAGGAAAAACCAGATAATACTTTTGTTTCAATCAAAAATTATTTAAGGACACCAAAGCTGCCCTGCTCCATTTACATAGATGAAAAATAAAACCTGGGAAAAATTTATATTGTAGAAAAAACCCAGCAAATGGGGATGAAAAATCTACAAATGTAAGTCAAAAGGCATCGCTATAAAATCATAACTCACTAGTCTCATTGTTGTTGAGTGGATTGTGATGCTCACTGACTGGCTCAAATAGAACAGAATGACACTTGTGGGTTTCTGAGACTATAATTCTTTAAACACAAGTATAAACTCTCATCTTTTTCCTGTGGAGTGGCTGCTGGTTTTGAACTGCTGATTGAGAACAGAAGCCCAGCACAACCCCCAGGGCTATGCCCCCACAGCACCTTGTAAAAGCTTGTTGTTTTTGTTAGATGCCACCAAGTTCTGATTTTTATTGACCCTATGTACAACAGAACAAAACACTGCCCTGCCCTGTGCCATTTTCACCACTGTGGCTGTGTTTGAGCCTATCACTGCAGCCACGGTCTTAATTCAGCTTGTCGAAGGTCTTCCTCTTCGGCCTCTTCTTCACTGTCCTGTACTTTATTAGACTTGATGTCTTTCTTTCTCCACAGGCGGGGGTCCTCCTGACAACATGCTGTCCTTGCCCCTAAGGAGTATTCTGACTGTATTTCTTCCAAGACAGATTTGTTTGTTCTTTTGGCAGTCCATGATACTTTCAATATTGTTAACCAGCACCATCATTCAAATGTATCCATTCTTTTTCTGTCTTCTTTATCTAATGTCCAACATTCACATGAGTATGAGGCAACTGAAAATACCTAGTTTGTCAGGCATACTTTTAAGTCTTAACATCCTTACTTTCCAACATTAAAAAAAATTATATTTCCTTTTCCAAAACCATCTTATTGGGAGCTAATACAGATATAATATCATTCCATAGTTCAATCACATCAAGCAGTATTGTACAGTTGCTAATAATATTTTCAAAACATTCTTCTCCTTCTTGAACTCCTTTATATCAGCTCCCCTTTACCTCTCCTCCCCCACTAAACCCCCAGGAACCCTTATTCTACTTGTTGTTTCATTAATCCTTGGTTTTATACATTGAAAAACAGAAAACTATATAATAAAAATTCAAGAGGGCTACCTTCAATCACAAAATGCATCAGAGATAAGAGTCTAGTGCAGCAGATTTACCCAACACAACACACACTTTGATTTCATGATCACTGCTTCCAGGAGCAATGATAGTGGATCCAAGAAAGATGAAACCCTTGACAATTTCTTATCTTTTCTCCATTTATCATAATGTTACCTATTAGTCCAGTTGTATGGATTTTTTTCATTAAATTGTAGTCCATACTAAAGGCTGCAGTTTTTGACCTTCATCAGCAAGTGCTCCAAGTCCTTCTCATTTTCAGTATGTAAGGTTATGCCGTGTGCATATCGAAGATTGTTAATAAGCTTTCCTCCAATGTGGATCCGTCATTCTTCTTCTGATAATCCTTCTGACATCAGCAATGATATCCATAGTAGCATGTTCTCTTCTGAATCCAGCCTGAACCCTGTCTATGTACTGCTGGGTGACATTCAGCAAAATTTGACTTCTCTGATTACTGGCTCAGATTAAATAAGCATGGTATACAACCCTGATTCACACCTTTCTTAATTTTAAATCATGCAGTATTTCCTTGTTCTGTTCAAACAACTGCCTCTTGATTTATGTACAAGTTCCACAGAAGCACAGTGAAGTGTTCTGGAATTCCCCTTCTCAAGGCTATCCATAGTTTGTTATGTTCCACACAGTTAAATGCCTTGGCATTGTCAATAAAACACAAGTAAACATGTTTCTAGTTTTCTCTGCTTTCAGCCAAGATCCATCTGCCATCAGCAATGATATCCCTTGTTTCGTGTCCTCTTCTGAATCTACGTGAACCTCTGGCAGCAAACTGTCAATGCACCGCTGAAACCATTGTTAGATGACCTTCAGCAAAATTGGACATGCATGTGATATGAATGATATTCTACAATTTGAACATTCTGTTGGGTCATATTTCTTAGGAATAGGTACAAATATGGATCTCTTCCAGTGTGTTGGCCAAGTAGTTGCATTCCAAATTCCTGGCATAGGAGTGAGTGCTTCCAGAGCTTCTTCAGTGTATTGAAGCATTTCAGTCTGCATTCTATCAATTCTCAAAATCTTCCTTTTGGCCAATGTTTCGGTGCAATTAGATTTATTCCTTCAGCACGACTGGTTCTTACTCATACCCTATGTCCTGAAATGATGGAATGAACACTAGTTCTTTTTGGTAGGTACAGTGTCCATGTGTATTCTTTCCATCTTCTTTTGATTCTACCTGCATTGCTCAATATTTTGCCCATAGAATCTTTCAAGACTGCAACTACAGGCTTGAATTTTTTTTTTTAGTTCTTTCAGTTTAAGATATGCTGAGCAACAGTGTTCTTCCTCCCCCTCCTATTTATTGATTTATTTTTAATTTTGGGTCTTTCCATATCTCAATATAATATGTGGCTTTGTCTTTTCAAGCTGCTCTTTAAAATTTTTTTGTTTAGTTCTTTTTTTCCATTTGCCTTAGCTACTCAAACAATTGAGAACCCTCAAGTAAATTCACCCTCCTACCAAAACCTGATCTTTGGCAAAGGATCATTTGGACACATTAAATGGGGAAGAGACAATCTTTGGCAAAGCTGGATATCCATTTGTAGAAGAATGAACCAGCACTCATAGATTAAGTTTAGACACTATCTTCAGAATTCAAGTATGGTTGCAGCAGTACATCACTTGAGAACTGCTAGATATTCAAAGGAAATAGAGAGGACTAGAATGAGGAAAATTTTGGCTGATGTCAGATGTGCTTTTAATACCAGAAAGATGTGTATTAACATGTGTTTTATTGAAATATGCAAAGATTGTTCTCATCATTAAAAAATTATTACTAACATTGTGAAGAATGGGAATTCAAAAACAGTAAATTGTGCTCATGCAGAACTTCTAAACAGAACAGGAGACTTTCAGTAGAACGGAGCAAAGGAACCCAACATGGTTTAAAATGCACACCCAGAAAAGGTGTGCTTCAGGGATGTATATTTCTACCATACTTACTCAATCTGTATGCAGAATAAATAATACAAGAAAGAAACAGGGCTAAATAAAGAATAAGATGGCATCAGGATTAAAAGACTCAAAAAAAGCTGCAAAGTATGCAGATAAAACAAGATTGCTTGCTAAAAGCCGAAAGGACTTGAAACACTTCCTGTTGAAGATCACAGCCTTCAGGATGGATTATAACTTAATATAATCCATATAACGCATACATATATTAATAATATAATCCATATAATATAATACATACACACATATCCTCACAATAGAGCCAATAGATACCATCATGATAAACGGAGAAAAGATTGAAGTAGTTAAGTATTACATTCTGTTTGAACCCACCAGTGCTAATAGAAGCAGCAGTCAAGAAATAAAATAACATGTTACATTGGACAAATCTGCTGCAAAAGACCTCTTTAAAGTGGTGAAGAGCAAGGATGTCACTTTAACAGATAAGGTACACTTGACCCAAATCATTGTATTTACAATTGCTTCAGATACATATGAAACTAGACAATGAAAGAAGAAAACAGAAGAGGAACTACATTATGGTGTTGACAAAGAACACATTGTATACCAGGACTACCAGTAGCATGGATAAATCTGTCTTATAATAAATACAGTCTGAGGAATTCTAAGAACAGAGATGACAAGATGTACTTTGGACAGATTATCAAGAGGGACCAGACCCTAGATAAGGACATCATGCTTGGTAAAGTACAGGGTTACTGAAAAAGAGGAAGACCCTCAATGAGATGCACTGACTGCAGTAATAGCCTTACACATAGAAATTATGAGGATGGCAGACAAGTCTGAGCAGATTTCATTTTGTTGTATAATAGCATCGTTATGAGTTGAAACATTTCCTATGGCACCTAGGAACAACAAGAGAAGGGACTTCAAAAATGTCCATGATGTTTTAATTCAATTTTTTCCAATAAGATTTTGAATGATGTTTTATAATTATCCATTGTTACGTAAAAATATACCATGTATAGATCTACCATCTTAAAAGCTTGAAGGTAAACAAGCAGGCATTTAGCTCAGAAGCAACAAAGCCCCATAGAAGAGGCACACCAGCCTGTGTGATCACGAGGTGCTGAAGGGATCAGTTATCAGGCATCAAAGAACAAAAAATCATATCATTGTGTGCTTACCTCATATCAATCCATGATATGATTGCTGAAGACAAATGGGTGCATAAGCAAATGTGGCGAAGAAAGCTGATGGTGCCCGGCTATCAAAAGCTATAGCATCTGGGGTCTTAATGGTTTGAAAGTAAACAAGCAGCCATCTAGCTCGGAAGCAACAGAGCCTACATGGAAGAAGCACACCAGCCTGTGTGATCACGAGGTGTTGAAGGGATCAGGTATAAGGCATCATCAGAACAAAAAAATCTTACCATACTGAATGAGGGGGGGAGTGCGGAGTGGAGACCCAAAGCCCATTGTAGGCCACTGGACATGCCCTTACAGAAGGTTCTTGGTGAAGAGACGAGCCAGTCAGGGTGCAATGTAGCAAAGATGAAAAATACAACTTTCCTCTAGTTCCTAAATGCTTCACACCCATACACCCCCACTATCGTGAACTGAACTCTACCTTGCAAGTCTGGCTAGACCAGAGGATGTACACTGGTACAGATAGGAACTGGAAACACAGGAAATCCAGAACAGATGATCCCTTCAGGACCAGTGGTGTGAGTGGCGATACTGGGAGGGTAGAGGGAGAGTGGGTCGGAAAGGGGGAACCTATTACAAGGATTTACATGTGACCTCCTCCCTAGGGGACGGACAACAGAGAAGTGGGTGAAGGGAGATGTCAGACAGGGCAAGATATGACAAAATAATAATTTATAAATTATCATGGGTTCATGAAGGAAGGGAAAAAATGAGGAACTGATGTCAGGGGTTTAAGTGGAGAGCAAATGTTTTGAGAATGATGAGGGCAATGAATGTACAGATATGCTTTACACAATTGATGTATGTATGGATTGTGATAAGAGTTGTATGAGTCCCTAATAGAACAATTAAAAAGCATACAAACAATATATATATATGTGTGTGTGTGTGTGTGTATATATATATATATCTCAAAATAAATAGTATTTATTTAGCTATATTATCATATGACAAATAATAAAAGATCTTGATGTTATTTCTAGTTTGTACTTATTACAAATTAGGCAAAAATTAATACTTTTTGCTTGTATCTGAGTCCATGCCAGCTTGTTTTTTAAAGAATAAATTAGTAAAGAGTTCCCACTAAAATGATTAAAAAAGAAGAATAAATTAGTAGATGTAGAATTGTGAAAGCTAAGAGTTTATTAATGTGAAATATTTATATATAACTGTTAAATTTAAATTGGTCTACTAAAGTGTATGCCCATTCTCCAGTCTGTGTGGCAATAATTTCCCCCTC
Source organism: Echinops telfairi (assembly GCF_000313985.2). NCBI lineage: Eukaryota > Metazoa > Chordata > Mammalia > Afrosoricida > Tenrecidae > Echinops > Echinops telfairi. The sequence continues at coordinate 10,860,296 of NW_022111369.1, forward strand.
ATATATTATTATATACAACAATGTTCAAACACACAGCAAAGTTGAAATAATGTTAACTAAATAATTATAAGCACACCTAGCTAGCCAGTTGCTCCCAAGTTGATTTCAACTCATGGTGATCTCATTTGTGTCATATTAGAATTGTACTCCAGAGGGTTTTCAGTGGCTGTTCATTCAGAAGTAGATGGTCATGTATGTTAAAGAGCTACATCATGGGTGACTGCAGCATCTCCCTTGATGATTGACAACTGAGTGCATTAAATATCTGTAATTGTCCAGGGACTCCAAACTTTGGCCTGGATTCTACCACTAACCCCTTAGCAGCTGACTTATCACACATCTACCCATTTATCCATCCCTTTAACAATCTTATATTTTTGATAGAAATTTAGACAGGTTTGATTTGGAGGCGGAAGATGATGAATATGAAAGAGGAGAAGGAACAGAAAGGTCAGCGGGCACAAAAGTCCTAATAAATGTTTATAGTAATGTTTTCAAGTGTGTGTGGGGGTGGGGGAAGATGTAAAAACAAATATTACACTTTATCCAGGATTGTGAGCTATAGTACAAAAGTTCTTAATTGCCAGGGGACACTGAGTCATTTATTTTTTCCCCCAAAAGGTGGTGGGAGTGAGCAGTAAGCCATATAAGTTTGAGAACCTATGACTAGAGTTATAAATTTTGCTGTAAATCTTAGGGAATTCATCTGCAGCCACCAAGAGGCAAGAAATGAGCACATTCTGCCTTTCTCTGCAGATTTCCTACAGTTCTCAGGCAAAGCACTTTGTTAAAGTTCATTAAAATAACAATGATAACTTTCATTATGAACCAAGGGCTAGAAAAATAAAATTTATACCACATTCTGTACTATATTATTTTAAGAAATTTAGGATAACCTAACTTCTGTATATGGTTCAAAAGCAAATGCTGATGAAGGTATTTTTCTTTTAAGCACGAATCCTTACAGATAAAGAATCCATGCTGAAATGAAAGCTGAAAGCAAGAGGTACTTTACAGGACTGGTTTAAGTAGAGAGATGGCTAAGCTGCACATAATATTCACAAAGTTTGAGCTAAAAATACAGCAGCACAATGCTCAAATGCTTTATGGAAAAGCAGCCTCTATTAAAACAGTCCCTCTCCCCATTCCAGATTTATAAATATTATGAAACTCTTGGAAACATGAACTAAATCTCAAGTACATTCAACTAGGTAAAAAAAAAAAAAAAGGTACTAATTTTAAAATCAAATCTAACTTTCTATTTTTACCCAGTATCCTTGTGCGTGAGATACCCTGTACAGCATAACATTACAAATAAAAATGATCATTGTTTAGGCATCATCATGGAAAAAGAAACCCATGGGATTAATACAAATGATCTCATTTGCTGTGATATAAATCTCCCATAATAGGGTTCTTTCTTTTTCTAATTATAGTTAGGAGGAGCCTCATTATTTAGACAACTTTAATGTTGTTTGTATTACTCCCTACCAAATATGTGTGTGTAGGAGAGAATTTTTAAGCTAAGAGAGAGCCATGTTGAAATACTACTTTTTGGTAGGTCAAAAGAATCAAATAAGGCAAAGAACAATCTATGGGAAATGTGCCCATGTGTAGCCAGGACACCGCTCAGCCTAGTTAATTTATGCCTTAGATCCGACTGCGCTTAATTTTTTGTTTCCTGAGGCATTTAATCACTTTGCAAGTTGTAATTTACTTGAAAAAGCAAATGCGTTGGGTGCTTGGATACTTATTAGATTTCTTTACAAAAGATTTTGTTGTTGTTTTTCAAGCATTACTTTGTAATGCAACATATGGATTAAGTTGTGTGAATTTTTGAAAGCAAAATTACATAGGTTGACAAGGAAAATGATTACCACTAACAGTTTACACATTAAAAAAATAGCCGTTTTGTGTAGTAAGTTATAAAACCAAGAGAGCAAAAGCCTATTTCTTCAACAGAGATAAATGTGGATGCACCATGCTTCCAGCGCAGGTGGCAAGACAGTGGAAGAGACATGATGGCACTCACAGGCTCTGTGGCAGATGAGGGGGAAGGAAATAAGGCCAAATCGTCAGAGGCCAGATGAACAACGTGAAGAAAGAACAACATGGCAGAATCATCTTCACATATTAGAGCGGAAGGGGCAGTGAGGTCAGCTCCACTCCCAAGAAAACTGTGGTTTGCACTGGTTCTGCAGACCCCATCCCTGATTTTTGGTGAGTTCAGTGAATTGGTTGCTAAAATAGCACTTGTCAATAGGGTTCTCTCTAAGCCCAGTGTGGACATCACACACTGACTCCTTTTTAATGTGTATCTGAGAAACCTGTCATCAAGGTGCTCTCTAAGCCCAATGTGGAAATCGCCGATTTACAATCCTTACTCTTTCATCATGCGCACCTGCACAACGGCGCATTCCAAGCATCTGCAGTAAAGTTCATTCCATCCATAGGTATAAAAAACTAGACAGAACTATGCTTGTAATGTTCATTTATTCCTTTCATAAACTCATAGTACTTTTGATGAAATACTACATTTTTATTCCCTGGGTATCAGCTCCTCATTAGTAACAAACATAGGCCGCAAAGAGAAAAAGTGCCAAACAACCAGAGTGACACGCTGTCATCCTTTCAGCTTTGTGCTACGCCTCAAATTCCTACAAGATAGTATGCATCAATTATGCAATTCTTGAAAGTACTCAAAGAGCAATCGGTTCAAGTTCAGTACAAGCAGGAAGGGGATTTTCAAAGACAAACATAATATGTTCAGAGAAGAGGAGTTGTCTAAATGTATCTATCAAGCACAATGACTACTGTGTAAGTGGCCCACCTCTAAAGGATCAGGATTCTACTCGTACAGTGCAGAGATGGTTAAGGACATATCACACAGCTGATGAAGCTCAGATGAAAGCGAAGGGTATTCCAAGTGAGGACTCCAATCACGAAGAAATAAGGAAATATCTTAAATAACAGTTTTCTTGTTTTTGTCAGATATTTAATATTTTTTTATTTATATTTTAAAACTTTTCTTATAACACAAAATAGTTTTGTGTACCTCTTTTATTATTCTTATTTAAGTATTAACTGTATAAAATAATAAACTACCTTTCAGTTATCTTTTTAAAAAAAATCATTTTATTGTGGGCTCGTACAATTCTTACCACAATCCATACATACATCCATTGTGTCGAGCATATTTGTACATACGTTGCCATCATCATTCTCAAAACATTTGCTTTCTACTTGAGCCCTGGGTATCAGATCCTCATTTTTACCTTCCCTCCCCGC
>NW_022111369.1:10864254-10865280 GCF_000313985.2 Echinops telfairi
ACACACACACACACACACACAGACCACAACAATTGTGATACAAATGTGTGAAGTATTATGCACAGTTATGCGATTGGAAGTTAAAAGCTTAGCGGTTTGAGATCTAAGGGAAGGCTCCACAGAGACTTGGGCTATTTTAGCTGAGTCTTTAAGGAGGAACAGGAACTTGCTGAGGAGGAACGGCATACCAAAAACTCTATCGTTTAGTTAGGAAAAATCTTCAATTAGCTTACTTAGGAACTTTAAAATGAAAACAATGCGGGAAGTAATAGAACACACTCACTGCCATCAAGCCAATTCTAACGCCTAGAGACCCTACAGGACAGAGTAGAACTTTCCCTGTGGGTTTCTGATGCTACAAATTTTTTTTAACAGTTTTATTAGCACTCCATCCACATGTCATACAATTCAATAATTCAGTCATACCAAGAAGAGTTGCACAATTGTCACAATAATCAATTATAGAATATTTTCTTCTTCCTGGTACTCATTGTTCTTCCTGTAATTTTTTTCTAATTGTGGAAATTAGAAAACATTTTCCAATTCAATAACTTCTACATGTGTAAATCACAGATTATACACTTCATACTGTACAACCATTATTGTTCCAAATTATTTCCAAATTATTCCACCACCACTAACATAAACTCAATGCCCTCTAAGCAAAGACACTTCCTCCTTCACCCATGATAACCATTGTTAAATCTGGTTTCTTTTTTAATCATTTTATTAGGGGCTCATACAACTCTTATCACAATCCATGCATACATCAATTGTGTAAAGCACATTTGTACATTCATTGCTCTCATCATTCTCAAAACATTTGCTCTCCACTTAAGCCCCCAGCATCAGGTCCTCATTTTTTCCCCTCCTTCTCTGCTCCCCCCTCCCTCATGAGCCCTTGAAAATTTATAAATTATTATTTTGTCATATCTTTCCCTGTCCAATGTCTCCCTTCACCCACTTTTCTGTTGTCCATCCCCCAGGGAGGAGGTCACATATAGATCCTTGTAATCCATTCCCTCT
>NW_022111369.1:10866584-10875927 GCF_000313985.2 Echinops telfairi
TGATGCTCACCTTCCCGACACAACCACTGAAGACAAAGCTGGTGAATAAGCAAATGTGGTGAAGAAAGCTGATGGTGCCCGGCTATCAAAAGATATAGGGTCTGGGGTCTTAAAGGCTTGAAGGTAAACAAGCAGCCATCTAGCTATAAATCTTTACAGGAGTTCAAAGCCTCATTTTTCTCCTGCTAGTGAGTTTGAACCACCAGGCTGAAGGCTAGTAGCCCAAAATATAGCACACTGCACCACCAAGGCTCTTTGATGGAACACAAGTTGGACTTAAAAGCAGAGGCAAGATAAGATGGCAAAGCAAATGCTAATTATTCTGTCTCTCTCTGTCCTAGAGAAAACAAGGCCTTGGTTTAATATTTAAAATGCATAGAGGTCTTTAGAGACATGCTTTATTTTGACTAGATAGACTGTTAAATTTACATTATTACACACTAAGGATTATGCTTTTGTAGTGCTAGTCTGCAGATTTTCATTCTGTGTAGCGTATATCCTCAGCTTTGATAGGATTATCCATTCAGAAATCCACTGAGACATTCAACCTCTGATTTAATTAGTAAAATGAAATGCATTCAATTGAATTTATCGAATCACTTTGAATCCTGGTACACTGCATTGAGAAATATCTAGGACCGCCTTATTGAATTCTCATATTCTCTTTCCTGGGCTCCTTCCTAGGTACCAGGAAACTCCTCTTACACAGTAGGTCCACCAGCTTCTGTCTTGGAGCCAAACTCATCACAGCATGTAAACAAAAGTCTCCTTCCAATCTACACACTAGCATGTCTCTCCTTTGCTTAAAACTCTGTACGTTTCCCTTCCTTCTTAAGAATAAAAATCTTGATGTCTTGGCAAGAAAACAAGACCTTTCCTGATCTGGCCCCTGATTTCTTTGCCAGCCTGAACTTCTGCTACTCTCTGAAATATACCCTTCGGTCCTGCCTCTCTGTACACTTGAGAATTCCTTGAACTTACCATGCTTTATGAGTCTGTGCCTTTACATGGTCTGTTTCCTTTGCTTCCAATCTACTTCCTTGCTTTAAAACCTCAAAACTATAACACCTTTCTTCATTCCCATCTGAATTAGCACACACATTATTTTTATAATTAAAAAACCCAACAAAACAAAACTGGACAAAGGAGAGAAAATATTACTTTTTTAAACTCTTTGTCACAACCCCAAAGAATTAATTTTTCATGTTATAAAGCCCATTATTGTTAACCAGTGAAAAAATTTTAACACCTAAGTACAGTTCATTATATTAAATCCCCAAAGAGATTAGCTGACATTGTCTCTGTCTCCTTGAACTTGATACAGATGATTTTCCCTGGAACTCCATACACATAGCTGAATTAAAAGAAAGAGTACTAGAACATAGGCACATAATAGATGCCATACAGAAGTTGCATGAATTAATTTTCTCTTCAATTTTCACTTAAACTGCACTTCACAGTAGTATGCTGAGTTTCTGCAGGCACTTTGTATGAAAACTGAGCCCTGGTGGCACAGTGGTTATGCGCTGGGCTGTTAACCACAAGGTCAGCAGCTCGAAGCCACCAGGTACTTCTTAGGAAAAAGACGAAGCTCTCTGCTCCAGTAAAGATTTACCACCTGTACAGATTGTGATGAGTTGTATGAGCCCCTAATAAAATGATTATTTAAAAAAAAAAAGATTTACCACCTAGGAAACCCACAGGGGTGGTTCAACTCTGTCCCATAGGATTGCTATGAATCAGAATTGACTAGATAACACTAAGGGTTTTAGGATACATCAAATCAGGTTATGTCAAATGATATGCCTGTATCCATTGACAAATAAGTCAACCATGAAAATAGTAGGAAGCAGGGACAGGAATGTTTCTGCACATTTCTGTGAGGGACAAATAAAGCAGTCATTTAGAGGTATAGCGAAAACTTGAAAAGTTGGAGAGGAACAGAAAGCCTACAGAAACTCCCAAGAAGATGTAGGAAACAAAGAAGCAATATAAAGCTTACATTTTAGATGAAGGCAAATTTGCTTTAAAGTATGTGTAGAACTTATTGGAGTATTCCTTTCAATTACATATGCTGGTTAAAGCCAAATAGAGGCTACGGTCATTAATACCCCACGCCAGATTTGACAATGTTATTGCCCATCTAATACTTCCCTGTCGCATTCAAAATCAACCGTGATGACATTTTACCTTGAGAGATTTATTATATGCTATTGGAGCACTTGATAATTATTAGTTGGAAAGTAGCAGAAGTTGGTGGAAAATTACGATGTAAGTATAGGCTAATTTCTCCTCAGCTACACTGAAGACCATAATTTAAGAAATAAACCAACCAACTTGGCTTACACATAATTGTCTTAGCACATGTTAGGAAGACAAAGACGCATAACATTGGGTTTCTGCCCTTGTTTCAGTTAGTATAAAACAGATTCGAGCTTAGAAATGTATTTTTCTAGCCACATTATACAATATATTTTGTAATACAATTTTAAAAAATATACCTTACAAATATCCAAATACCTTTTCTCAAAGCTTCTGAAAGATGTCCATAGGACACTTTGCAATTTATCAAGCACTCACATGTTTGATGCATCATTTAGTCTTTAAACCTCTTCCGGTTGTCAGGTGGATGGTGTCCCCCTTATTTTCCAATGAACACAAACACTGAGCACTAAAAGGGTTAAGATACACAGCCGGGACACGAACCAGGTTAGGCTGCAGTCTTCTTTCCTCTATGTTCTGCTATTTCTTATGCAGATACTTTGATTAATTGTGGTTTGATTGAGAATCAGCGCTGATGCCTTCTGTGTGTGAGAGAGACAGCTCAAGGAAATAGATGCTTTCTATCCAAGAACTGTGTAATATCCTTAGAAATAACAACTGGGTGGGCTAGGGAGGTGGACTTAAATGATATAATGTCAGTTACTAGATGCGTTTTATTTTGGTTTTCTCTATAAATAAAATGTCCAAGGGCAGGCTTACCAGTGAAGAGACCAATTTCAGTTTTGAACTTGAGGATTTTGGAATGCATCACTAAAGCACGATGTGGAGGTCTCATAAGTCACTCTGTTTAATGAATTGACCTTTGGGTGTCACCCTTTCTAGAAAGAGACTACTCCCCACCTCAGAGCCATGACAACCTTTTTGATTTCACAGGGAAGTGACACAGAGGAGGCTGAGCAATCAATCTGCTGCAAAATCGGATTAGCCAGGGAGAGAAAGAAAAGTAGATTGGAAAGATCTTTCCTGTTACAGTTCTGCTGGTGCTGACTAAAAATAGCATGCGCTTTCCACCACTCTCGATCCAATGCTTAGAGCATCATTTTAAAAGCTCAATAACTGAAAAAGGTTACAGGCAGGATGTGAGGTTGAGGAGCAAAAGTTGAAGAGAACAAGGTTGCACTATTCATTAAATCAAATTTGTTTTGTTTTAAAGAATGGCTTTGATACAGCGAATAATGAAAAATTTAAAACCTCCTTACCCCTCCTCCTCTTTTTGTTTAAGATGCAGAAAACATTTTGACATGAGAATGCCAGCACCTAGAATTAATTAAGCACATATTTTCATTTGGTTTAAAAACATTTATACCACACAAAGTAAACATTACTTTGCTCTGGTATTTTGGTATTTAAATTAAAAAAAATCTTCCAAGTTGCCCACAAGACCAAACGGAAAGGCTTTTAAGAACAAGAAAACGAATTCTAGAAAAACATTTAGGTATCTTCTCCTACCCCTCTCTCTTTCCACAGGCTTAAGCTAGCAACACAGATGTTTTAACAGTTTCATGAACTCCTTGAGGCCACTCAAGGAACCTTCCTTTGGCTTCCACTTTGGTATAGTTGGCAAAAAGTAGGGTACTCTGGGAGAAAGATGGGGCTTGCTACTCCTGCAAACAGTTACGGTCTCAGAGACTCACAGGGGCAGTTCTACTCTGTCCTATAGGGTCGCAATGAGTCCACATTGACTCAATGGCAGTGAGTTTAGGTTATTTTTGGTTTGGTTTTGTTTATTGAGGGCACTCCAGTTGCCCAGCATGGTAATGCTGCCTTTCCTAGAGCCAATTACTGCTTTAACAATGACTTCTATCGTACATAAAATGTGTTACCTTCTACTAGGATCTGACCTATGGGCTACTTTGTCTTGTGCATTTTTCATAAATTCAATTAGATTTTTTGTTAAATGACGGTCGTATCTTTTGAGATATAGCACCAAATTCCTCGATAGATGGGATCTACAACTTTTTGGTTTGACGTTGAATTCCATGACTGCGTCAGTGACAAAAAGCAGAAGTGACAGGGCGCCCATTCCGGCGCTTCCATCCTCTATGTCCTGGCATGCAGCCAACGCACTGTGCCGAGCTCCCCCATCCCTAGCTGACCCTGCAAGCGGTTGAGAGGAGTAGAAACACCAAGCTCCACTCAAATTATGGAAATGTTAATAAAACCAATAATTGTTATTTAAGGGTACTAAATTTTGCATATATATATATTTATGCTTCAGTGGGACATCAGAACAATATTTTACATTAGGCTTCTCAGTATCATCATTAAATCGCATCCTCTCACTGCCATCAAGTAAATGCTGCAAACTTACAGGGCAGAACAGACCTGTCACTGTGGGTTTCTGAGGCTGTAAATCTTTATAGAAATGGAAAGCCTCATCTTTCTCCCTGAGAGCAGCTGGTGGGTTTGAACCACTGATCTTGTGGTTAGCAGCCCAATACTTTGCCACCAGAGCTCCTCAAATCATATTAATAACCTATATATACATGGAATGGCACGTGATACAATTACCTAAACCAAAAGAATGGTAATTATTTCAAAGATGTAATCAAGGATCCCTGGTAGCAGAGTGGGTTACATGGTGGGGTGCTATCTGCAAAGTCTGCAGTTTGATGTTTACTCAATAGTACATGGTATACAGAGACCTTAAAAGTTCAAAACAAGCCTTCATTTCAGACTCTTACTTCCCCTTTCTAGTAGTCCAATTCATTGTAGTTCTAAAGACTGTTGTGATGTCCACCGCAAATGATGGCTGGAAGAAAAGATTCTGAGGCCACATTAGGCACCAGGCCCAACTTGGGTAAGTACTGATGTCCAGACAAGCCTCATTGGATAGCTGATAGCCAGCAACAGCAGTGCTTTGGAAAAGGGAAAATGTAAGGAAGGTGCTAACAAAATAGGGGTACGTAGAGGGTATGTGGGTGGCTAGTGCTCAGCCTATGGCACAACAGATGTCCCAATGAAAACAGCAAAGTTGCATGGGGAAGATTTCGGTCCATTGACAGACACACCAGCCCAGGGCTGGGTAGAGTAAGAGGAATACACGAACTGACAATTTATCCTAAATTAAGAGCCTTGAGTCTCCTGTTTTTTTCTATTCCTCTTTCATTATAACCTCTGGAGAGCAGTTCATTAATTTAGCAAATCTTTTTTAAGCCTTTCTTTTATAGCAAGTTGTGATCAAGGTTCTGAGATGCTCTGGCGAACAACAGAGATGATTACATTGTAGTGAGGGGAAGTTCAACAATAAACCTTCACATCAGTGGTGAATGGCAGTGGAGAGAATTAAACCAGTGATATGGTTGATGAATAGGGTAGACTAGATTACATCGTCAGGAAAAGCCTCACTGAGTAGGTATTTAAACTGCTAGCTACATAGTAAAAAGCAAGCCAAGGGCAGGCATGAGAAGAAGCATTCCATCAGGAAGTACTGTGAATGTAAAAGTCTTAGGTGGAAAAGAGCTAGGAATATTTGAGGCATATGATTATAATGATACACATTTATGCTCATCGCTTGTTGTTATTAGTTGCCATTATGTAAATTCCAACTCATGTGCAGAATAGGACTACTCCAGAGCCTAGCGGGCTGTGGTCTTATGCATAACAGAATGAAATGCTATCCTCATAATTGATATGTTTGAGCCCCTTGTTTCAGCCTTTGAGTCAATCCACCTTAGTAGGGAGGCTCTTTCTCTTCTTCACTGATCCTCTATATACCAAGCAGGTGCAACGCTACAGGACTGCTCTCCCGAGAACATGTCCAAGGTAAGTGAGATGAAGTTTCCTCATCCTTACTTCTAAGGACCATTCTGGCTGTACTTCTTTTTTTTATTTTTTATTTTAGTTGTTTTATTAGGGGCTCATACAACTCTTATCACAATCCATACACACATCAATTGTGTAAAGCACATTTGTACACTCATTACCCTCATCATACTCAAAACATTTGCTCTCCACTTAAGCCCCTAAGCATCAGCTCCTCATTTTTTCCCCTCCTTCCCCCCTCCCCCTCCCTCATGAACCCTTGAAAATACATAAATTATTATTTTGTCATATCTTGCCCTGTCCGGCACCTCCCTTCACCCACGTTTCTGTTGCCCGTCCCCCAGGGAGGAGGTCACATGTAGATCCTTGTAATCAGTTCCCCCTTTCCAACTCACCCTCCCTCTCCCCTCTCAATATGGCCACTCACACCACTGGTCCTGAAGGGATCAACCACCCTGGACTCCCTGTGTTGCCAGTTCTTATCTTTACCAGTGTGCATCCTCTGGTCTAGCCAGACTTGCAAGGTAGAATTGGGATCATGATAATGGGGGTGGTGGGTGGGTGGGGGGAAGCATTTAGGATCTAGAGGAAAGTTGTATTTTTCATCGTTACTTCATAGGACCCTGACTGGCTCGTCTCCTCCCCAGACCCTTCTGTAAGGGGATGTCCAGTCGCCTACAAATGGGCTTTGGGTCTTCACTCCGCACTTCCCCTCTCGTTCACTATGGTAAGATTTTTGGTTCTGATGATGCCTGATACCTGATCCCTTCGGCACCTCGTGATCACACAAGCTGGTGTGCTTCTTTCATGTGGGCTTTGTTGCTTCTAAGCTACATGGCTGCTTGTTTACTCAAGCCTTTAAGACCCCAGACACAATACCTTTTGATAGCCAGGCACCATCAGCTTTCTTTGCCACATTTGCTTATGCACCCATTTGTCTTCGGTGATCGTATCATGGAGGTGAGTACACAATGATATGATTTTTTGTTCTTTGATGCCTGATAACTGATCCCTTCGGCACCTCGTGATCACACAGGCTGGTGTGCTTTTTCCATGTGGGCTTTGTTGCTTCTGAGCTAGATGCCTGCTTGTTTACCTTCAAGCCTTTAAGACCCCAGATGCTATATCTTTTGATAGCTGGGCACCATCAGCTTTCTTCACCACATTTGCTTATTCACCCGCTTTGTCTTCTGTGGTTGTGTCGGGAAGGTGAGCATCATAGAATGCCAATTTAATAGGAGAAAGTATTCTTGCATTGAGGGAGTACTTGAGTGGAGGCCCAATGTCCTTCTGCTACCTTAATCCTAAACCTATAAATAAAGGCACATAGATCTATTTGCCCATCCTCATATATAAATATATTTGCATATGTACATGTCTTTATCTAGACCTCTATAAATGCCCTTTGCCTCCCAACTCTCCTCTATTTCCTTTGACTTTCCTCCTGTCCCACTATCATGCTCAGTCCCAACCAGGGTTTCATGAACTCCTCTTGGTTACATTACCCTTCATTGACAGATTTGTTGGTTATTCCAGCAGATCATGGTACTTTTAATATTCTTCTCCAACACAATTCAGATGCAATTCCTCTTTAGTGTTCCTTGTGCATTGTCCATCTTTCACATGCATGTGAGGCAATTGAAAACATTGCAGCTTTCATCAGGCAGACTTTGGTCCTCAAAGTGACATCCTTGCTCTTCAGCATTTGAAAGAGGTCTTGTGCAGCAGATCTCCCAATGCAATAGGTCATTTGCTTTCCTGCCTCTGGCTTCCAAGAGCCCCCATTGTGGATCCTAGCAAAGTGAAGTCCTTGGCCACTGCAATCTTTTCTTTGTTAATCATGATTTTTCCGTGGTCCAATTGTGAAGATTTTGGTTTTCTTGACATTGAGTTGCAAATTGCTTGTACATTACTTGTACCAAGCACATTTTATTTATTATTTCAGTCCTATTGTGTAACAGTTCAAAGAGGTTGGCATTGTTACCCCATTGCCAGATGAATAAACTTAAGCAATCAAACAAACAAAAAACAAGGTTTGTTTTGGTTTTAGCTGCTGCCTTCCCTGACTCATACAGGCAACATAAAATGTATTTCATCTGTATTTCTGACACCAGAAAAATTTCATTATTATTGATAAAAATTATTCTTTTGTAATTTGGTAATACATTTAATTTAAATCTCAAAATTAGTGTCACAGACATGCTAAAGTCTATTTGTCAAGGGCACTTCATCCAGAGGAATGCTATAGTTGAACTATATATCTATACATATAGACATAGTTTTGACCTAGGAGAACAAGTTATTCAGAGGTAAAGTTGTGCTGGACATAAAGCCAGGAAAAGGGCTCCTTTTGACCACAGCCAACATTCAACAAATATTAATATCACATATAAATTCAAATTCTTAAATAAAAAAGTCAATGAACTGATTAAACACTGAGGTATGAGGTCACGTATCTGCACACATATGCAAAAACAACCACACTAATAACAAAATCATGAGCCCTCTTGATATCTACTCAGTAAAAGGATATTTTCTGGATTCAAAAGATTCTTAAATAGAATTTTCAAAGAAGCAGGGCAGAAGGACTTAGAAGCAAATTTGAAGAAAGTAACTGTGAAAAACTAACTCTGCATTGGAAAAATCTACCACTGGAGAAGTGGATCTAAATTCTCTTTCTCTCAGCTCTCTCGTGGTTTAAAATGTCCTGTCTTTCTGGTGACACCCGAATCTATGGTTCAGCTCATACTTCTCTGGAACTCAGGATCAAGCCTAGATCAGAGTTTTCTTTTTCTTTTTTCTAAAATACTTTTATTGGGGGCTCTTACATCTCTTATCAAAATGCATACATTCATCCAGTGTGTCAAGCACATTTACACATATGCCACCATCATCATTTCCATAGCATTCTCTTCCCATTTGAACTCCTGATATCAGCTCCCCATTTCTTCACCCTCCCTCCCCTACCCACCCTGCCTCACGAATCCTTGATAAGTTATAGATTATTATTATTTTTCTTCTCTTTTAAAAAAAATAATCATTTTATTAGGGGCTCATACAACTCATCACAATCCTTACATACATCACTTATGTCCCGCACATTAGTACATTTGTTGACTTCATCATTCTCACAACACCTGCCCTCCACTCAAGCCCCTGGTGTCAGCTCCTCATTTTTCCCCCTCCCTCCCCGCTCCCCCCTCCTCCTAAACCCTTGATAATTTATAAATTATTATTACTTTATCATATCTTACCCCATCCGACGTCTCCCTCACCCACTTCTCTGCTGTCTGTC
>NW_022111369.1:10876559-10888335 GCF_000313985.2 Echinops telfairi
TCGTGTCGGGGTAGGCTGCTGTGCTTCTTTCTTGTGGGTTTTGTTGTTTCTTAGCTAGATGGCCACCTGTTTGTCTTCAAGCTTTTAAGACCCCAGATGCTGTATCATTTGATAACCGGGCACCATCTGCTTTCTTCACCACTTTTGCTAATGCACCTCCTTTGTCGTCAGCCTCAGTGATCGAGCAGGGACACGCTGGTGTGCTTCTTCAATGTGGGTTTTGTTGTCTCTCAGCTAGATGGCTGCTTGTTTATCTTCAGGTCTTTAAGGCTTTAGGTGCTCTATCTTTTGGTGGCTGGGCACCATCAGCTTTCTTCACAGGGAGAGAGGGACCAGACTTCAACCCGGAGCTCCAAGGCAGGAACTCAACACACTGACATGAACTAGGGAACTGATGGGGCAGGCCCCATTACCAACTGGGTGCAAGGCACCACCCTCCCCCAGGGGGAATTCACTTCAGAGGACAGCCCTGAAGCTGCAACTTGGGAAGAAGGGAAGGGGGACTGGTCTGGTCAGAGCACATGTGAGCCAATGAGGGGGGAAGGGGAAGAAAAGGAAAGAGTGGAGCACATCCTGGCTCACTGAGCCCTGGGGACAATGTGCCTGCTCAAAACAGCAATGCACAGAGATGACCATGGGGCCGGCCCCACCATGGGACACAGCATTCCTCGTTGACCCAATGCACCACTGAGGACAGCACTGGAGACACACGGTGGGAATTGTGCCCACCATGAGCTCACTATGCCAAATGTCAGCCTCTGGGGGCATGAAGCAGAGCAGCGGGTGGAGCAGAGCGGTGAGGTCCCCAGGGATAGAGGCGGTACTGAGGCATGGCTCCCCATCAGACTTGACTGGAAAGCACATGTGAAGTAAAACTAACAGACCCTGAACTATTCATACGGTTATATATGTATGCATGTGTGTGTGTTGTAGTTGTAGCCATTGTTTTACTTTCTGTTGTCGCTTTGTTGCACTCAGTCTGGTGATGGTGCATAGCATGTCTACCTGGAAGGGATAGGCAGAATAAACAAGCCAGAAGAGAGAACAATGGGATGACAGATCAGGGGAACATGGGGGTAGAGGAGGCAGTGGGGGAAAGGAAGAGGGTGTCAACAAGCACAGGGACAAGGGAACAACAAGTGATCCAAAATCAATGTCAAGGAGGGTGCGGGAGGCCTTGCAGGGCTGGATCAAGAGCAATGTAACTGAGAGGAATGCCTAACACCCAAATGAAGGCAGAACATGATAGTGGGACAAGAGGAAAGTACAAAGAAATAGAGGAAAGAACTATGAGGCAAAGGGTAGTCATAGAGATGTAAATACAGGCATATAAAGATGTAAATATATATACATGACAAGGGGGAAATAGATCAAGGTACATATATTTATAGGTTGAGTATTAAGAAAACAGATGGACAGTGGGCCCCTGTACAAGTACTCCCTCAACACAAGAACACTTGGTTCTAACAATTCGGCAGTCTGAGATGCTCACCTGCCTGGCACGATTGCTGAAGACAATGGGTACACAAGAAAATGTGGTAAAGAAAGCGGATGGTGCTTGGTTACCAAAAGATATAACACCTGAAGTTGCTGAAGACAATGGGTGCACGAGTAGATTATTATTTTTATATCTTACATCATCCTCCGTCACCCCTCACCCACTTTTCCGTTATTCATCCCCCTGGGTGGGGGTTATATGTTGATCTTTGTGATCAATTCCCCCTTTCTCCCCTTCCCCTCCCCTAATCCTCCTGGTGTCTCTACTCTCAATGTTGGCCCTGAGGGGTTTATCTACCCTGGATTCCCTGTGCTGTGGGCTCTTATCTGTAGCAGTGTGCATGCTTTAGTCTAATCAAATTTGTAAGGTAGAATTGAGGTCATGATAGTGGGGTGAAGGACGCACCAAAGAGCTAGAGGAAAGTTGTGTGTTTCATCAGTGCTATACTGCACCCTGACTGACTCATCTCTTCCCTGTGACCCCTCTGTGAAGGGATGTCCCACTGTCTATGGATGGGCATTGCATCCCTACTCCATGCCCCACCCTCCCATTCACCTTGGACATGGTTTTGTTCTGGGTCTTAGATGAATGATACCTGGAGATTAGATTTTTCTATTGTATCCTTCATACATTTGCTTATATCCTTTAGGGACCTCAAACCACACTTGCCTAACAACTGAATTCATTGATCTTCTGCCACAAAAACTGTTTCTTACCTGGGACTCCTCCTTGTGTACACTGTATCATTATCTGTTTATCATTGCTATTTCCAATAAAAGGTAGCTGTAGTCTGAATTCACATTCATTTTTCATTTTTACAACAGCAATAGCTCTCTAATGGAAACTTCTGCCCTCTATTCTCACCTGTTCATGTTCACTCTTCAAAAATGCAAGTGTGCTTATGATATTGTTGTCCTGACCAGCTTATTTCCTGCCATGATTTTTGGTTCCTAGATTCTCAGCAATCTCTGGCTAGACAAAACCATCAGTTACTCTCCAAACGCATCATGCTCGATCACCTTTACAATGTTTTAATCATGTAGTTTCTTTGTTGTGAATACCTATAACCCAGAAATTCCCAATTGCTTACAGAACACTAATTCCTTAAGGGATATAGTTAGGGAGAAAAAAAGTCCTACTATCAAGTTCCTTTGGAAAGTTCATACACTATCCATTTATTGAGAATCACAATGTCCATTAGACAATAAAATATATATGAAATTTTTACAGTATAGAAACTGGTTTAGTTTGGATTTAGCCAGAGTCTCCCTAGATTACTTGACAGCTGGATGCTTTTCAATCTTTTCTTCAAAAAATATTTTAGCAAACCTCTTTAAGAGAGATTGTTTTATCCAACCTCTTTGTGTAAAAATGCAAATTTATCTTTCAAAATCCAGTTCCAACAAATACAGTGAGTCAACGAAGACCCAGGCAAGATTATTTTAAACTACAAACCCTTCCATGAGGGCAACAGGGTTCCATTTCTGGGGACATCCAGAAATTACCTAAACAGCTTGGCAGCTCAAGTCCCTAAATAAGCAAGAAAAAGGAATAAAAGGCACCCAAACCACCCTCTCACCCTTGAAATTGCTAGTTTTAATAACTATGTTTAGGAGTTAAAAGTAATGTACTATTTAATTATATACTGAAACAGCTAATTGCTTAGAAGAATCTTTGAGGATGATGCAAGGGTTAAGATTTCTGTTTACCAATGAAATATACAACATAAACATCTAAAACTTCTCCCCAGTTTGATGGGCAGAGGTAGCCCTAAAATGTATCATCTGATGTTAGTGATACGGACGTGGCGGCATGAGGGCTCCTTTGAGGAACAACCTACTGAGCAGAGGCATAGGGAGATAAGAATTGCTTTGCACTTTAACACAAGAATGTGCATCTTGGACACTTCCAAGAACTGCCACAATTAGATGTGAGGCTGTGTGCTCTATTCTCTCCATTATTGAAGTCCCACATATGCAATACACAAAGAAATAAAACACATACAGCAAAAAGTACCAGAGATTGATGGTTAGTCGCATATCTGTACTGAGTTTACTCTAATTTTAAAAACATGTGATTACTATATTTCAAGCAATAACTAGAGCCCTGAATGTTCTCCATTAGTTAATAGAATAAAACGTCTTAGAGCCATCCCAAGGTGGTGCAACAGTTAAATCCTGGACGATTAGCCAGAAGGTTGCCACTTAGAATCCACCAGAAGTGGCTCAGAAGAAAGACCTGGTGATCTGCGTCTGGCAGCCTCAGGAGCAGTTCTGCTCTGTACACATGGGAGACATCGGGAATCGTGGTTGTCAGGAATCAGCTCAACGGCAATAAGCAACAGCTGACTTCCTCAAGGATGATGTACGGTATTACAATAAATAAGAATTGTCCTGATATATTTTGCAATTCATAAACGGATGATTAATATGAGATCTTGTGCTTTTATCATCAAAAACACAAAAGATTAGCATAGGAGAATTGTGGTTGCCTTTTAAGGAGTCACATTTAAACACTGTGGAAAAACACATTAAGGATGCAACGATGTTGTAAACAATCCATTAAGTTACATAACCAACAAATAAAAACACACTTTCTTTGTTACAGTACATTTTGAAGAATTGCAAACAATGTGTCAAGAGGAGAGAATGGTTATACAATTAAGTAGGAAGTGGAAATACCACCACAACCAACACAACAAAAAATCATTTCCTTTCCATCAACAACAGGAGATTAGGAGATATTCCAAGTCAATTCAACAAATATTTATTTTGCTCATATGTGTAAGGCACTGTGTTGTCGTCCTTGCTGCCACAGAAAGGTCATTATGTGGGAGTAGACAGATGATGATACACATAAACATACACTATCAGGGACAAAGAAGAGACCATTAAAAAAGGAGACGAGTGCGGAGGAGGAGATTTATTTTAGCTATGATGATCCAAAAGGGCTTCGCTGACAAGGTGGCACTGAGATGTGAGTGAATCAAAGGAATGGATTATCTGGGGAAAGGGTTTTCAAGAGAAAGGGAATAACAAATCTAGTGAGTGAGTAGGAAACTGGCGGAGAAAGTAGCCAAGGAGCAAAAGCTTTATAATCTAAGAAAGATATTTGGATATTCTTTTGAACTTGATTGGTTTTGTGACGTTATTTGATTCATTTTAAAAAGGATATTTCTAGGGAAGCACAGGTGGAAGCCGCGAATCCAGCTAGAGCCCAACTGCCACAGTCAAGGCTAAGTACAATGAGGACACTCCCATGGAAACAATGGTGCCTGCCTATGAGAACACCAGGGCTGATATACTAGGGGCAAACAAGAAGGGGGAGGAGGAGGGGAGGTTGAATTAACTGGTAATTTATACTTTCTGACATAGCACGGGGGAAGCTCAAAGAAGTCAAACTTTCATTGCTTCACTTTAGTGTTGTGCCAGTTTTTTAATCCCTTCCTGACCCATTTTTGTTCAGCACTGAAAAGGGTACATTGTTTGATTTGGGTATTAGCTTTTAAGGAGATTAGTTTCCAGGAAAAGTAAAGCGTTTTGCATATAAAGAGGAACCCTCAAATAAGGCAACAGGGTGTACTCTGTTCCTAAACCACCTGTTAAAAGGTAATAAATAAACAACAGAACACAATATTCTAGCCACTCTTCCAAATTATAAAGTAAAAAAAAATTATTTTGAATGGAAAAACATATTCCTGAATCTTTTGAACTATGAACCTTCTGTAGTTTTAACAAAAGGGAAGTAGAATCATATTATTCATAAACAAGAAAGGCAAATTAATATTTTCTCCTTAATCATGGCTATCTGTCTGAGTTAGATTATTAATTGTGGATTATAATGTAATAAAAAAGCAAACACAATGGTGAAATACATAGAGCTTCCTAAATCTTCCTATAATTTAATTTTGCTTAGACTTCTGGCTTGACCTTTCCCTTCAGAAATATTTGTACATATATTTCATGTGAACATGGATTAGTTTTCCTCAGGTTTATTTCTTCCTAAATACTTTTATAACAAATGTTTTTAATATCCTCCTTAAAACCAAAAATCATTTGATTATTCTGAAATAAAATGAAAAGGTAATACAGTTTACCTAACTATGCAATTTAAATAAAAATAATCACATTATTGCAATATACTTGAAAATTAAAATATATAACTTAGAATACAATTGCAATAATAGCTCAGTCATGCTAGAGGGCATAAGTGCCCATACATATTTCTAACGCCTCCTCAAAACTTAACACTACATATCAGAACATATAGATTCTCTGAAACAGGGAACCTTTCCACTAGTATTAAACTGCTAGCTGCTCTTTGGGAGAAAGATGAGGCTTCCTATTCCTGAAAACAGTTACTGTCTTGGAAACCCACAGGCGCAGTTTTACTCTGTCCTATAGGGAACTTGTGAGTCACATTTGGCTCTATGGCAGTGAGTACCATTAGTGTTTAAGGCTGGGCTTTTGCCCTTCACTAATCAAAAAACAAAACAAAAATTCACTGCCATCCAGTCAATGCCTACTCATAGTGAATGGACAGGGCAGGATAGGTTTCTCTGTGGTTTCCAAGACTGACTCTTTATCAGAGCAGAAAGCCTTGTCTTTTCTCCTGCGTTCTTGCTGGTGGTTTCAAACTGCTGACCTTGCTGATAGCAGCCTAATGGATAACCACTACACCACCAGAGCTTTGAACCCAGAGCACCATTAATTTTACAAAACATGCTTTCACAGAGAGTATCAGAATTTATGATATTTGACTTCTATTTTGAATAACTTCCTCTTACAAAAACTATCTATCTAAACTGTCATGCAATCCTTTAATCCAAAAATAAGTGAGTCAGTTTTTATAAGCTTCTTGATATAACTATCTGGTTATTTTTTTAAATATTTCATTTGTAATTATAACAATAAGGAATCCTTTAACCAAGATCTTTGGGAAATTTCTCAGAACTGAAAATATCTAGGAACTGAAATAAACCCATTTAAGCTGTCACATATTTTTCATTATTAAATATTTCATAAATAAACAGTAATGATACTGATGACTAATTAAACACTTGGGTACTCAATATCCAGCTTAAGATATATACTTCCCTGCTAATCTGTCCCTCCTTCACCCCTCCCTGCCCTGAGATAGTCACTATCCTGAATTTTGTGTTTATTATTTTTTTGGCTTTCCTTTTTAGTTCACCACACACACATGTATAAGGGGGCTTCAAAAATATGTGGGAATATGGGATTAAAATACTGTAATTTCCCACAAATATCTCTAAGGTCCCTCATTTATAATTTAGGTGTAAATATTTCTAAACTTTAGACACTTCTCTGAAACTTGATTTTTTTCTTCTTTTAATTCAACATTATATTTACAAGAAGCAAGCCTAATAACTTTTTAAATGCTGAGATATTACAAACTAATTTCTCAGATTACAATACTATAAAAATCAAAATCAACAATAGGATGATTATGGGAGAAAAATCAAATACAAGGAAATTGAAAAACACTCACCTGAAAAAGTATTGGGTTGTTGAAGAAATAAAGAATGAAAATTTAAAATTCCTTGAAACAAGAACAAAAATATAATATATTTGGGACACAGCAAAAGCAATGCTCCGAGGGCAATTTATAGCATGACTGCACACATAAAAAAAAAAAAGACCCCAAATCAACATCATAACCCGACATCTTTAATAGTTAGAACAAGAGCAGCAAAACAAACCTCCAGCCACCAGCAGAAATAAAAAAAATTAGAGCGGAAATAAGTTCATTGGAAAGAAGGAACATAGAAAAAAAAAATCAAGACAAGAATTTGGTTCTTTGAAAGGGTTAACAAAATTAACAAACTGCTGCCAAACTTAACAAAATGAAAGCTGGAAAAGAAGCAAATATGAATGAGATGAAGAGAGTCACATCAACTGAATCAGCAAGTTAAAACAAAACAAAATAAAACCCCACTACTAGAAAGAGGGACTCCGCCATTTTGAAAACATTAAAAAAATGGAAACATTTACAGAAACACAACCAAAATTAACACAGACTGATGTAAAAAACCTCAACAGACCTATAACAGAAAAAGTAATAGATCAGGGAATTAAAAACTCCTAAGAAAAAATATCCCAGACAGCTTCACCGAGATATTCTATAAGGCATTCAGAGAACTGTTGATATAATTCTACACAAACTATATCAGAATACATAAAAGGAGGGAGGACTTCCAAATTCATTGTATGAGTCAAGCATAACTCTGATATCAAAATAAGGCAAAGACATTACCAAAACTGTAAACATTTTCAATAAATTCCTAACTAAAATAAAAATAATAATACATTAGGATCAAATGGGATTCATGCCAGATATCCAGCTAAGTTCATCTGAAAAATGATCGCTATAATCCATCATATATATAAAACAGAACACACACAGGTGCACATATACATTTGTGTCTGAAGTAGACAGGATACATGAATACACATTTTAAACTGCCTGTGAACATTTATATACTTGATGGTGCAATAGATCAGAGATTTTGACCACAATGCAATAAAAGCTGTAGAAATAAAAACCATCAAAAAGCCACTACAACAATAAAACCAAGGACTACTAAACACCTGAAAATTTAACACCCCCCCCCCAAATATCTCTTTGATGCCAGTACTCATCAAAACTAAAAGCACTAATTAGTGAGGAACAAGGAGAACTCCACATATCAACAAACTACAGCCAAAGCAAGTTTCAGAAAAAGATTAGAATCTTTATTAAAAATACATCTAATGGAAAAAATAAATGACTTAAGCATTCAAGCCAAGATATGTAGGGAAGAAAATAATAAAATCAGAAAAACTAAGGAAAAAAAAGAGCAAACATGGTAAAAAGAAAAACCCAACCAGGAATGTGATCATTTCAATAAATGTGATTCCTATATGAATATATTTTCATGGGAGCATATATTTAACAAAGATCACAGATCTATAGATCACAATTCTATAGATCACAGAATTGTTCACCATTTAGACAATTAAAAAAAGAAGACCACATTAAAGATATTAAAGAGATGTTTTCAACATTATAGTTCAAGAACATGAATAAGAGAACATCTAGAGAAACAAGATTAAAATACTTTCTGAGAAGTTCCTTTTCTGTGTATTTCCGGGAAAGCAATTCACCTCTTTTCAAACCAAATGAACCCACAACATGTAGTTTCAGAGGGACATACATATGCTTTTGAAATCTTTCATAGTAGAGCTAATCCTATTAAATTACCAAATATCAGCAGCATGTGTTTCCAGGATTCAGGCTTCACAACGTTATAATTTCATGGGCACACCCTGCCTATTGAACCCTTAATCCAACTTCAGAAAGAGCTCAGCATACGTCTGTCAGGGTGGGCTTCCTGTCATGTGTGCATCATTTACACTGATTTAAAAAAATATTTTGAAACCTTAATCCCTTTTACTGACTGGTGGAAGAGACTTAGATTTTAGCTAAAGTAGGTACAGATGGTTGTGGGGAAAAGCAAGACTATATAGTAGGCTGAGATTTGATGTAGCTGCATATTGTGAATGATCCCCTTAATAATGTATGTAAAATATAAGTATGGTACTAACCCACCCCGCACCCCCACCCCCGCCCACCAAATACTAAGAAAAACAAACCCACTGTCATCTAGTTGGTTCAGACTCACAGTAACCCTCAATAGTCTCGGAGACTACATTGTGATGGGAACAGATGGCTTGTCTTTCTCCCATGGAAGATGGCTGGTGGTTGAACGTCTACCTGACAGTACTGCTAGGGCTTCTTAAGCACGGTACTCACTCACCTACTCACTGCCATTGAGTGGGCGGAGTAGAACTGCCTCTGTGGTTGTAAATCTTTAAGCAAGCAGAAAGCCTCACCTTTATCCCACAGAGCGGTTGCTGGTTTCAAACTGCTGACCTTATGGCTAGCAATCCAACCACTGCACCACCGGCTTTTTAGGTGTGGTACTGGGAAGAGTAAAATCACTACAAACTTCCTTGTAAGTTAATTCAGTTAAACCAAAATAGAAGAAAAAAAGAAAAACCAAAATAAGGCATTAGTGAGAATGAATTTGGTGTCTCCCACCCACTCCCTGTTCTTTCCTATCTCCTTACTTATTTCTTCTCCGAGTTTTTAGTAAGGTCCTAAAACAGATGTTGGCACTAGGTAAGAAGTTTTACAGTTTTACAAACAGATCATTGTAAAATCAATTGTACTCTGTATCCTGACAAGAGTCCTGGTGGTTGGTACAATGCTGATGAGCCCAGCTGCTTGCCTGCTTGACCCCACCAGCAGCTCCAAGGGACAGGAGATCTGGCCTTCCAGATGCAGCTGGGTAAAGGCTAGCACCTAGGAAAACATAATGGGTAATTCTACTGTCATGCATATCCATTGAGTGACATGCAGCAAATATTATGACAAAGCAAACACCTAGAACCAAGGGAGCTCCTAGAAAAATCCATACTAGGGATCTGGTGAAGGGAGAGGAGGAATGCTTTAGGCAGAGGCGCAGAAAGACTCATATAAAGCACATTGGAAGGCACGGAGGATGTTTTCAGCAGGACAATGCTCTAAGCAGACAGGAGTCCTGGTGGTGTGGTGATTATGTGCTGCACTGTGATCCGCAGGGACAACAGTGCAGACCACCAGCCCCTCCAAGGGGGAAGGATGGTGCTTCCAATTCCTGTAAAGATGTACAATTCTCGAAACCCACAGGACCAGTTCTACTTGGTCCTATGGTGCCACTACGAGTCTGCTTCCACTTGACGGCAGTGAGTTTTTGTGTTTTTGTATTTTTAGGTAACATTTCAGATGTGCAGTAGAGAATGAAGTACAGGCAGGTCCTCTTCACAACTGGCGCAATCATTTACAGGAGGGACAATGCGGCAGGGTCCCCTGCCTTAGGGCAGTGGCAGAAGACAAAGATGAATGGATTTAACAGGGAAAACAACCACAGGGCGTAGTGATTAAGTGGGCAAGACCAGAGTGTGAGAGAAGGGGAAATCATGTAAACCAGTTCCCCTGTGTGTCTTTGTTATTGTTAGGTGCATAAGGGCCGGTTTTGATTTCTCTTCATGGAGACCTCCCTCCTATGACAGTGTAGAACTGCCCGTCTGATGTCCTGGGCTCTCATCTTTTCAGGAGCAGACCGCCAGGCCTTTCTCTCTCAGAGCAGCTGGGCACTTCCAACTGCTGGCCATTTGGCTGCAGCTAAGTGTTCAAAGGCTGCATCTCAGGCTCCTTACTAAATAGTTAGGAAACACTCACTATTTGCTAAAAGTGCTAGGTTTGTTTGTTTGTTTGTTTGTTTGAATGTACACGTGGCATGCCATACTCACATTCACTTTAGGAGATCAGTATGATTATTAGTCTCTTTTTTTCAGATAAGAACATTTGTGTGAATGAAACACATCAAAACAAAAAAAGGAAAGAAACTAGAAGATGTTATACAGAAATACTATTGGTTGCTTGATTCAGATATTTTCTTTTCACAAAACTTTCTATGATGCTGTCCTATCGCTTTTGTAGGTAAAAAAAATCTGAGCTATGTTTTAAAAGAAAATATTTTCATCCAAAGGAATATAAATCAGTGACCAAGTGTAATTTGGAGCCCGTTGGTAAGTGCATGACTGCTAACGGACCGGCTGGGGGCTCGAACCCACCAGATACTGCATGGGAAAAAAGATGTGGCAACTCTCTGGGGGCAGTTCTACTCTCATATGGGGTTGTCATGAGTTGGATTCCCTTCCATGGCAATAACCCACCACCATAGAGTCGATTCTGATTCATTGCAACCCCATAGAAACGGCCTCTTCGGGTCTCCAAGAATTAAATCGATATAGGAGCAGACCAACTCACCTTGTCCCCTGGAGTGGGAAGGTCTATTTTCAGTTGGGAGCTCAGTGTACAGCCCACTATACCACCAGAGTTCCAAGGCAATGGAATAAGCATAATTTGTGAGTTGAAAACCTTCGGGAACATCTTCCTCAATATTTTTATCATGTATCTACCAGTAAGCATTTGACTACTAACCAAAAGGTTGGAAGTTCTAACTCACCCAGAAACTCCAAGAGAAAGAGACATGGAGATATGTTTCTGTGAAAGTTGTTATTAACTGGTGACAGGCTATCAAGAGATACAGCATCTGGGGTCTTAAAGGCTTGAGGATAAACAAGCGGCCATCTAGCTGAGAAGCAACAAAGTCCACATGGAAGAAGCACAGCAGCCTGTGTGATCATGAGGTGTCGATGGGATCAGGTA
>NW_022111369.1:10889613-10913454 GCF_000313985.2 Echinops telfairi
ATTGAAAATCTACACAATGGCACCTACCAACACCACAATCTTACAGCATAAGAAATTAGTCTTCTCAGAATGTTCTCACCTGGAAGTAAAGTCATATCTGGTTCTAATCAATGATTCATTTACAATGTAATTCCCTTTTATCATGCATTTCCTCTGGTCTTGCTATTCTCTTTACATATTAATTGTGATTTTGCTCTTATCTATCTATATCTTATTCCATTTTATCTAAAATTAAACTTAAAGGTTAAAAATAGATAATTTTTTTAAAAAAAAACAATAGCTGGGAGGACATTTTCATATCATTTTGGTAGGATTTTGATCTTGCTCCCTACCAAGAACTAGAGGCCTGTCCAAGGAGTTAAACTAGACTTTATAAGCAACAGAGTGTTCGGAAAACTTCAGGTTGAGACTCTGTCTTGGAAGCATGTAGTAGCATAATTAACTTTGTAACTATTAATCACCAATGCCTATGATAAAATTTTTGCTTGGAGAAAGTGATAACTATTTTTTCTTGATGTAAGAATACGAATTTTTAAAGCATATGAATATATAGAGACAATCATAATGAAATTCTACATTTCTTATCTAGTGCAGTTTATTGCTATAGATTAGGACTGTGTGATTTCATCTTCTGTATCAACACCAATTAATTGGTAGTGACTGATTAGAGGATTAAAAAAGATAATAACTGCAGAGTCTAGCATACAGTAAGCATTAACACATGCCAGCTAGCATTAATTTTGAATTTTATTAAAAATATGCATCTTTAAACTTGATTACAAAATTTTACTTGAAGTTTATGTATGTAAGTAATACATGTGTATGTTTATGCATATCTGTTAAGACTATAGATTTTGTTATGACACCGATCTTCACATTAAAAAGCTTTATGTTATATAAACTATAGGTTTCTCTTGTTCATAAAACAAGGTGTTGGAGTTTCTAAATGACTGTCAATCTTTGCACATAAAACCAACTGCTGGGCTAAGCTTTATTTTAATTCAAATAATGTAGAAGACATTTAAGGAGATGATTTCTAGGTTCCCTTTAAGCAGTAAAGAGCTACAAGTCTATAAAAGGCTATCTCATTACAGAGATCATTTTACAAGAGATTTACAAGGGTTCTTCTGGGTCATCCAGTCCAATCTCATTTCCAAGGCAGTGAAGTTCATTCAGCATCATAATAATACCTTACATTTAACACGACTTTTTTGATCCTTAAATCAGTTAGAGCCTGTCTCGTCTGTTACAGTTTACAAAATGTGATCTGGCTTGACATTCTCCATAGGTCCGAGAATAGTATAAACATGTCCACTTACCATATGTGAGACTGAGACTGAGAGAGAACATGGCTAGCCTAAAATCCCACAGACAATAAGTGGAAAGCAAATGTCATTTCTCAATTCTTCTGGACCATATTCTAGCTACTTGCACAGCACAGGTGCAATTTTTAAGAACCAGTGCAAAAATCCTGCAAAGCAGCCAAAGTAGAAAAATTCATGCTCAATTTTTAAATATGCAAAAATTATGCAAGTTTACAGCCGTGCCCAGGGTTATGCCACTAATGAGCAGCAGAGTCAGAGCACGGCATATATTTTCTCTCTGCGATTATGTTCTTCTGACCACACAACTGGTGCCTGAAACTTTTAATTATAGGAGTTCTTTGCTTATCAAAACTATGTTATTACTTGACTATTTGGGGAAGAGTTGAAACAATTTTACTTGTCTTGACTCAGTACAGTTGTGCTTTTTCAAGAGTACATATTAGTGAGTCATACTTTACACTTAGGAAAGGTAAGCAAAGATAAACATTAACTTTTAAGTTAATATAGACACAGTAATATAACTGTTAGATATCAGCAATGAAACTGCTGAAAGGGAAAGAAGTGAAACTATTAATAGCTTAAAATGCTTTAAATGAAACAGAATACTTTCAGATTTTATTAAAACTTGAAGACTCAAGAGGTAAAAGTTATCTCAAAAAACACTATTATGGAATGCTTAGAAACACAAATTTTCTGAATCACCGTTTTAGGAATAATTAAAATTCACATTTGTCCTAAACCTTCTCAGGTGCAGAAACAAGAAGGGTGAACATGGGTGAGAGAGTCAAATTATGTCAGAGGGGAGAGAGATGATATGCCAGATACTCCTCTCAGCAGCTGACTTAAAACAAAACATCAAACCAACCCAAGATAAGCCCAGGAGTGGCTTTGTGCTGCAAAGGAAACGGTTTCCACAGTCACGTATCAGTACCTTGAACTGTCCACATCTAATTGTAAACGCACTTGTTTAGCAGGTTGGCAAGAGTATTCCTTAATACATCCCAATAAGATGTCCTACAGATGGACCAGGATTTCTTTCCCTAGAAATCTGACCTTAGATTTATTTTTCCCATACCTAGGTTGCTCCTGTACCTAACAGCTTGTTTCTCTTTTTTATGGCTTAATATGAAGAGTCTCAGAGTTTCCCTGGGACATCAAGGCTTCCAGCTTCGTGCATTTAAAAAAGGAGAGAAACACAGGCCACTTATCACATGGTTCCCTGAGGGTACTGCAGGGAACTCACAGGGATGCTCTGGGATATTTGAATTTTTCGAAAGACAGATGTACTGAACATCTGTTGGAGACTACATAAACTAGTAGGTGAGGTAATTCACAGCTTCAACAGTAGTAGCTCATGCTATATTTGTTTCATTAACCTCTTATCTTTGAAAGTTGGTTGTCAGCAGGTACTAAAAGGAACAGCACAGTTCTCAGGGTGGAAATATTATTTGCAGGTGGACATGATAAAGAAAGGGGCCCTGGTGGCATAGAGGGCTATGCCCTGGGCTGCTAGCCACAAAACCAGCACAATGAGTCCATCTGCTGTTCCGCGGAGAAAGGCAGGCTTTCTGCTTCCACTAAACCTCGGAAATCCCGGGGAGTCCTATAAGGCCACTGCAATGGAATCAATTTGATGGCAGTAAGTTTGGTTGGTTTCGGGTAGATATAGATGTGTATATTAAGCCCTAGGGAATCGTTGGGCTTTTTTTGTTTGTTTATTTGTTTGTTTTAAAGGATAAAGCAAGTAGAACTTTTTCAAAACTTCAGAAAAATTAAATGGAGGCAGAAAAGGAGGAAAGAAGAAACTAAGAACATGGGAGAAACAGGAAAACAAACACAAAACTAGCAAAGTGCAGACTTAACTCCAATGTCTTCCTGCTGGCATTGAAAATCTAAAGGAAACAGTAGGAGTAAGAAAATAGCGTTTTGGTTCTACTCCTGCTAATTTTGGGGCTATGTGACTTTGGGAAGACCAGTTTAATTATCTATAAAATGGGAAAATTAAAATCAATGCTCTCTATGTTAACTACCAATTATAAAATTCTATGGGGCTAATTAAAAATGTACTAAAATCAATCATCTAACCCACTTTAACCTAAAACCCACTGGCCGTGGAGTTGATTCTGACTTACAGAGACCTTCTAGGACAAGGTAAAACTGCTGGATAGGATTTCTAAGATTGCAAATCTTTCCAGGAGCAGAGCGTGCTATCCTCCCATGCAGTGGTTGGTGGGTTTGAACCACTGACCTTTCATGTAGCAGCCTAATGTTTAACCACTCACACCGCCAAACTCAAAACCAAACTCCCTACCATCCAATGGATGCTGACTCATACGTGGGTTCCCGAGACTAATGGGAGTAAAAGGCCCACTCGTTCTCCCGCGACCTGCTGGTTGTTTTGAAATCTGGACCATATAGATTGCAGTGTGACCACTATACTACCAGGGCTCCTTCATTTATTTTAGAAAACTTGAGAGAGAAGCACAGATGAATTCCAAAGTAAGTAGAAAGAAAGCTGTAATCAAAATGGGCAGAAATCAATAAAATAGGAAATTAACAGAAAACAAAATCAGCAAAACTAAAAATTGGTTCTTTGAAAAAAATATCTGACCAATAAACCTCTAGCCAGCTATTTAAGTAAAAAAGAGAGAGAGAAAATAAGCAAACAGTTCATATGGAAAATGAAAATGAGGTTATAACAAATGATCCCATGCACATTTAAAAGGGAAAATTATGATCAGCTTGATACTCACAAATATCCTACTGTCAAAACCAGACAAAACTATTACTAGAACGGAAAATTACAAATCTAAATCTCACATGCTTTCAATTTCAAACTTTAAATGCTCATTTTTGGCATATATATTTTACAGCCTTGCTTTAATTTTTAGTTTAACCTTAAATTTTACCTTTAATTTGCAATCTGGCTTTAGTAATTTATTAATCCCAGGAGCTTTTGTAGTTGATTCTTTTGGAATTTCCAGGTAGACAGGCATACCACCTATAAACTCAAAACCCACTGCCATTACGTCAATTCTGACTCACAGTGACTGTATGGATGGAGTGGAAATGCCCCGCTGGGTTTCTGAGGCTGTAAATCCTCATGGGAGCAGAAAGCCTCATCTTCCCACAAAATGAACAGCAAAAAAGAGAAAATACTACATAAAGACATGAAGGCACTTTAAATGCATGTTGCTAGCTCTTAAATGCTTCCTCCCTGGGGTAGAAAGGGGGAACCGATCACAAGAATCTACATATAACCTCCTCCCTGGGGGACGGACAACAGAAAAGTGGGTGAAGGGAGACGTCGGACAGTGTAAGATATGACAAAACAATAATAATTTATAAATTATCAAGGGTTCATGAGGGAGGAGGGATCAGGGAGAGAGGGGGAAAATGAGCTGATACCAAGGTCTCAAGTAGAAAGCAAATGTTTTGAGAATGATGATGGCAACAAATGTACAAATGTGCTTGATACAATGGATGGATGTATGGATTGTGATAGGAGTTGTATGAGCCCCAATAAAATGATTTAATAAAATAAATAAATAGCCCTACGGGTATAGTGGGTAACTCCTTGGACTGCTAATCACAGGGTCAGCATTAAAAACCACAGCTGCTCCCAGGAGAAAGAGGAGGCTTTCTACTCCAATAAAGACTTACATTCTTGGAAACCCAGGGGGCAGTTCTAGCCTATAGAGTCACTGAGTCAGAACTGTCTCAATGGCATTAAGAAAGAATAAAAGAAGCTAATTCTGGGAAGGGCAAAATTGTATAGATGGTAAAATGATCAGTGTTTTCCTGGTAAAATACTTGGTGATCTTCATTGACATTTCTATTCTGCTATTCTCTATGCTTTTTTAGTCAGCAAAAATATCAAATTATTGGGTGAGAGAAAAAAGAAAAGCTAAGCACTGTGAAATTTACTTTGCATATTGTTTTACTTAATGAAGTGAAATAGATTGCTGATTGAGAAATTCAAGATGCAGAGAGATTAGACAATTTACCTAAAATCATACAGCTAGGTCATATTTTTTAATTTAGGCAGGCTTGTTTGTGGAAAAGTTTATATTTACAAATCTCTCTACTGCTTCCTGGAATTTTTCTGCTCTACTAATGTACTTTTCTGCTAGAGTTAGAGAGCCAAAAAGAACATGCTCTGCTTATCTTACACTGAAAAACTCATGAAAAATGCACCCCTCAAAGGTGTAATATTGGATGATTTTAGGGCAAGATACTGAATGATACAGGCAGCATCAAAAGAAAATAAAAAGAATACAGAATCACTACCAAAAAGTACCAGTTGATATGCAACCATTCCAAGAAGCAGCATGCGCAAGAATCCATGGTCTTACAGGAAGCAGCTCAAAGCTGTACTGAAAGCATTAGCCCCAAACAAGACTCCTGATACTGAGGGAACACCAATTGAAAGGTTTCAACAAGCTGATGAAGCACTGGAAGCATTTACTCATCTATGCCAGGAAATTTGGATGACAGCTACTTGGCCAACTGACTAGAAGAGATCCATATTTGTACCCATTCTAAAGAAAGGTGATCCAAGAGAATGTTCAAATTATAGGACAGCATCATTAATATCACATGCATGTAAAATTTTGGTTAATATCATCCAACAAGTTGCCAGAGAGAGGTTCAAGTTGGATTCAGAAGAGGATAAAACACAAGGGATACCATTGCTGCTGTCAGAGAGATCTTGGCTAAAAACAGAGAATAGCAGAAAGATGTTTACTTGTGCTTCACTGACTATGCAAATGCATGTGAAAGTTGGATATTATTGAATAAGGTAGACTGAAGAAGAGGTGATCGTGGTGCTGGTAAAGAATATTTTAAGTTCCATGGACTGCCAAAAGAACAAATGGATCTGTCTTTGAAGAAGTATAGCCAGGAAGCTCCTTAGAGGCAAGGATGGCGATTCATCTCACGTACTTTGGACACGTTGTCAGGAGAGACCAATCCCTCCAGAGAGGCAAAATATAAGGACAGTGAAAAAGAGGCAGGCCCTTGACCAGATGGATTGACACCGTGACTGCAGCTCTGGACTCCAGCCCCAAAACAATGGTGAGGATGGTGAGTGACTGGAGCGATTTGTTCTGTTGTACACAGGGACCCTGTGCGTTACAACCGGCTTGGTGACACATAACAACAACAAATCTTGCAGCAACAGAAAAATGCTCTAAATTGTCAAATAACCCAGGAAGAAATTAATTCCAAAAAAATTAATTCTGACTTGTATATTAGGGATATAATATATATGTGTCATTTCAGAAATTCTGAATTAATACATACTTTATTACATTAATACATACGTAACTAATGAACACATTTCAAAAGTTTAAGTTAATCCTTACTGAAAAGCTATGAATAACTTAAAAGAGCCCTTGTGGAAGAGTGGGGCTGCTAACTGCAAGGTCAGCGTTTAGAACCCACCAACCACTCCATAGAAGAAAGATGAGGCTCTCTGCTTCTAGAAAGATTTACAGGCTCTGAAATCCCTAGGGGCAGTCCTACTCTAGCCTATAAGATCGTCATGAGTCTGGATCAACTCAGTGGCATTGAGTGTGGTTTGGTGTTTGGTATAAATAAGTACAAGGCGCCCGGGTGGAGCTCAAGTATACATTGGACTAACTGAAAAGTTAATGGTTCAAATCCACCAGCTGCTCTGAAGAAGAAAGATGCAACCAGTGTCGGTTCCACTTAAGATTTACAGCCTCGAAATACAGAGTCACTCTGAGTCAGAAGTGATTCGACGGCAGTGGGGTTGGTGGGAGATGAATACCTAATGCATTAATATATGAAGGTGAAAAACAAAGAGTGTGGGATGGTGGAAACAGTCCCATACTTTCTGCTCCAATGTCAATCAAATCTCTCTCCTCACTGCCACTGAGTCTATGTCTACTCACAGCGGCCTGACCCTACCCGGCAGGGTAGAACTGTGCCTGTGAGTTCCTGAGACTGTAATTTTTTGTGGGTGTAGAAAGCCTGTCTTTCTGACATGGAATGCAGCCCAATGCACAGGGCTCCTCATATCTCACTCAGTGAAAGAGAAGCAATCAGTTGCTGGTCCCCTCAATCCCCTCAAAATGACATATGTAACTATTTCACCTGTTTGTTCTCTGTACAATCCATTATATTGTTCTCCGATTTCTTACAACCAGCAGGAACAGGACATAGCAAAATTTCTTAGCAGTTTTCTCCTAAAAATCTGGTTGTTAGCCAGATACAGTAGCACATATGTTAACTTAGCCAGCAAAAATATCCCAGAGTATCATGAAGAGACTGAAGTGGAACCAGTGCGCCAATGAATAAAGCAGTTAAATATTGTTAAGACAACTCTTGCTGGGGTGGAAAGTTTAGGTGAAATAGTTACACCTGAAGGGCCCATCTATTTCACACTTCATCATCTAGAGCATGTCGCTGTTAATAAGCCACAGGCCACCCATGTGGTGAGGACCCAGACTCGGAAGCACTCCTGGGTCTAGCCATCATGATGCTGGTGTGTGGTCACATTGGCGGCATAATTTGATGAGCACCTGCGAGTTTCTGCTGCTTTCAAATAGCTCCCCAAACTATTTCAAACTCCTAACATTGAACTTCTGGTTCCCTAAAGTCATTTTCAAGCATCCTCTGTTAAAAGTAGAAATGGTCCTATTGGATTGTGGCTTATATCAAAATGTGCTGGGCAAAATCCCAAACAAAATTTCCGTAACTAAGTGAGTTTAGGAAGTGCTGGATTAAATAAAGGTAGACTTTTTTTTGCCCCAGATGGATACCACTAGAGATTTCTCCGAGGCCATAAGATAGCAATGTTTATTTTGAAGGCAATTGGTTTTTTGAATGTAGGATACAAGTGGAAAATGCTACTCTTTCTCATGGCTGCTCCATGAAAATCCACAGTTTAGCTGCATTTTTTGCCAGCCTTCTTAGAGAAATTATTCTGGTGATCTCATAGAGATAAGTAAATAATCTCTCCCAGATATTAAAATCTCAGATCCACAGTGATAGCCAACCTCTCACAGACAGCATGAGAAACTGCTACAAAGGAAAGGGGTTGGTTTCATTTATATGACCAACTCTCCCTCCTTTCCCACACAGTGGCCTGTCGTGGCCTTTAAGGAATACAGCACAGGGTGAGGGGACAAGAGATAAAGGACAGAAAAAGTCTCCATGTGGCATCAGGGCCCTGTCATATCTGGCAGATGAAGAACTGGGGTATCTCCTTTCTCGGCGACACCGTACTAATCTGCCAGAGTCTCACTAGTGGTTTTTCGTGTTTCTTCCCAGCTGTGGAAAAGCACCAGTCCTCATTTCGCTCTAAGCAGGTCTCCTTAAGTTCACTTCCTCTCTCCCAAGATCACTGACTCCAGGATATTGATGACACTCTCTAAATTAATCATTCTCCATCCTGACTATATCTTAGAATCATATGGGGAACTTTCCAAAAAAAAAAAAAAAATGACTGCCCTGTCTTCACCTCCAGAGATTCTAATTTTACTAAACTTCAGTGGGTTCTAGGGACTTGGCATGTTTTGAAAGCTTCCCACGTGGTCACTAATGTGCAGTCACGGTTGAGCCGCATTGGCTCCTTATAACTTCTCATAAGGCATTCTCACAACTTGACTTGCTAGCCTTCGAAGGAATTCTTTTATAATGTTCTTAGCCCTTGAGGTTTCTGCGGTAACTGAGAAGACTGGAAAAGCCAAATTGAAGATTCTATACAAGAATTTCTAAGGATGTTAAAATATGCATCATTTTTTTTGTTGTCCCTAGGGAACACCTTCTGGAACTATTATTTTTGATGAATATCTTTGAAAAACCCTATTTTCTGTGCTTGAACATATTGTTTCCATTCTTTTACATGAGAACATTATGGTGGATTCGGGTTTGGAGGGGCAATACGAGGGGTACCCCCCTAAAAACACAGAATTGTGCTAGGTAGAGCGGAGCTTTTGGAGTAGTGCGCATTTTTCCCACTAGCTGAGCATCTAGCAACTTACTATGAATTAGTGCACCCAGTGGCTTTGCCTGGGGAGGTTCTCTGGTTACAGTGAGTTTCACTAGACCCTCATTTTTTGTGACAGCCAATTTAGGAGAACAATGTGTGGCTGTGAACTTTTGTTTCCTGCTGGGAAAAAGGCCACAGAAACTGTTGTGATGTTGAACACGTCTTACAAGGGCAGTGCTTTAGGAGAAACTGAAGTGTACAAGTGGTTTTCTCATTTCAAAAATGGTGAAATGTTGATGGATGACAAACATCGTTCTGGACATCTGTCAACTTCCCGAATGGATGAAAATGACTCTTAATAGATTTAGAGTTTGTTCCACCAGGTCAGGCAGTTAATCAAGCTTTTTATTTAGAGGTTCTGAAAAGATTACATAACAAGGTATGACAAGAAAGGCCTGCTTTGTGGCAGATGGGGGTGGGGGCTAATGGTTTTGCCACCACAACAATGTACCTGTTCACGCAGCCATCTCAGTGCACTAGTTTTGGGCAAAAAACAGCATGCCTCTTTTACTCACCTGACCTCATTTAACTCCTCCTTTCTGTGAATGAGGAGGAACATGAAAGGATAGTGATTTGGTAACATAAAAGAGGTGAGGGAGAAAAAACGAGCTAGGTGCTGTCAGTCATCCAAAAAGATGAGTTTGAAAAATGTTCCCACACATATTTGACAAATGTATTATGTGTAATGGTGAGTACTTTGAAGGTGATAAGGTTGTTTTCTAAAAAATTTAAATACATAGCTTTTAAAAAAATCCAAGTTATTTTGGGTACCCCGCCTTGTACTTTTTCTCTTTATAGAATAACAAATTGCCCACCCTTTATACAAATCTAACAAGATTACCACGAAAATTGATAAGAATCTATTTAAAGTACATGGTGGCTTTGTTTTAAATATATAGTAAATGGCAACAACTATATTTTAAAATAAGGTGCTCAATAAAGTTTTGTTCAACAGAATGATGTGACTAAATTATTGGATAATATTAACAATTCAGCAAATGTCATGTTAATTATCCCCACTGATATTCACGAGAGTCTGAGAAATAAATATGATTAATTTACAAAACAGAAGAAATAGAAAAGGGAGCAGAGAAAGTTAAGATTGGTGCTTTTCCTGTGTCAAATTATGTGCAGGGCTGCAAAATAACAAGTTAGTGATATCCGTGAATTGTCAATTGTATCAGAACTTACTAAGATGACTGTGTTGATGAATGTTATATGTGGCCGGGCTTTGATTTGGCAGACACTACGCAATCACCTTTCATTCTGGGATCTGATGTGGGAAGGCAGTCAGTTAGAAAAGGAATTTCCTTGAGTGTGGACCTGCATCCATTTTTATAAGTCAATGTTATGGCAAAGTGTTTCTCTCTCTCTCTGCCTGCATTTCTTTTGTTGCCTGACCTCTAGGGCTCAGTGTGCAAGCCTGCAGAAGCCTCTCGTCTGTTGCCTGACCTGTAGAGTTCGGGCTCGTCAACCCTGCAAACACATGCGCCACTAGAGGGCTTCGACACGTGCTTGACTCACAGATGCCCCACAGCTGCAAGTGTCATTTCCTTGAAGGACATTTCTCTCTAGATAGATATGTGAGTACATTTCTCTGGCTTTGCCTCTCTAGAAAACCGAGGCTAACAAAATGATTCTGACAAAAAGCCATCACAGTTATGCTTTGTCTGCCAATAAACTGTTTAGTTCTGCAGTACTCAAGTTTAAACTGAAGATAACACGAGCGTATTTTATTGACAATCAAATTTTAAGCACTCAGATAAGCACCAGTTACTGCAAAGTCAGTTGGCTGAAAGTTAATTTTGTGCCAATGTCTCTATCATTAAGCATAGATATCCATGTACTGTCTCTTGATAGGGGGCTTAAAAAAATTCATGGAAAAACTCCATTTATCTTTTAATTCCTTTTTTTTCCCAGAAACTTTTTGAAGTCTTCTCATATATAAATAAAAAAACATAATATCTTAATTATATCACCAGCGGTCAGTAAATCTTTGTGGAATCATGGCCCACTCTTTCCACAGAATGTAACAAACTTGGTTTTGACTCCACGTTATTAGTATTTCTCTGTATGAGTGAAACAAACACCTCTCTAAATAATACTGGTCACCCTGAGGTCTGAGGTACCATCTAAGATAAAAATTATTATAGGAGAAATAATGACCTAATGAAGATCTCGATGAATCATGGCTACAAACAATTGTTTTCCATAAACTATTCGAACATTTTGTAAGAGCAATGTTACTGTTTTGTATCAGATTTTTCAGATTTGAGTTTAGCAATTCAAGTGATCCTAGGATACTATAAAGCAAATGACTCCATTTCATAAATGCTGTAGAGCCGTGTCTCCACAAATTTATGGTTAGGAATATTTTCATAAAGCAGCATGTTTATTTTGCTTCATCAGAAATCTCAAACATTGGGGTTAAAACCTATTTTTCTTTCTTCTTGAGCAACCTTAAAAAAAAAATCAACAACTGGCAACATGTGTTTATAAAAGAAAATCATTATCATTTTGTTTTTAAAAATTACAACATCCAATAAATATTCTGATCGTGCTCTCTAAAATGGAATATTTTCTACCCTTCTTTCAGTTTTTCTAAGAGGTCCTTATAATAACTCTATATCTTCATTCCACCTAAAAGTTAAACTGACCCTAAACGTCTAGAAAATCTGGTTTAGATTTGATAAGGATACCAATGAATTAAGTAGCTTGGAAGAATAAACAATACTTTTCAAAAAGATAACTGAAGAAATTAATTTGATTATCTTATTATATGAATATTACATATTACATTGTATTTTTAAAATAAAAGCTGTACCATGGTATTAGAAGATCAAGAAAATTCATATTTACTTTAGAAGTTGTTAAATAAAGCCATAGTGGCAAAGAGTAGTTAAGTATTTGAGAGTGTTCGTTTTTACTGAGTACTTACTTTGTATATAAAAAAAAATTATTTTTGATATTCTTTTTGGATGACCAAAATTCCTTACTTTGGATCGCCAACTAAATTTGATTTTCCTGACCTCCATGCTACCTTCCCATGAAAAATGTTATTGGATTAATGGCTGAAACTCCCAAGTGAGAGAAGAAGCTGATGACTGCCCCCAACGTGCAAAGAACTGGCAGATGTTGGACTTTGGTTCAAATCTCTTGCCTGAAGGGTGCTCAATGAATGATGACCTGAACCTACCAGATATTTTCTATGTTAATGCCCTTCTTGCTTCATTATGTCATGCATTAATCTGGTAGGAGTGGTTCTACTTTTAAGAATGAATATTATTGGAAGTTTTGCCTTATTACCAACTCCTATTGTTTGTGTAAATAACATCCAGTCACTTGAGAGTTTAATCTGTACAAGTCAAAAGTTCATGTATTTCGGTTCATAGCTGGCCTATACTTGTATAATTTCCTTTTCTCAACATTGTTTTAAATTTCACACTATTGGCTAATCTAATGACACTATCTATGCATAATGGTTATGCGTTAGGGTGCTAACCACAAGGTCAGCAGTTCAAAACCACCAGCCACGTCTTCAGGGGAAGGATATGGCTTTCTACTCCTGTGAAGACTTGTCCGCTTGGAGATTCATATTGGCAGTTCTACCCTGTCAGTATGTGCTATCCTTGACGTAATGACAATGGAAGTGATGCTCCCCGGGTGATAATTGATAATGTTCTCTAATGAAATAACAATGATGTCTCTACAATGAACTAGAGGTATATAAACCATAGATGCATGGATAGATTTTTGGCTTGCACTTAATTCTAACCCAATCTAAAAACAACTAGTTTTTATGATGACCCTGCTTGATGCTCACCTTCATGGAGAGATACTGAAGATAGGGATGCTATAGCAAAGTATGAAGAAGAAGCTAGATGGTGCCAACTTTCCGAAAGAATCGCTTCTGGGGTCTTAGAGCCTGTTTTCTCTCTAAGTGAGGCATCAACTTAATCTACATGGAAGAAGCACACTAGTCTGTGTGATCCAAGGATTGTAAAAATATAATCCAAATCTAAACCAAATCTGGATGACACTGGGAGCCTAAAAATCCATTTGCAGAGTTCACACATGGAATAAACACTGGTGAATCCCCTTTGATCAGAGATGAAGGGTATGACTAGTCCTATTATCAGATAGAGAGCATTGCAAAGTTGATTATGGCAAACATAGTTAGGTTAGGTTAAAATGTAATATCTTATCATTTCTCAACTTTAAAATGGGTCCCATCTGACCCATTTTAAAGTTGTTTCAAATTTTTAAAAAGTGAAAGGAAATATATGTGGATTAAACCCTCTGACCATAGACCAGGGATGTGAACAGCCGTGCTATCATGCAGACTGCACTAGAAAGTAGATTGCTGAAGATACAATTAGGTTAAAATGTATAACGCTTGAATTGGTTGATGTGATTGAATTATTCAATTGTAGGATATGTGAATTATATGCTAATAAAACTGTTGAAAAAATTGACTATTTCAGTTATGGTTCATAACATCAGAGCATGTATGAAGCAAAGAAAAGAAATGAACCTGGTATCTCCCAGGTTTCACACAAATATAACCAGCTGATTTTTGACACAAAGTGCATAAACAACTCAATGAAGGAAAAAATAACCTATTGAATAAATGATGCTAAAAGAAACGGGTATCCATAAACCTAAAAAGCCATTGCCTTTGGGTTTGTTCTGATCCCCAGGGACTCAGTACAGAAATTCTGAAGCTGTAAATCTTTACAGGAGCCAGTTTTCTCCTGCAGAGCAGCTGGGGGGCTTGAATCAATCCATAGACTAAAAAGACCCCCAAAGCCAAAAAAAAGGAAGAATTGTCACCTAAATCTTACACTTTATGAAAAAAAAATTAACCAAGAATGGATCATGGACTTAAGTGTGAGTATAAAACTTTAGAAGAAAATATAGGCAAAAAATATGTGGAGACTTAGGGTCAGGCAAAGAAAAAAAATCAAAAACAAGCAACAGACTGGAAGAAATATTTATGATCTACATATGGTATTTAGAATGAATAAAGAACATAACACAGTAAAACGAAACAAACAATCCAATTAGCAAATGATAAAAACACATAGATAGACATTTTACTGAAGAAGATATGCAGATGGCAAATAAGCACATAAGAAATGTTCACTAGCTATCAGGAAAATGTAAATTCAAACCAGAGCATCATATCACTATACAATTTTCAGAATGGCTAAAATAACACAGTGACAACATCAAATGCTGGAAATGGTACAGAGAAATTAGATCACTCATACAATTACAGAGGAGCATGTAAAATGCAATACCCGCCCTAGAAAACGTAGTGCTGGTTGTTGTTAGATGCCATTGATGTACTTCCAATTCAGTGACTCTATGCACACCAACAACACCTGAGCTCACTGTCTTAATCACTGTGTCAATACATCACATTGAGGGTGCTCTCCTTTTTCACTGACCAAATATGATAGCCTTCTCCACGGAGTGGTCCCTCCTAATAAAATGGCCAAAGTATATGCTAAGAAGTCTTACCACTCTCACTTTTGGAAGCCTTCCGGCTGTACTTCTTCCAAGACAGATTTGTAACATCTTCTGGCAGTGCATGATATATTCAAAATTATTTATGCCCACACCATAATTTTAAAATGTCAATACCACAATTCAATGCCATCATTCTTATCGCTTAAAATGCAACATGTAATTAACACAAGATACAGCGATTGTACTCTTGAGCAATTATCCCAGAGAATGAAAGCATAATCACACAAAATTCTGTACATGGATGTTCATCAAAAACCAAACCAAATTCATTGCCATCAAGTCAATTCTGATTCACAGCAAAGCCTATGTAGGGTTTCCAAGACATATATCTTAACAGGAATCGGTAGCCTCCCCTTTCTCCTGCAGAGTGGCTGGTGAATTTGGACAGTGGATTTGAACCACCAACCTTCTGGTTAGCAGTTCAAAGCTTATTGACAGTAAGTATTCATTCTGATGAAAAATTATGGTTATTCATAGTAATTAAAATAATAGCCAAATTATGGGAATAATTCAAATACGTTTCAATGGGTGAATGATTTAACAAATTCTGGTATACACATATTATTGAATACTCGTCAATAATAATACTTTTTTAAAAGGACTATGAATACATGGAAAAACATAGATGGATCCCCTGGATCTCTAAGGAATTATATTGACTGGGGGAAAAAAAAGCCAATCTGGAATGGTCAAATATTATATGATCTTATTCAGATGATATTCTTGAAATGACAAAATTATAGAAATGGAACACAGATTATTGGTTATCAAGGGTGAAGAGGGTCGATTTGGCTTTAAAAGGAAGGATTAATGTGCTAATGGATCTATTTTGTATCTTGACTATAGTAGTGTCAATAGCCTGTCTTTGATATTGTATTATAGTTCTCTAAGATGCTAGAAGGATTTCTCAGTATTATTTCTTACAACTGTACATGAACCTACAGTAATGTCAAAATAAAAAAATTAACTTGAAAATAAATTTACTTTCCATTGAGCCCTTGGGATCAGCTCCTCTTTTTTTCCCCTCCCTCCTTCCACCTGCCCCAACCCTCATGGCCCCCTGATTGTTAATTATTTTTAAATCTCACACCAACCACTGTCTCCCTTCCCCTCTGGTTTCTGTTGTTCTCCCCCGGCTGGGTGTGTGTGGTTCTGTGCCATTCATTGCAATTGGTGGCCCCCTTCCTCCCCCCTTCCCCCTACCCTTTAGGTATCTCTATTCCCATTTCTGTTCCTGGGTTCCATGTCTTGTGAGTTTTATCTCTTGCCTACACCTATGTACATGCTGCCATCTAGTCTAGATTGGGAGGCGGCACTGAGGTCGTGATAGCAGGGGGTGAGGAAGTCTCCAGGGAACAGAGGTATATAAATGTAAATGTCTAGAAAAGAATGATGGAATATATGTATGAATATGTCAGATACAATTGGTGTATGGTTTGTAACAAGAGTTGTAAGAGCCCTCAATAAAATGATTTAAAAAGAAACTTCAGATGCCCACTGGTAGAACTTATCAAAACCACCAGACAGGGCCATTGACATAATGTGTGACTAAGCAAAGTTGTTTACCTCAATGTATAAAAACCCTACAGGTGGCAGACGCAGAGAGGACACCACACCACTCTGAGCTCTCCACCGGTTAGGCAAGCCACCTTTGATGTATTTATTGCCTGATGTGTGACTGTGTATGCCAAAATGTTGTTAGAATAAATACTGACAATACAATTTTAGATGAATAAGCATGTGAATTCAGCAAAAAAAATAAAGAAAATAAATTTTAAAAACTCAAGAATTGACTTGATGGACACTAGTTATATGTTACAGATATATACTGAATTGTTGAGAGGTGAAATTATTTGACATTTGGAATTTGCTTTAAAATACTCCATGGATAAGATAAAACGAGATTGGCAAAACATTAAAAATTACTAAGCCGGGTGATTAGTAATGGGAGCTCATTATCTAGTGCCTTTGCCTGTATGTATGTTTGATATTTTTCATACTGAACGCTTTCTTTAAACGTTTTTTTAAAACTCTTTAAAAAAGAGCAATAAAACAAATACTAGTAATAAAAGATTACATAAGTTTATCTTCTTGTTCATAATCACAGGGACCTGCCAGCTGGTAATCTGTGTCCAGCCCACCCCCATGGGCTACTCTTGTGTTATTTCTTCCTGGAAGATTTCCCTTCCTGCTAATGTCTTTGGCCTAGATTCCAACTATGCACGACAGCATAAAGCAGTCCTACACCATGCGCACAGCACCTCCACGCCCATCTCAAAGGCCACCTATTACAAACAGTTATTGTTCTAGTTTGGTGAGCATGCATTCCCTCTTCTTCAAGTCATAATAGATTCATTTCCTTTGGGACAAGAAAATAGACAGGTGACTCCGGTTTTAAAAATATCATACTGCTCTGGCCATATACTGCAATGTACAGGAATGGTCACGTCATCTAAACTGGATCAATTAGGCAAAGTGCTTCAGTCCCCAGCTTTGCACTGGAATTATTTTAAAAAGAGCATTTTCTCATCATGGTGTTGCTAAATCAGAAGACTGAAAACTCCTGGAATTGCTGGTGGCTGAATGTCTAAAACTGAGAAGACCTTTCCTAAGAAAGAAAAACCCAGAGCCTGATGATCTATGTTGCTGCTGTTGCCAACAAGTTGGCTTCAACTCATGGAGGTCTTATGTATACAGAACAGAATATTGCCTGGTCTGAAGCCATTTCTATGATCTTGACCCAATGTGGAGACTGCTGTGTCAATCCATTCCACTGAAGGCTTACCTCATTTTCAGTGACCCTCTATTTTACCAAACAATAATAATAGAATACTGGAATATGGCCACATCTAAAATTAGGCTCCCCTCAACCTTTCAGTATATGAAATAATAAACCCGAGAGGAAGACAGACAGAGAGAGACGGAGAGAGAAGAGAGAGATAAAACATATTCTCTTTAGGGTCAAGAACAATATAACATATGTACTTGCTATAATCACATCTATTCACCCTTGAATTGGAAGTCCTGTCAATTTCAATAAAGAAAAAATGGCCAAAAGGTAACATTTGAACATCTGTTCCTATAAATTTGTATACTACAAGTGATAGCTTTCAGTATAGTATTGTAAGTTGATTGAACTGAGGTACTTTTTTCTCTTGAATTGTGTATATCCCAATATTACTTGCTTAGTGTCAGGGAATCAGAGTTAATATAATATGACAAAGAGTGTTTTCAAGAGACAGATCCCTTCAAAAGATCAGAGCAGCCACTAAATCAACTTAAGAGACTGGCCCCAAACAACATCCACTCGACAATTCAATGACATTGATGGCATTTTTTCTTTCTGAGCTATCATTATCACTATTCTTTTCCAAAAGTTTCCACTGTCATTAACAAAAATTACATCTCCCTCCCTTTCTTCCTCCTGTCCCTAAACCAAACAAACCCACTGCCACATAGTCAAGTTCTACTCATGCAGCAGACCCACCCCTTAAGGTTTCCAAGACTAATCATTATGGGAACAGAAAGCCTCATCTTTGTCCCTCGGAGCAGCTGGGGGGTTACAACTGCTGACCTTTCCTTAGCAGCCCAGAGCTAGCCCACTGTGCCACAAGGGCTCCTGCCTCTCCCTGGCAACTACGGATAATCGCTGACGTCTATGAAGATAATTTTTCACTTGAACTGAAACATGAATGTCTCCAACTGCGCCGTTATTACAGATTTAATGAAGACAGTGAAACCTGACTCCTGTCCCACATCTCTATGTAGTAACACGTTTCCTTTGCTCATTTTTGAGTAGAAAAAAATTATATAAAGTATATGCATAATTATTTTTTAAATACCCTCTTGAACACAAATTAATAAAACGATTATCTCAACATCTGTACTATGACAGGGAATCAACAATGCAGTCACCAGAATAACACGTCTATATATCTGGCTTGAGGTAGAAAACATATTTACAGCAAGCTCTTTGTTTATGTCTATCAAAAAGGCAAATAAAATCCTTACTGTACTGCTGCTTCATCACAACCCACATTATCATTTAGAGCCATACGTACTGCTTACTAAAGAGTCTGTTTCCTTTCATTTGACAATCCCATATGTGACAAACTACAGCAGTGTGACAGAGTGCGGGCACAGGGTGTTAGTTCATGTTTCATGTTTACTGCTGGACGAGAACATGACGTAAACCAGCACAAACCAAAAGAATTGAGAAATACAAATTTCTAAACTTTAAAGTAAT
Source organism: Echinops telfairi (assembly GCF_000313985.2). Classification (NCBI taxonomy): domain Eukaryota; kingdom Metazoa; phylum Chordata; class Mammalia; order Afrosoricida; family Tenrecidae; genus Echinops; species Echinops telfairi. The sequence goes on from NW_022111369.1 coordinate 10,908,740, forward strand.
TGTAATACTGTCTTTCTACAACTAAAATTCATGGTTTAAAATACTTGCTGTCCTATTGACATGATGTATAGAAAGGAAGAAAACCCATTATTCCCATGATATTCCTGCTCAAAGTGCATAAATAACCAGAACTCAACCATTAAAAATATCAGACAAACTCAAATTGAGGGACAAAATAATGGGTCTCTGCTTTTAAAACAATGTCAAGTCAGGAAAGACAGGAGGAAGACTGAAGAAATGTTCCACATTAAAGGGAAACTAAGAATGACCGTTAATGAGCCCAATTCATAGCCTGGGGTTTTCCTGACACTAAAAAAGGCATTATTGAGACAACTGGGAAAATCTGAATAAAGTCTGTGGATGAGATAATAATAGCATTGTATCAATGCTAATTCCTTAATGTTGTTAATAGTATATGATTATTGAAGACAATACTGTGTGTTTTGTGGAAAAACACTCTTAAGGATTACAAGTAACATCTGCAATTCTCTCAAAGGTTTAGGGAGAGAGGAGGAGAGAGAGGAAGATAAAAGTGTGGTAAAATGTTAATCATGAGGACTTTGGGTGAAGGGAATGTGAGAATTCTTTCTACTATGCTTGTAACTTTTCTGTAAGTCTGGAAGTTATGTCAAACTAAAAAGTTAAAAGAGACCATAAAAAAATAGTTATATGGTTACAGAAAATACATATTCAAGACATATGTTTAACAAAAATAAAGTAACCTTGAACTTCGCATAAAATATAGGCCACTGGAGATCCCCTTGCAGAGGGGTCTCAGGGAGGAGACGAGCCAGACGGGGCAATGTAGCAACGATGAAAAATACAACTTTCCTCTAGTTCCTAAATGCTTCCTCCCTTGCCCTCTCCCCCCACTATCATGATCCCAATTCTACCTTGCAAGTCTGGCTAGACCAGAGGATGTACACTGGTACAGATGGGAGCTGGAAATCCAGGGAATCCAGGGCGGATGAGCCCTACAGGACCAGTGGTGTGAGTGGCGATACTGGGAGGGTAGAGGGAGGGTGGGTTGGAAAGAGGGAACTGATTATAAGGATCTACATGTGACCTCCTCCCTGGGGGACGGACAACAGAAAAGTGGGTGAAGGGAGACGTCAGACAGGGCAAGAGATGACAAAATAATAATTTATAAATTATCAAGGGCTCATGAAGGGGAGGGGGAAGCCGGGAGGGAGGGGGAAAATGAGGACCTGATGCCGGTGGCTTAAGTGGAGAGCAAATGTTTTGAGAATGATGAGGGCAATGAATGTACAAATGTGCTTTACACAACTGATGTATGTATGGATTGTGATAAGAGTCGTATGAGTCCCTAATAAAACGATTAAAAAAAAAATAAATTCCTCTGGGACTTTCTTAAGTCCAAGTCAAAAAATATATTTATCCCTTGATTGTTTCCACATATCAAGCAATTGCAGCTGTTGTGACCTCTCATTTGTTGTATGTAATCTGTCTCAAATTTTGGTCCAGCAATGGGGAACAATGGCTTGACTATCCCTAACATGCTGATAATTTGAAAACCATAGAGAATGCTTTGGAAAAAAACACTTTTTTTTCAAAGCATTATCTCACTGATTCAAGCAAATAGGAGGAATAATAAATACCTCTAACAAGCAATATTTTGAGATGCTATGTTGTTACTTCACAATAACCTAAACAAAGCCCATTGCCCTTGAGTAGATCCCAATGTGTATGTAGCAGCCCGAGAGAACAAAGTAGAACTATTCCAGAGGGCTTCCTAGATGTCAATCTTTACAGAGTAGATTGCTACATATTTCTCCCAGGAGCGGCTGGGGAGTTCAAACTACCAATCTTATGGTTGGCAGGTGAGTGCTTTACACACTGCATCACCAAACCCCAAACTAAGCCCATTGTCAACAAACTGATTCTGATTCATAGGGGCCCTAGAGGACAGAGTAGGATGACTCCACCACTCGAGTGTTTTTTTACTTTATCACTGGTATTGCAAATAAAAAAAGAAAAAGACAAGAATATACTATTCAGAGGTCTTCAATCTAATGTGAAAGAGTATGTGTGTGTGTGTATATGGATATATATACAGACGCACCTGACCTTTGAACAACATGGAAGTTAGGATCCCTTATCCCAGCTGCACAGTTGGAAATCCAAGTATGACTTTTGACTCCCATAAAATTCAACTACTGTTGATCTTACTGGTAATATTAAGTCAACATATATTTTGCATGTTATATGTATTACATATTGCCTTCTTACAATATGAACTAGAGAAAAAAGTTATTAACAAATTCATAAGAGAAAATACTTTCACAATGCTGTACTGCATTTACTGATACTCTTTGAAGTTTACAGCACATACAAGATGGATCATCTACATGTTGAGTTGGCTGAAGAGGAAGAGGGAGAGGAGGGATTAACCTTGTCCTGGAGTGGTGTGGGGAGCGGTGGAGGGGGAGGGGAGAGGTGAAGGATATGGGGGCGAGGCAGGACCAGCAGGCGTATTGGTGTAACTTTACAAGAATATATGGAAATTACTGTCTGGCTTTTTGCCTTTTCACCTCTCTAAAAACACTTCTGTTTCTGGTGCCAATCCTTCTTCAACCATTTGCCGTTGTTTCAGTGCACACATCATACGCTGCCTCAAGTCAATTCTGCCTGACTCATAGTGATGCTACATAGTGTTTCCAAGGCTGTAAATCTTTACAGGAGTAGACAGCTGCACCTTTATTCCTTGGAGCAACTTGTGGATTTGAACTGCCAACCTTCTGGTTAGCAGTCCAACAGCATTGCCAGAGCACATATCATAGCACACACACACAGACACACACACACACACACACACACACACACACACATACACATACATATATATTCTATATTCTACATACCTATTTTGTGCTATGTTACCTACATATATTTAGTCTAGTCTATATTCTATATATGTTGATCTAGAATATATTTATTTTCTATATAAGTGGATCTATGCAGTTCAAACCCATATTGTCCAAGGATCAACTGTATATGCATACACATATATGTACATCTGCATGGAGCCCTGGTGGAGCTGTTGGGAAAACATTGGGTTGTTAACCAACTACAATATCCAAAGTTCAAACCCAGCCACCCCTGCTTGGGAGAAACACAAAGCTATCTGCTCCCATAGACATTTAAAGGCATGGAAACCATGTATAGCATCATTAGGAGTTGGAATCGACTCTATGGCAGTTTTTGGTGTATCTATCTATTTTTAGCAATACATAGTGTCATGTTCTGGCCCCCTTTGAAAAACCACACCCACTTTCATCACATCAATTCAGACTCCTAATAATCTCATAGGACAAAACAGAACTGTCCCTTTGGGAGTGGTTGGTGGGTTCCAGCCCCTGACCCTGTGGTTAGTAGCTCAATATATATACTATTATCCAACCAGGACTCCTTAAGTCACATATCCAAAACAATACTCACTGGAGCAGTTCTACACTGTTCTAGAGTCACTGTGAGTCAGCATTGACTCAATGGCAATGAGTTTGGCTTTAGTTGATAGAGATGGTGTTGTTAGATGCCGCCGAGTTGGTTCCAACCCATAGAGAGGTGGTCCACAACGGAACAAACCACTACACAGTCCTGCACCATCCTTGCAAGTGTTCCTATGTCTAGGCCCATTGTCATAGCCCCATTGTCAAGACATCTGCTTGAGGGCCTTTCTCTTTTTTGCTGCCCCACCACTTTACCAAGTTACTCTAGATTGGCAGTGTTGAGTACGTTGAGAATGCTTGGGATGTTCATGGGAAAGAGAAACTAGTTTAACTTGCAGTGTTCTATTCTATACAAAAGAAATTAGTATGAAATAATGTTTAGTATTAGATAATAATAATTAGATAATAGATAATCATAATAATTATCTAATTTATTAGATAATAAAATTAGTATTAGATAATAAAATGCATCCAGTGATTTTAAAAGTTAACTATACATAGGGTGGAAAATTAGGAAATATCAGAAGGATACAACAAAATAATAAATTACAAAAGCCAACGGACTCAGATAAACCAAACTCACTGCCATGGAGTCAATGCTGACTCAAAGTGACCCTGTAGGGTGGAGTAGACTCGCCCCATGTGGGTTTCCAAGACAGTAATTCTTTAATGAATTAGAAAGTCTTCTCTTTCTCGCTTGGAGGGGCTGCTGGTTTCAAACTGCTGACCTGTGGTTAGCAGTCCAACAAGTAACTGATTTGCCAACAAGGCTCCCCAGCTTAAGAGAGTCATTATTAAACACTTGGCATGAAGAAATGGAAACAATGCTGGGGATTCTCGGAAGAGAAAATCGCAATAGCCAGGACGCAGAGACGAGAAACCATATGGGGCCACCAGGGTATGAAAATAACAACTGAGAAGTAAGTTTGGAGGAAAACATGCAGGTGGTAGAAGAAGAGACTGGAAGAGATCATAAAACAAAATTTACAATTATGAATTCATAAAATATAAAAATCATGAGCAAGTTAATTCTACCCTGGCAGAACCAGCTGATATTATATCATCATTAGTTCATGAAGACCACAGCTCTATGAATCTGTTTTTTTGTGGTTTTTTCCTTTTTCTTTTTGTCTTACTTTATTTATTTTCATCGTTTTATTAGGGGCTCATACAACTCTTATCACAATCCATACACACATCAATTGTGTAAAGCACATTTGTACATTCATTGCCCTCATCATTCTC
>NW_022111369.1:10913554-10918218 GCF_000313985.2 Echinops telfairi
ATCCCCCAGTTTCACAGCAGGAGACCAGACCTAGCCAAACTTGCAGAACCCCAGCCTCTGTTCTCAGTGCAGTTGGTTTGACTAACCAAGAGATGGCTCAGAAGCCCTCGCAGCAACCTGTTGGTTCTAAAAGGCCAGAGCCTCGTTTTGAAAGAGTAATACAGCTTCTATCAGGAACATTTAACCTAAATAGTCAAGGAATTAAAAATGATACTGAAGTTGATCAGAGTTGTGAGGAAAAGCCAAAAGCGGTAATTGAATCAGAAATTAAGAGTGGCAATTGGGATCCGCTGCCTAAAAGAACTAAAGGATGTTTATTAGGAAAGTCCAACCTAAATTCTCAAGGTGTTCAGGTTACTGCTGAATTACTGACCAGGATTATGAAAAAATTAAGGCAGTGATGAAATCTGATATGCCATGGTTTTTAAAAGAAGATCGTGTAAGCCAATTTTTGCTTCCCTGCATCTCTAGAGTAAAAGTTCATGCCTACCAAGAAAGAGTACTTAAGTCTGACCACCCTTTAAATGAAGGGGTCTTCTGGAATGCTGTTGTAGGGAAACAACAGCGCCCCCGCATGGAGTTAAAAATTGAAAGGAAAAGGTTTTTAAACTTTGGATATAGGGTCATTGCCTTAATGCATTCAGGTGGGCCTAACACCCGCCCATTAACTTCCCCTAAAGCCAGCATGGAAGGAATAAGTGAAGTTAACCAAAAGAGACTATTGCAAGATTGTAAAATCATACAGTGTAAGAAGCCTGAAGGGCAAAACGGATTAATTGAGCCTGTAACCTTACTGGTAAATTTGGAGAAACAATGTCTGTTTGGTAAGTTACTTCAAGAACAGCCGAACAAATTTATTAAAGATTTTTTTCAGTCTTTCAAAGTATAGTAAGCTGATTAGTAGTTTTACTGGTTCACGACCAAGCAAGGTAACTGAGTTTGCTAGCAGTGCTTTGAAATCTAAATTGTTAAAGCAGAAGGGGGAGAAGAGTAACTCTATGATTGACATATTTCATTTGGTCAATTTAACCCCAAAATTTTTCTCCTTACTAAAAGCTTGTAACAAAATTAGGACGGATAAACACATTTTCACTTCTACAAAGAAAACTGATCTTAAGAAGTCCCAAGAACATGGAAATCGCGTTTGGGATCCAGGTCCATTCACCTGGAGAAAGGGCTATGCATTTATATTTTTGCAGAATAACGCTGATGGACTCCCTTTAGAAGGACGCAATCACGTTTGGAGAAAGATGGACAAGGAAGAGATGGAGAAGCCACCCAATCTTAATTATAATTCCTTTTTCAGGTTAATGACACCCCGGAGAGAGGGGCTATTTGTTTATATTTTCACAGGCAAAGGAGATAAGTGAATTTCTCTTCAGCCAGCAAGGCCCAGAAGAAAGAAGGGACGCCGATGCCGTGATGTGACCCCCAAAACTTACTTATTAAAGTTACCCAAAACGTCAAGGAGACCTCGCAGATTCTTGAGAATGGCGATCGCTGATTGCTGAGATATTTCGTCCATTGCGGATGCTATCTAAGGGACACTCTGGGGCTCTATCAAAGCTGAACATTTTATACAATAATGACTGGACTATTACTACAAACTGTTGTTTTGCTGAAAGATCAAGATTTTGAACTTGTTGATTAATGCTATAATGTGATTGGAATGTAACTAATTTCTGAGTAACTCCTTACCTGGATAATGTAACATTGCATAATTGGGATTTGATTAGGAAACATTTGCAAGGGTTTAAGGGAAACATTTCATTAGATGTTGATCAGCTTAAGAAGGATATTTTCTATACATTCAAAGACAGGCTCGAGGCATCTCCTGGCTCTGATATAATTAAGCAATTGGTGAGTGGCATGGAAGGGTTGGACTCGCGAGCTTGGGCTCAAAACATTTCACATAGCTTAAGTTCTAGTATGACTGTGTTATCATAATTTTGATGCTCGCAGTCTCATGTCCCTTCTTTAGGAAGCTAAGAGATATGAAAAGAAACCATGTTGCCTCCGTGACACTTTTGAATCTTAAACATAGTGCAGAAAGGGGCAATGTGGGATACTAGCACCAAGGGAAATAAACCTGGAACTTATTCCCTGACTGGTATGGAGGGAATCTGGAAAACTGGCATTCCATGGCTAGAAGACCACCACTCTGGTAGTTGGAGATGTAGTCCAGGTACATGTTCCTGCAGTTGTCTATCATTTCCAGTTTCTCCCTTAATGCTCGGCTGCCTTAAAGTGAGCACATGGTTGATTCATTCTCCCCATAGAAGCAGACATTCCTAATTTCTCCTTTCCTTCCCGTCACAGCATCCAACCCTTCTCATACTTTCTTCCAATAGCAGATGGGCATAGGGGGTCTTTATCCTCCAGGAATGGATTCAAGATGTTTGCTATAAGCCTGCATTTTTGGCTATATTAATTGGATCATGAAGTTTTGTCTTGACAACTTTTAATGTATAGAAAATAACCATGTCACCAATGTGACTTTTAAATGTTATATATAAAACAAAAGGGGGACTTGTGGGGGGAGGTCAGATCCTTACTATCGCTGCCAGACTGCTGTCTCATCTCACCACAGGGGTGGGCCTGCTCCCTGCCTCTGGGGACAATGAACAGGCTCCTGTAGGCGGAGTTTTCACCCTACTGATAATGGTTCCTATGGAGACCCAGAGACCTCCCCCTAGACCACCCCCTCATTAATGTGTAACCTATAGTGCAGCCCCTCCCTGTAACATATGCCTCTACCTGTAATTAGTGGGCTGGCATGCCCCCAAAAGGTATATAAGCGTGGGTCAGCGAGAGAGACTCCTCCTTACTGCTCACTCCCTGGTCACTTCCCTCTCTTCCCCCTCTCCCTTGTTCTCTTGCCATCCTTCCCTTCCCCCTCTCTCCATGTGGACCACCAAGCTGGGCTGAGATGAGCAATGCTACCATGTAATGTGTCTGACTGTATTATTGTATTCTCTCTCATGCTCTCGATGACTTTAATATAATACTTATATATCTCAATTGTACAATTGTGCATTACTGAACCAGTGAGTTCTAGTAGCAGGTGGCACCCCACTCCCCATCGCCATTTTAATTTAATACTACAAATGGCGCCTAACGCATGGCAATGAGTTATATATCCCGTGTAACAATTGTACCGCCCCACCGGAATGTAGAGTGAATCGGAAAATTGTGTGAATTGAGGATCTGGTGTGGGGATTTGCAGATAAGTTGTGGAAATAGTGAATGAGTATTTTAAAGAGAACAATGGGGTAAAGTAAAGGTAAATGTGAAACTTATGGTACTACGCTCATCTATTTACTGAAAAAGACAGGGTGTAAAAGTAACGAAGAAAAGGATGCAATGTTTTCTAAAAGTAGTAAAAAGGTATAATCCATGGTTCCCGGAGGAAGGAACTTTTGATCTAGAGACCTGGGAGGAGGTCATTGTTAACTTAAAGGAAGCACACAGAGATGGGGAGAATATCCCTATGGAGACATGGTCTCTGGGGTTCAAGTTAAGATAGTTTTAGTACCTTTGCAGGAGGAAGAGAATGAGGATTATCAGTCTAGTGAGAAGTCTTGTGTGAGCTATCCAGATCTTGAAAAGCAAGCTAAAGTGTCTATGACTGAGCATGAATTAGGCGATGAAACTTTAGGAAAAACTGAAGCAGGGATTGATTTGTTATGCGAAGCCTCTGATTCTAAAAAACACCTCAAGGCCATAGCCTATATGTCCTCTGGGGACTGGAGCCTCCAAAGATTTAAAGGTGATAAAATACTAGAGGCAGTGGATTCCAAGACCTAAAGCGAGGCTATTAAGCAACCTCAAGAAGCTCCCTTGCTTTCAAAGGTAGGGAAAGCAGAGAAACAGAACCAGCAGAGTAGTGAGGAATGTCTAAGACACACAAACTTAAATCAGGTGAGAAGCAGTCAGAATGGGTATCACGCAAATGAGAAGATTTTAGGCAGAGCTGAAAAAACTGAGTCAGAAGGGGACACAGTAAAATCATCTTCTCCTCTTTTGGAATTTAGTGTAAGAAAGACTAGAGATTGTAAAACAATCAAGCAAGCCAGTGCTGGAGGTAGAGAGATTAGCTCCAAAGAAATGCTAACAAGGAGAGCAGACTCAGAAGAAGTAGTTGGAGAAGTACAAATAGAGAGATTTAAACTAGAAAGTGAGGCTTGGAAAGTGAGAAGCAAAGAGGTAGGGTACAGAAAAGCACCTTTGCTCTCACGGGTGAAGAAGAGTATATATAGCTCAAGAAGCAGATTTAGAATTCAGAATAGCTTATCCTGTTAGAATTATAGAAAGGGAGCCTGACGAGCAGCACCCAGACTGGAATCAACGGCGTTATACTGCCTTTTTCTTTAAGTTGCTAAAAGATCTGAAGCAGGTAGTCAATGATTATGTCCCAGACTCACATTTTGTAATTACCATGATAAAGGCTCTAGCAGGGTCTGAGAGCTAGACCCCTACAGACTGGAGAGCTTTAACGAAAATGTCTTTCCTCTTCAGAATATTTGCAATATCACATGCTGTGTAAGGAAGCAGTGCTGTCAAGAACACGCAAGAATGCTGAGGATGGGATAGATATAGGAATTCATCAATTGCTAGGGGGTGAGAAGTATATCACAGTTGAGTCTCAGTTACAGTTCAATGAA
>NW_022111369.1:10918318-10926475 GCF_000313985.2 Echinops telfairi
TATATATATATATATATATATATATATATATAACAGAGAATATTAAACAGAGAATATTGGCAATGAGATTTTATTATATTTAAAGAATCAACTTTTAAAATAGTTGACATAAATCCTTTTCCTATGTCTTTCATTAATATAGATGAGTATATTTGGTTTAAGAAAACCAACTCTTTAGTGAGAATTTGGTAAAGGTTTACACAACAGATCATAAGATTTATGTTACATTTTGCTTTAGTTAACTCACTGCCATGTCTTCAGGCAGCTGTACCCTGTCCTATAGGATCACTATGAGTCAGTATCGCCCCAATGGCAGTGAGTTTGAAGTTTTTTGGATGACAGTGATAAGGAAAAAAGCCTGTTCCATAGGGGAAAGAAAAGAACAAAAAAAATTGAAATATATCATATAGACACCCCATTACTAAGCCTTAAACAGGACAGAAACAAGGCAAAGACAAATCATCCTGAAAGGGGGAACCATCAGCATGAGGCTGTAATGGTGCCCAAAAGATTCATAGCTATGTGTGTAATTATGGAACATAACAAACCAAACGAAACTGTCACAAAATATGATGGGCAGCAAATCAGTTCATCACTGTTGAAGGCAGTGCCCTGAAAGGGAGACAGAGGAGGATTATGATTGGGATATATACACTGCTGCTGACAAGGACTTTATACAATGGATTCTGGTGTCCTCCAACCACCTAATTGGGTTTGACTCCTGACCATCAGCTCTGCTACCCTAATTTCCATTAAGGACAAACCTAAGGCAAGTCCCCTGAGGTTAAGACTGCCTTTCCATGCTTGCTAAACCAAACCAAGCCCACAGACATCAAGTTGATTCCAACTCATTGGGATCAATTGCCGTTGAGTCAATTCCAACTCACAGCAACCCAATAGAACAGAGTAGAACTGCCCCAGTGGCTTTCTGAGATGCAAATATAATTATAAATCTTTCTGGGGGTAGAAAGTCTCATCTTTCTCTTAAGAAGCACTAGAGGATTTGAACCAGTAAGCTTGTGGTTAGCAGTTCAGTGCATATCCTACTAAGGTCCCAGGGCTCTTTTACATAAGTTTCCTACACATATTCACTGCCATCTATATACTCACTGCCATTGAGTCAATGCCAACTCATAGTGACCCTATAGGACAGGAGAGAACTGTTCCTGTGGGTTTCTGACACTGTAAATCTTTATAGGAGTAGAAAGCCTGACTTTCTGCCAGGGAGCAGCCGGTGGTTTCTAGCTGCTGATTTTGTGATCAGCAGTCCAATGTCTAACCCCTACGCCACCAGGACTCCTTCCTACATAGGGTTTCCTTATTCTCATCTTACTCCCACAGAATGACGGGTGGGTTTGAACTGCCAACCTTTAGGTGGGGGAGGGGGCTTGTAATCTACTTCCAAACATACCTTGGAATTTAAATTCCAATGTTAGCTGACCATATTATGTATCTTATGACAGTAAATTTTAAAATTTAATAGAAAGTATGCTGTCTAGTTCTTTTAAAGGAAATAAGTTAGTGCAGTTAGAGACCAGTTAAGTTTTTTAAAATTGTTGTATGCTTTGAATATAAGAAAGATATTTTATTTTTCTTTTAAAACTCTTGAGAGTTTTAAAAAGTATTTTTGCAACTGTAAGAAAGGGATAGATTCCATATGTCTTGTCTTTTATTTCTAAACAATGCTAAACAAAAATTCTCTTACCCTTTCTAGGAGAGAAAAGAGGCTGTAAATCTCAAATATAACTTATGAAGACACTTTTAGTAAGTCTTAAGCAAGACAAAGATCAGACAAGGCACCTCAAACAGATCAGAGAGATCATCAGCCAGGAGCCACAATGATGTCCAAGGATCTACAGACATGTGGTCACTTAAACAGGATATGGAGTATAAGGGAAGCTGCCAAAGGCATGGTTGGTGGCAGATCAATACATCACAGTTGCAGGTGGGACTACAGAACCAGGAAAGGGGCCATGGTAGGGGCACACACACTCTTCTAGATAAAAAAGCTTACAAGTTTGGTTCAGGGTCCTCTAGCCAAAGCAGGTAGCCGAAGACAGAAACTCTTAGACCTCTTAACACCAAACTCCATGAAGGCCATGCCAGAAAAATCCCTAAAGGCTAGGCTGCCTTTCCTAGGCTGGCTAGGAAAGTGATAGCTGGCACACCACTCTCTAACACACACTGTCTGAAGGTATATCTCTTCACATTGCTGGCTAATGGGCAGAAAATATCCAATGGGGCTGAATCTATAAGGAGATTCCAAAATGGATTTAGGGAATCCACGGTAAACCATAGCCTTCCCCCAAACCTTGTGCTCAGAATTTAAGCTGTAACGTACACCCTGTAGAATGTTAAGGAAGAATTCCCGGAATTGAAAGAAAGCAATAGCCCATATTACTTATACAAAGCAGGCATACAGAATTAAGCATAGAAAACTATTATTTCCTGTTCACAACAGGAAATCACAAATTGATTTTCGTTTATTGTTAAAAACAATATCTTATATTAAAAGAAAAAGATCCACTACTTAATTCTCTCATGAAAAAAAAAAAGAAAAACTTTTTATTACTTCCTCTTATCTTAGAAATGTGTCCCAGGTTTAAAAACATATTTAAAACCAAGCCTTAAGAAACTTAGTGCTTGGGTTTTGAAACAGTAACTTTGTTTTTTTTGGGGGGGTTGTACAATAATGAAAACGCAAATAAATTCAACTTAAAGTTTATTCTGAGCAGTTATTCTCTGTGTATATAAAAGTCATTCTGATTTAAAAATTAAAAACAAATTTTCATAGATTAATGCCAATGAGGCTTATAAAGAGGAAGAGGAGGGAGAAGACTAAAAGATCTACTCTTGGCTAATCTTCACGTGACTGACAGAGCCCTGCTGCCCTCCTTTGTACTGATATCAACTGATACCATGAACCAGGCGCTCTCTTGCCAGGCTGCTGAAAATGTGCCCTCAGACCTATCTGCAGCCAAGAGACTTTTGAAATTTAAATGAAATAAGCCTGGAGTCTTTTTCATTAAATCATGTGGTAAAGGTTTTTGTTATTTGCTGCTTTCCTGGAGCTGGAAATAAACAAGTTTAACCAAGCTATAAAGTTGATTAGCAACTTTGGGTGGAAAGAACTGGCCAATGAAGCTGCAGGCAAGATCAAATTGGGGTCAGATTTTTTTTTTTTTTAAATACTTGTGGGTAAGAAAAAAGCCAGACCAACTTAAAATCAAGTATCTTTTTTTTTCTTCTTTGACACTACAGAGAAGTGGGTTGTTATTGCCAAAAGAAACTGTCAAACGATATGGTTTACAGGAAACAGTCTTCTGAGAGTCTTTCAGGGCAGTTCATTCTAGTTTAGTCCCAAGTTGAATGGCCAAAGAAGGGGCACAGGACTAAGCTTATTTTTTCTGTTGTTGTTTTTGAAAATCTATATTAAATAGTTTTCTGGCTTCATCTCAGAAAACTTATTCGAAGAATATCAAAGAATATAATTAAACCATTGACAAAAAAGAACATACACCTTGTCAATGAGCCCATCTTTCTCATACATTCTTTGGGTAATGTGACTTATTTATTTAGCTACTTCCTTGCTGTTGAACACTGCAATTGCTTTTGACTATGCCCATGGACATGCTATTTCTCCCAGACTGTCTTGTTTGTTGTTTTAAAAGTTATATAATCCAGAAGATGGATTACTATGCCCAAAGCATGACAGATTTATTGCTCTTGTTATTTATTATCAGATTTCTTTTCTACAGTGCTGTAACCTGTGAATTTATCAGTATCAATATATGTGAAAGCAGTTTTACTGAGCTTTGGCTAGATTGCAAAAGTGTCATTAAAAAGAAATTCAACTGCATAATTTAATTGTTCTATCATGATAATTGCTCAACAATTACGCAATACGTGTTTTTTTTAATGTCCCTTTTGATTACGGAAATGTTGAGTATATTTTGCACATATTCACCGACAGGAGTATGAAGCAGTGAATCCTTAAGTGGGCATTGTGGGTAAAAGATTAGTCAAGTAAGGAAAAAAACAACACACACAAGTCTTGATATTTGTGCCATTCATTGCTTTCTTATTTTTAGAGCCATCCCTCTGTCCCTCTTAGCTCTACTCACTGTCCATGTTCCACAGAAAGGCATTTCCCTCTTCGTCCTGCTCTGTACCTTTCAGTAGTTTTGACCAATCAGCGACACTGGCAGAAGACTGAATGGTAAGAGGAAAGAGGCCAGTATTTCTCCTTTCTTATTCCCTAGAGTGTCTCCAGCAGCTGTTGCATTTTGTCTTTGACTTTGTGTCATGCAAATAATCCAGTCACACTGTCTGCTCCCAGTCGCTTTCTGGTGTTGCCTTTTCTTTCCGGTTCTTTCATCGCCTATCTAGTAAATGCCATTTGCTGTCAAGTCAACTCGGGCTCAGGGCAACCCCATGTACGCAGGAGTAGAACTCCATCTCATAGGGTTTCCTGTGATTCTTTTGGAAGTCAATTGTCAGATTTTTCTTCCTGGGAGCACCTGGGTATATTTAAAGCAATCTTTCCATTAGTAGCCAAGTATAACTGTACTTGTGTGCCACTCAGGAATCCCATGAAGCTAACACCTGGTATTAAATTAGATATATTTGAAATGCTTAGAATGATTTGATTTTTTTAAAGGGCTCAAACTATTATCATATCTCCCATTTATGTAAAACTGACAGGAATCAAGTTTTTGCCACCTCATCTGTTTTTCAAATACAGTGAGACATGGTGATTCAGTGGGTCATGAGTATGATTTGAAAAATAAATGAGAGACTAGAATGTAAGAATGGAAAGAACAGACAATATCAGGGTTTGTTGCTTGCAAGATGGTGAACTTTAAACAAAATCTATATATGTGTTTGCGTAATTGTGGGTACATGAACAACTGTTTCTATATGTTGGTCAAAGTAAAAACGATGTGAAAGTCATCACCTTTCCTAAATATGAAAGACATGCAACGATTAAAAACACCTCCAAGTTTTCTCTCAAAAGGGTAGTCTAAAGAAAAATATCTTCTTCACATTTGTTGAATATTAAAAATAAGAAAATATGATTAGTTAAATCAGGCCACTGACCTATAACCACTGATACTAATCACCACACATCTTTCTCTAAAGCTGTTATAGTGATTTATCAATTAACAAGTTATTGCAGAGTTTAAAGCAAGCTTTGTCAACACAAGAAATATACAATAGTATAAATTAGCAGTTGTATAAGAATAAAATTAGCATATTATAAGTTGGATACAAAAAGGCAACATGATATACTTTATAGATGTAACTTAAGTTTTTATATAAAATGTTTACCTTTACCAGTCAATATTATAATATTCACATATAGCAGTAAATAGGGTTTTGTTGACTGATCAATATTATATAACTTATAAACATATTATTAAAATTTTGGTGTGAATTCTTTTATTATTGTCACATTTTCCTTTAGTTTTTATCATTTATAGAAAAATATTTTCAGTGTTCAATATTAAATAATATATATATAGAATATAGAATACAAACAAATCTAAACTATAAATATATCTGGGAAAGATGAGGGCATCTTTTGTACACAGTAAGAATGAAAGAGTGGTGCTGTATGGTGTAGCCGGTGATGTGTTGGGCTGCTAACCCAAATGTCATCGGTTAGAAACCACTAGCTGCTCCGTGGAAGAAAGATGAGACTTTCTACTCCTATGAAGAGTTACAGTCTCAGAAACTCAAGGGGGGAGTTCCGTTCTGTATGATAGGATTGCTGTAAGTCAGATTCGACTTGATAGTGAGTTTTGATGTTGTTTTGAGAAGAATTAAAAACACTATCAGCACTTACTGATGAAGATCAAGGACTGCTGTCTACAGTATGGATTACAACTCAATGTAAAGAAAACCAAAATCTTCACAACTGGACCAATAGACAACATCATGATAAATGGAGAAAAGACTGAAATGATCAAGGATTTCATTTTGCTTGGATTCACAGTTCATGGCTACGGAAGCAGTAATCAAGAAATCAAAAGATGCATTACCTAAGGAAAATCTCCACATGATCTCTTCAAAGTTTTGAAGACTAAGGATGTCACTTTGAAGACTAAGGTGCACCTGACCCAAGTCATTGTATTTTAAATGACCTCATATGCATGTGGAAGTTGGACCTTGAATTAGGAAGACCGAAGAAGAATCCATGAGTTTGTAGTGTAACGTTGGTGAAAAATATCAAAAGTAGTGTGCACTGTCAAAAGAATACACAAATTTGTCTTAGAAGAAGTACAGACAATGTTCCGTAGAAGCAAGGATAGCTAGACTTTGTCCCATGTACTTTGGACATGTTATCAGGAAAGTCAGTTTCTGGTCAAAGAGATCATGTTTGGAAAAGTGGAAGGTCAGCAAAGAAGAAGAAGCCCCTCGATGAAATGGATTGACACAGTGGCTGGAACAACGACTCCAATCTACAAACAGTTGTGAGGATGGTGTAGGATCGGGCAATTCCATTCTGTTGTATGTAGGGCTGCTAAGGGGCAGACCTGACTAGACAGCATCTAACAACAGCCAAACCAAAAACCAAACTCACTGCCATAGCATCAATGCGGACGCATAGGGACACCCTGTGGGTTTCTGGTAACTGTCTAAGGGAGTAGAATGCTCAGTCTTTCTATACAGAGCTGCTGGTGGTTTGGAATTGTCAACCAGGTAGATTACAGCCCAACTCGTAACCAGTACACTGAATAATGTTTGTAAAATACTCATTATTCTATGTGATAAGTGTGCAATAAATTTAATGCATTATTATTTTTAACATCATTATTTTGTATATTATTAAAATGATAATATATTACTCTGTAACAGCCCTGACTTCTCCAAATAGCTCACTGCTTCATGACTAGACACCACCTAGCAATAACAACAAGCATCTTGAAATGGTTTGAATCAGGGGGCAAATGTGATCTGAAAGCTCATAAAAGTACATCTATCTTGATTCAAACCACGAGCAAAAATTATTTTGATGCAAAATTTAAGTGCTCAGCTGCTAACACAAAGGTTGATGGTTCTAACCCACTAGCACCTCTGGAAGAAAAGACTTAATGATCTGCTCCAGTAACAATTTTAGTCCAAGAAACCCTTGGGGACAGTTCATTCCATCGCATGGGGTCACTGTGCTGAAACTGACATTTTGGCACACAACCACAACATACCTCTGATGCATTCAGGATGAAAGGATTTTGATTTGAGATCTTTAGGCATGCCAAAATAACTGTCACCTTGATCATTATTCTTTTGGGACACTGGCAATTAGTATGCAATCTCTTATTTGCAAACACAGAAGAGCAGCATAGTGTAAATGGTTAAGTCCATCTAGCTTAATCCTTTTAAGCCATCACCTGGCTTTAAATTTCAACTCTACATTGTACTTGTGAGACCTTGTGCAAAATACCAAACTTTCTGTACCTTAGTTTCTTCATCTGTAGAATGGAGGTGATGATACAACTTGGTGTTGTTATGTGACTATTCCTGTTAGTTGCTGTCTAGGCAGCTCAGACTGGCGGTGCCCTCATAGATAACAGAACTAAACATTTCCTCTAGCTGTTGGTAGGCTTGACCCCACAGTTGCAACTTTAGTATCGATCCATCTCCTGAGGCTTTTCTTGTTTTCAATGATCCTCTGCTTTATAAACACTAAAGTCCTTTACTAGTGATTTGTCTTTCCTGATGAGTGGCCCAAATCAGCCTGCCAACGTTGCCATCCTTGCTTCTAAAAAGAACTCTGATTTCCTTTAAGACTTATTTGTTCTGGGAGTCCGTTGTATATTCAATATTCTTTGCTAATACCATAATGAAAATGCATTAACTTTTATTGTCTCCCCTTTTCATTGTCCAATTGAGTTAATTGTTTAAGAGCCCTGGTTGCATAGTGGTTACATGTTGGGCTGCAAACTGCAAGGTCAGTAGTTTGAAGCCACCAGCCACTCTGTGGGAGAAAGACAGGCTTTCTACTCCCTTAAAGAGTTAAAGGCTCAGAAAATCACAGGGGCAGTTCTACCCTGTCTTGTAAGATCGCTATGAGTCTGAACCCACTTGATTTCTATCACTTTGGTTTAGTTTTTGCCCTGTACAAATTAATAACATTAACCAAACCGGGGATGG
>NW_022111369.1:10928244-10956660 GCF_000313985.2 Echinops telfairi
CAAAAGATATAGCGTCTGGGGTCTTAAAGGCTTAAAGACAAACAAGCGGCCATCTAGCTGAGAAGCATCAAAGCCCACATAGAAGAAGCACACCAGCCTGACTGACCACAGGTGCAGAAGGGACCAGTTATCAGATATCAAACAACTGAAAATCAGATCAGTGGGTGCCCACCTTCCTGATACGATCACTGAAGACAAACGTGTGCATAAGCAAAGGTGGTGAAGAAAGCTGATTATCAATTCTTATGAACAGTTTTGAAGCCATGGAAAATGGTTTTTGAAACCAAAAGGAAAGAGCATCAATGACACATCATGAACATGTAAAAACTGAGCCGTCATAATTTACAAAAAGAAGAAGACTTAAAAGTAATGACACTACAGGCCTTCAGTGAGCTGGTTGCAGCTTTGCAATGTGTATATAATGCCATTGCTTCATAAAACAAACTTTCTGATATTGACTAGAAATGCCCTTTCCATACTCATTCTCTCTAGTCAACTCAGGCTAACACACACAATAAACCTCATAATCATGAGCATTGACTGTGAGTTCTGTGTGGCCATCACAATGAATTATAGAACCGAGCTGAAAAGTGGAGCCCTAGTGGCATAGTGGCATATGAGTTGGGCTGCTAAATCCAAGGTCAGTAGTTTGAAACCACCAGCCACTCTGAAGGAGAAGAGGAGGCTTTCCACTCCTGTAAAAGTCACTGTCTCTGAACCACACAGGGGCAGTAAAACTCTGTGCTACAGGGTTACCATAGGCTCGCTAGGCGTCACAAACCTTTCCACGGCAGTGGGTTTGGTTTGGTTTGAGCTGAAAATTGAAGTGTGGGAGATGGAGCTGGCAAAGAGAATTCTGTATAAAAGAGAACAAAGAAATATGGCTTTCTTGTCCTGAAAGCAGCACATACTGACTTAAAATGTACTGTTTTATACCTGATTTCTCCCTTGATTTTTAAATTCCACCCCCACCCCTGAACATCTTAGCAAAATGCTGTCAAATGACCAAATTATTGGGTTGCATAAGAATCATTTTTCTGGGCCAGTCTTTTTTAGATTATCAGAGAACAGGCACATTACCTGTCTCAACATGGCTTCACGAACCCAATGAGACAGGCTACTGATGAGGATATGGTAACAATCATGCTCTGTTGTTTGGGTTAGATCTCAAAGTATTGGTTTGCGCATTGTGTTTGATAATCCCATTAAAAGACAAGAGTCTCAAATGTAATAATTTTTTAAGCTCATTTTGTTTTGAGTCCATATACACTCACTGCCATTAAGTCGATGCCAACTCGTACAGCGAACCACTAGGACAGGGTAGCACTGGCCTGTGAGTTTCCGAAACGGTAACTCTTTACCGATGTGGGCATCTTCATCTTTCTCCCACGCAGTGGTTCGTGTTTTCGAACGGCTGACCTTGAGGATCGCAGTCCAATGGGTAAACATTATGCTAGCAGGGAGACTACCTGAGCCCAAAGAGGTTATTTTGAAAATATTTTATTTGAAGTATCAGTTTCAGTTTATTACATTAGTCTATCTTTGTATATATTCCTAAATCCTTAATGAGTTAAAACAACAAAAAACGTGTAAGTATCCAAACGCCAAACAAAGAAGAAAGTGGCTTCCAATATTTAATAACAAAACAAAAAGTACACTTTCCTTAATAAAACGCTGATCAAAGTTCTGGGTTCAATTCTCAGCTCTTCCACTTTCTAGCTGCATAACCTCATGTAACCTCTGGCATATTACATCATTTCTCTCTGGCCTTGTAAAACTGAGATAACAGAATTTTTAATGTTTGATGAGTTTATTTGTAAAGTGCTTAGAGTCCCAGCACAGAGCAAGCCCCATGTAAAAGTTAAATGAGCAATACTTCACAGTCACTGGCCTATCACTTCACAGAATTCTTGATTTGAAAATTAAGTTGTTGTTTTTTTAATAGGTCGTGCTCTTGCCTTCAAATGTTTAAGAGAAGAAAAGCCAAGAAACATGACCCCCCAAAAAGAGAATAGCCCTTTAGAAATCTTCCAGAATTTCAAGAGGCTATTACTAGAAATAAATGGTTTTATAAAAATAAAATTATAAATACATTCCAATATTTTCCTTATTTAAAAAAAGATGTCATTATAGCACTTTTAAGGCAATCAATAAGCTAATGAAAATTTAAGTACTTGTCCAATTTCATGCTTTTACTAGAATCCTTTGACTTTTATTAAAAAAACTAATTTATGTATCTGAATTCTTAATAGCAAATCATGCTAAAATTGAATTTCAGTCTCCTTACTTCCTATCAGTCAGCCTTCTTCCTGTCTGGTATAAGTTGATTCAGAAACACAACCAAACTAATGTGAAATTTTTTTTAATCACATGGAAAAACTTTAAATTTATTCAGCATTATTTCTCTGATTCACTAAAAATTTTAATCTATAAAAATTAGCTTTTTAAATTATTTTATTTATTACCATTACTCATAATCTCCATTAAGCAGATGTTATTATATTTGGGGGAAGAAAACTCTTTGGCTTTGACCTTTCACTTTTAAAGATACCTTATTCTAGCTGGGCTTAAGAAAATGTCTCTGAAATTTTTCAATAGTCCTAAGTATAAAGAAATTATGATGATGATGATGATATTTATTATTCACTGAACCCTTATTATGATGTACATTTTAGACTTTGTACATTACTTCAGTTGATTTTCACAATCCTATAGAGATTAATAGCTATATTTGACTAAGATATGTAAACTGGGGCTGAGATAAATTAAGTAACATGCTCATGGTCATATGACAAGCATTTAAAACCCACATGTGTCCATCTCTGACACCTATGTTCTTACTATGGTGTGCCCTCTCCCATTACCCTTCACACTGCTCAAGTGGCTGGTCCCTTCCATAACCTTGTTGGTGGGCACCTGTCATGTTTTAAGAGTGACAACATCCAAGTTAAACTGAGACATTCTCTCAAAATGGCTGGGAAATATGGTGCCTGTAGAGCTTGTGTGGGGTACTATAAACAGGATGGAAATGGAATAGGGTAAGAGCAATGTGCCAACCTGTCGATGTTTGCTCCTGATTTTGAAAAATCAGATCTTAGAGATAATGCTTCTATTGATTTCTTTATGTGATTCCACTCAGTGGACGTCTACAGTGGTCAGATTCAGTATTATATTTGCAATTCCAATTGTCTCTCATACTTTCAATTAATCCAATGCCTATTTTTGGTCATTCAGCCACATGTAGAATTATAAACATGTAAACCAGGTTCAGGCCTGGTGCTCAGTTCAGTGGGGGAAGATAGCAACTGTTAAGAGAATCTCCACTTTTATTATAATTAAATAAATATAATTAAACACAACTACCAACATTAAACTCATCTAAGCTTCACCTTTTAAGTGGGTTAACTTGAATTACCACTACCATTATCAATACCGTCCTCCGAAATCCACCCATAACCACTGAATCAATTCCGACCCATAGCAACCCCATCGGACAGGAGTTGAACAGTCCCTTGGGGTTCCCGGGACTGTTAAATCTTGATGGCAGCAGTCCAATCTTTCTCAGGGGAGCAGCTGGTGGGTTTGTGGCTAGCACTCAACACTCAACCCACCATGCCATAAGGGCTCTGCTGCCCTCTAGGGATATGCTAGTTTCCTTCAAGAATTTAAAAAAAAAAAAAAAAAAAAGTTGGGTTCCCATCAGCACACGGTACAGATGGGAACTGGAAACGAGGGGGAATCTAGGGCAGATGAACCCCTCAGGACCAGCAGTGACAGTGGTGATACAGGGAGGGAAGGGGGGTTAGAAAGGGGGAATCGATCACAAGGCTCTACATATAACCTCCTCTCTGGGGGATGGGCAACAGAAGGGTGGGTGAAGGGAGACGCTGGGCAGTGTAAGGTAAGATATAACAATAATTTATAAATTACTAAGGGTTCATGAGGGAGGGGGGAGAGAGGGAGGGGGGAAAAGGAAAATGAGCTAATTCCAGGAACCCAAGAGGAAAGCGAATTTTGAGAATGATGAGGGCAACAAATGTATAAGTGTGCTTTACACAATTGATGTATGTATTGTGATGAACTGTATGAGCCCCAATAAAATGATTTAAAAAAAAAAAAGGAGGTGTGGGGGGAAGACATGGGTGGCCAGGGGAACAGGACACTAACCCACATGGGGGGAGGGTGTTAATTATGTCTCCTCAGGGAAAGAGGGACCAGACTTCAACCCAGAGCTCCAAGACAGGAACGCAACACATTGTGATGAAGCCGGGAACCAATGGAGGGGCCTGAAGTGCGGCCCCATTACCAACGAAGTGGACACCACCACCCTCCCCCAGAAGAATTCACTTCAGAGGACAGCACTGAAGCTACAGCTCAAGAAGAGGGCCTTGTCTGATCAGAGCACACAGGAGCCAATGAGGGGGCAAAGGAAAAAAAAAGAGTGAAGCACATCCTGGCTCACCAAGCCCTGAGGACAATGTTTCTGCTCAGAACAGCAATCAATGCACAGAGATGAAGACGGGACACAGCGTTCCTCATTGACCCATAACACCACTGGGGACAACACTAGAGACACAGGGCGGGAATTGTGCCCACCCTGAGCTCACTACTCCGAATCCAGCCTCTGGGAGCATGCTGCAGAATAGTGGTGGTAGCAGAGCAACGAAGTCCCCAGGGATAGATATGGGGCCAGGGCATGGCACCCCATCAGACTCGACTGGAAAGCACTCGTGAAGGACAATAAATAGACTCTGAACTATTTATAAGTTTTTTTTGTGTGTGTTGTTGTTGTAGCTATTGTTTTACTTTCTGTTGTTGCTTCATTGGACTCAGCCTTGTGATGGTACACAGCATGTCTACCTGGAAGGGATAGGATAGGCAGGATAAACAAGCTGGAAGAGAGAACAACAGGATGACAGTTCCCGGGGGGACATGGGAGAAGGGAGGCAGGGGAAAGGAAGTGGGTGTTAACAAACCCAGGGACAGGGGAACAACAAGTGATCCAAAATCAGTGGCAAGAAGGGTATAAGAGGTCTGGCAGGGCTGGATCAAGGGCAATATAACTGAGAAGAATTCCTAAAACCCAAATGAAGGCTGAACATGATAGTGGGGCAAGAGGAATGTACAGAGAAATAGAGGAAAGAACTAGATGGCAAAGGGCATTTATAGAGATCTAAATACAGACATATACAGATGTAAATTTATTTAAATACGACGAGGGAGAAATAGATCTATGTACATATATTTATAGGTTTAGTATTAAGGAAATAGATGGACAGTGGGCCCCTGCTCAAGAACTCCCTCAACACAAGAACACTTTGTTCTAACAATTTGGCAGTCTGAGATGCTCACCTTCCTGGCACTATCGCTGAAGACAATGGGTACACAAGCAAATGTGGTTAAAAAAGCTGATGGTACCTGGCTACTAAATAAAAGATATAGCATCTGAAGTCTTAAAGGCCTGAAGATAAATAAGCGTCCATCTAGCTGAGAAACAACAAAACCCACATGGAAGAAGCACACCAGCCTGTCCTGACTCTATCCCTGAGGACAAAGTGGGTGCATAAGCAAAACTGGTGAAGAAAGCTGATGGTGCCTGGCTATCAAAAGATGTAGCATCTAGGGTCTTAAAGACTTGAAGGTAAACAAGTGTCCATCTAGCTGAGAAGCAAGAAAGCCCATGGAAGAAGCACACCAGACTGTGTGACCACAAGGTGTCAAAGGGATCACGTATCAAGCATCAAAGAACAACAACAACAACAAAATCGTAGCATTGTGAATGAGGGGGAGCCAGAGTGGGCACCCAGGGACCATTTGTGGGAAATTGGACATCCCCTTGCAGAAGGGCTGCGGGGAGGAGACGAGTCAGTTAGGGTACAGTGAGTATACCAGAGATGAAACGTACAATTTTCCTGTAGTTCTTGAATGCTTCCTCCCCCACACTATCATGATCCCAATTCTACCTTACAAATCCGGCTAGATCGGAGGATGTACACTGGCCCAGATAGGAAGTGGAAACAGGGAATCCAGGACAGATGAACCCCTCAGGACTAGTGGTGAGAGTGGTGATACTGGGAGGGTGCAGGAAAGGTGAGGGAGAAAGGGGGAACAGATTACACGGATCTACATATAACCTCCTCCCTGGGGGACAGTCAGCAGGAAGTGGGTGAAGGGAGATGTAGGATGGTGTAAGATATGACAAAATAATAATAACTTAAAAATTATCAAGGGTCCATGAGGGAGGCGGGAGAGGGGAGGGAGGGGAAAAAATGAGGAACTGATACCAAGGGCTCAAGTAGAAAGCAAATGTTTTGAGAATGATGATGGCAACGTGTACAAATGTGCTTGACCCAATGGATGGATGGATGGACTGTGATGTATGGATTGTGATAAGAGTTGTACGAGCCCCCAATAAAAGGATTTTTAAAAATTGCTGTTCTTAAATAGTTAATGGGTGGAAATATAAGTAAATAAGTTATGACAAACAGCTTGTAGTTTATAAAATATTCGATTGCTGATCTTACCATTGCTGACTTCTAGTCTTCAGTTTCTGTGCTAGTTAGTTAAGTGAGATTGTTACACTCCAACAGTCTCAATAGGAACTGCCATTCCTGACATTAAAACGTACAATCTGTGGGGTCCGCCTGGTCCTGTGCCATCCTCGTAATTGTTCTTATGGGTGAGCTCATTGTTGCAACCTTTAAAAATTACCAAATTTTTGCTGGAGTAATTACAGGGAAGGGAGAATGAACAGGTAATCTTGTAGCTCGCTGATGGTAACAAAAACGAGTAAAACCATTTTGGAAATCAATCATAAATAAATCAAGGTTCATATCCGTTCACCCTATCGTCTACTTTTGAGAAATAACTCGAAGTAGAGAAAAGGTAAAGAGCCCGGTCACATAACGGTGATGCAATGGGATGCTAACTGCAAGGACCGCGGCTGGAAGCACCAGCGGCTCTGGCGGAGACTTAAAGTTCCCTACTTAAGAGGGAGCCCTACCCTGTCAGCGCGTCCTTATGCGTCAGCATCCACTCCATGGCAGTGAGGTGTGGTTTTCACTGCAGTGTTTTCTATAGTGTTCACAGATTTGACAGCAATTTTATATTGTACTGCAGATAATTAAGCAAAGTAAATTGGACCTAGTTGGTGAAATAGTATTGAGTCATTAAAAATGGCAGTTACCCTAGATGATTTTTGTATTCTAATATTTTCATTTTTCCAAAGGAAAAAATTTTATTTATATGAAGTAACTGAATGCTTCAATGTAGTTTGACATTTAATGACATTTTATTAGACTGCCTAAGAAAGGATGGTTTGACGGAAAATACCTAATAACCTAACAAAAGTATTTGTAAAGCTGGGATATACTTTGGTTAATTATAGCTAAATAAATGACTTTTTAAGAGAATAAAATATTGTATTAAAATAGTCTTTTTTTAACCAGAATTTCTTATGTTCTACAGGCATTAGAACCTAGTGCTTCTTTCTGACAGAAAAATCAAGGATAAGTATCTCTTTGTGAAAAATGTCTGGGCAGAATGCAGACACTTACATGTAAATACAATAATCACTGATACAGCTGAAAAGCCCGGCTGATGTTAATCATTTCTATACTTTTATACAGAAATGACCTCAGCAGTCACCTACAGTTTGTAAACAACTGGTTTTGCTTTAGTGGTGACTCGTTACGGCTAGCAGCACAAGCTATATAAGAAAGGACAAAAACCTGGAATGCTAGGCTGTCCTTCATGTGTGAAATGCACGAAATTGATGTGCACAAGCAAGATCGTTCATTTTAATCAGTTTTCAGGGTATGAGCAGAGCAAAACTATGACCAAGCATTATTAACAGACTGGGTAAGAAATTTCAACAAGACAAACTCACTGCCATCAAGTTCATGCCAACTCAAAGTGACCCCATACGCCAAGGTAGAACATTGTCCCTGGGAGTCTCTGAGACTGTAACTCTTTATGGGAGTACAAAGCCCCGTCTCTTTCTCCCTAGGTAAGAAAAGGATGGTTTAAAATATTACAGGCAACCATATTTCAAAAACAAAAAAATAGAACTCATCTAGAAATAGAATTCTTAATGCATTAGAGTTTTATATGCTGTTTTCGATTTTAACCTCACGACTTCAGAATTTGAAGTCTTTTAAGCAAAAATTATAAGCATTATTAAGAATATTAAGACTTGCCTCTTCCCTAGCAACTAGGAGCTAAGAAAAATCACCTCATAAATCACACAAACTCATCTTACAAAAATCGTTTTTACAGCAGGTATCGTCACAAACAGTATAAAATTTATTTCCAGAAACACTACTATTGATTACTAATACTGTATACTTAGACCATTTACATAATGATGGTCCTTTTTATGACCACAATCTTGCCCTGTGGTTAAAGATAATATTTTTCCCTTCTTTAAATGATTCAGTATTGGACAACCATATTGCTTCAATGCCTACCAGCTACTGTGATTGCCTAGCTATTAGGGGAATTTCCTTGGTTCAGGTCTCTCTCCAATTTGAGTTAGGCCTAATTAAATAAAAATAATGAATGGGCTTGGGTACAGTGAGGAGCTAGTTGAAAGCACAGAATAGAATGGCTCATTGTTTAGTTTAACTGATTTTAATCATAAATGTCTGGAACAGCACAGAGAATGCCAATTTAAGCCCAAGTGAACATCACTAATTACTTTTCCATTAGCAGAAAAATGAGGGCCCACATCGTTAGTTTTCCTCCTCAATGTAATTTTAAACATTTAGGATTCAAGTTTTGAAATAACAAAAGTTTTCAAAATATAAATATTAAATGTACTTGCCATGAGATATGTTCAAAAAATAAGTCTGGAAAGGTTTTTAATCTATGATCTAAACTACTGAGAAAACACCTCTTTGCAAATGTACGAAATAAAATAGAGAGCTAGTTTAGCATTTATTATAAACAGAAATTTCCTCCCAGGACTTTAAGAGCAGTTATACGTAGTCTGAAAAATAACGCCCTGCAAATATTTCAGGGTTGCTATCCTGTGTCTTCATAGGCAAAGACCTTGTGGCCCAGGACTAATTACTTTACAACTGATATCTTTGCTTTAGACTCTAAAATTTAGAGTAAAGTTTCCTCTTCTTCATTGCATCTGAATACCATACAACATTAAGATTTGCCCCACTTAACAATTAAGTGTTTACTAATAATTCAGCCATTAATAATTAACATAAAATATTTTCCATAGTTACCTCCTCCTAAAACATCACAACTATTATTGGGGGTACCTAGTATTTATGATTCAGGGAGAGGGAGGTAAAAGGGGAGGAAGAGACAGGGGAAGAGAAATTCTTATGAAGGGTCTTATCCTGAAGTGGATACATAATCTCCAGCATAAATCAAGAGAACTTGAGCATTGCTAAGAACAGAGCAAGACTAAAATGATACTCCATACCCAGGTTGGACTACCCAATAAGCATGGTAAGCATGGACCTACTTGTACCTACTTACATGTTCTCACCACACGAGCGATTCTGCTTCTAGGTGAGGTTGCCATCAGGCTCGCTCCTAACCCTATAGCACCTTCCTACACAATCAAAGCCTCTAGTGGTCACGTGCTGGGCTGCTAACTGCAAGGTCAACAGTTCAAAACCACCAGCCACTCCGTGTGAGAAAGATGGGGCTTTACAGTCCCATAAACCCACAGGGGTAGTTTGACCCTGCCCTATAGGGTCACTATGAGTCAGCATCCACTCCATGGCAGTGAGCTTGGTTTTCTATTTTGGCAGGGACAGAGTACCTAATAAGCACGGTAAACACAGGCTTACTTGTGTTTGCTTATTACCTTGCAGTGAATAGTTTCATATCAGGTGGTGAAAGGCATGTGAAACTTCACTACAAATAAGGAAGCAAGCACAATTCAGTCCATGCTTACTTTGGTCTTGGGCAA
This sequence comes from Echinops telfairi, assembly GCF_000313985.2. Taxonomy (NCBI): domain Eukaryota; kingdom Metazoa; phylum Chordata; class Mammalia; order Afrosoricida; family Tenrecidae; genus Echinops; species Echinops telfairi. The sequence continues at coordinate 10,938,182 of NW_022111369.1, forward strand.
CCTGCATCTGTCCATCTCCATTCATAGAAAAGCTAGGCAGAATATAAAGAGAAGTTAGAACCCTCGACCAGTATCCTTAACGAAGAAAACAAAACAAAAACTACTTTTTCAAAACTTGTTCTAAGTATTCCATTTCTTTTGAAACAATAGAATCAGAGAAACAGACTATGAACACTAAAAACTATAAATACTGTAGTAATGTGTGGGGGAATCACTGGTGGCACAGTGGCTAAAGTGCTGACTGCTAACCACAAGGCCAGCATTTCAAACCCAACAGCTGCTCGGTGAGAGAAAGAGCTGCCAGTCAGCTCCTGTCGAGCCACCCACAGGAAACCCGATGGAGCCATTCTACTCGGTCCCGGATGGCAGCTCAGAGCCTGGATGGCAACAGATTTGTTTGTCCTTTTTTCAATGTTAAAAGCATCAAGTGCTGCTTAGTATTATCCACTCTTTTCTCTCGGCCATCGAGTCGGTACCATGGGGTCCAAGACTATACCTGCTTACGGGAGTAGAAAGTCAGTCTTTTCTTAAATCAGTGAATACATAATATTCCTTAAAACAAACCATGGCAATTTTCAAACTTGTTCTAATGAAAAAAAGTAGAGCCAATAACAGGCCTTAATCTCCTTGATTCTTTAATACTCGATGTGTTTAAATTCATATACACCTAAATAAATTTAAATGGTGGTTGCCTTCTATAAATAACCTAATTCAAGTAAGATGGATTTGTATAATCACATGGAAATCTCCTCCATGTCGAACATTTTTACTCTGTTTTAAAAGGCCATACTCAGGGAGTCTATTAAAATACTCTCGATAACTGGCCATTAAAACCCTTCTGGGCAGTCTGTCATCATGGTCTCTGCACAGCACTGAAACACATGGCCTGTGGATAGGGTTCCTGAAGTCTACCCTGAGAGGACAGAGGAACGCATGACATAATAGTGAGGAGAATTACAGTACGTCGAACTCCAACAGGAAAAAGGGGGGAAATAAAGAATTTTAACCTTATCTTTTTAAATCACATGCCACAGTTAAGTACACTTAGGAGTTGGGGGGAGAAAAACATTTCATTTTCCTAAAAAGAATCTGGTTGCATAGCCTACAGACAACCTGGTCTCATGGCTTACACGGAAAAAGAGAAACTGGCACAAAACCCAGGCAGCCTAATGCTCGTGGGCTTAGGGCTCCAACGCTGTGCGCCACTTCACCAAGGCAAGCCCAGCTAAACGGCTGCCTCGAGGCACATATCAACCTCCCGCTGGTTTTTCTGTCCAAGCATTTGAAGAAATAACATTTGAATTTAATCTTGCTGTGAGCATCCAGGGTGATGCTGTGGGTAAACGTGGATTGCTAATCTTGAGGGTGGCGGTCTAAACCCACCAGTTGCTCCCTACGATGAGGCCATCTGCTCCTATACAGATGTACAGCCTCAGAAACCGTGGAAATCAATTCATGGCCCCGTGTTTGTGTGGGTTTTCCTTTTTTTTCCAATTCTTTTCCAGGTCTTGTTTATAGCAAGTGGTTTCAGATGTAGTTAGTAAGTGCAATGTTATACATTTTTTTTTACCACACCTGAGCTAAAATGAAGGTTCAAAACAAGCTAATTCATTCAATAACTTTTGACAGGCAAAATAAATTGCTTGGTCTCAGTTTTCAGAACTTTCCAATGTAAATGTAAAATTGAAATTGGGCACTATGTTATGATTGGACACTACGTTCTGATCGGGCACTACATAAGACTTCACCATGTCTGCATGAACATGACGTCCACAGCATCCTTAAGGAATCCTGGCCTCAAACATTACAATTTGAGGATGGTGCAGGGCCAGGCATTGGTTCGTGCTGTTGCACATAGGATTGCTGAGTAGAGACTGACTCAGCAACAGCCAACAACCATGGAGTGTCCCAGATTGTAAATGTTAAGATAAGCAGACTTTCCACACCATCTTTCTATGACAGTGGGCTCACACGTCCAACCTTTCATTCATTAAGCAGCCAAGCATTCCAGAACTACACCACCAAGGATCATCTTAAAGCTGATAATAAAGAAACTTCACTTATGCAATATCATTTTACTTTCTCCATTTCCCAGGGATCCTGAGAACAGGAAGCTGTAAGATGGTCTCTCTGTGCAATGTAAGGAGCCCCGGTGGCACTGTGAGTTTGATACTGCAAGGTCAGGGTTCAAATCCACCAGCCACTCTATAGGACAAATATGAGGCCATCTTCCCTAGAAAAGACTTACAATCTCAGAAAACCTAAGGAGCAGTTCTACCCTGTCCTATAGGGATGCTGTGAGTTGGAATCGATAACATGGTAGTGAAAACGAGTCTAAGGTGTAAGTCAATGAGGGGCTTGATGTTCATCTGTCTACATTATCACTGCATTGCTGCTTATTAAGGAGGAAATGCATAATGATATCTTTGTGGCTCTTGTCTTCTATGGAGCTAGTATTTTATTGATAAACTGAAATGTAAAATGTGAAGGTAATCTCCAGAAGGTTCTTAAAAGCAGTTTTGAAAAAAGGTGAGATAAAACTGTTTCAGTATGTTCTCTATTTACCTAATTTCCTCAATCTCTTCCAGGATCTTGCTTTTTTTTGAGAAATAAGTATAGACTCCAGGAAGTTACATACTACATAGAGAATGGATTTGTGGTACAGGTATACAACGGACTACTATGCAATTAGAAAGCACACAGTGATGAGATGGTGAAACAGATTATAACCTGGATGAAACTGGAGGACATTATACTGAGTGAAAGACATCAATCACAAAAGGACAAATAAGATATAGTCTCACTTTCACGAATGGGCAAACACAGACAGCAATGGGCGATGAATGGAGGGGAGTCGCTTTCTACATAGCAGGCACTTGTTATCTTTGGTGATGGGAAAGGCAAGTCTGTTCAACTTGACCAAGGTAAAAAGACAACAAGTCGGACAAAGAAACAAAGAATAATTTTGGTAAATGTTATAACATGTAAGTTTGCAACACAGTGATAAAACCACAAAAGGACACTCACTGTTATCAAGCCCCCACTGAGTCCCAGCAACTCCATGGGACAGGGAAGAAAGCCCAGGCTTTCTCCTGTGGAGTCACTGGTGTTTTCAAACTGCCGACCGCACGTCACCTCTACTCCACAGGGCTCCTTCCAGCAACAGCAGCAACAGCAATATGGGTCTGGTTATATAAACAGATACGCACGTCTATCTGACAGCCAGAGAGAGAGTATTGCTGTTAGGGTTCTAATTCATACATGCATCTATTGATTCCAAACAAAATATGTCCCAACATGTCTCTGTCATCAGGGAATGGTTACAGACAAGTCTCCCCAGCAACACACTTTTCTTACTCTTGTTCGGCCACCTTCACTGTAATGAAAACAGTGGTTTTTGAGGTGATCTGTGGGGCCAGGTAAATTGAAGGCAGAGGGGTCAACTTGGAAGGTTATAGCAACCGTTTTTGGAGATTCCAAAGGGGTAATCTTGATAGATTTCCTGGTAGGATACAGAACAATCCTGGGGTTTATTAGGAACAGTGTGAAGAAAATTGAAAATTGCCAGAGAAGTTATACCAAGGAAACATTTTTTTCTGTCGCAACAATGCACCTGTTCATTCTTCAAGGTAGAATGCGTTAGCTTATGAGAATTTCACAGGGAGACCTTATCCCATATACCCTACAGACCTCATTTTGCAATGAACAACTGATTTTTAATCTCAAGACTCAAAGAACATTTAATAGGAGTATGATTTCAGTGCCCAAAGGATGCCAAAATTATTATTTTGATATAGTGTAAATCAAAGAGTACAGATTCTTCAGGGAAGAGTTAGAGATTGGGAAACACCGTCAGTTATGTGGGATGAAATGGTCAACATTTACCTGAAAGATGTAAAGGTCAGGAGGAGCAGGGCATCCAGATGAATGGAAAAAATCAGAACAATGACACATTTTATTTTAAAAATGTAACCAACATTACAGGGCAATTAGTATGAAATTTTCAAATGAGAAGCTAATATACCATGTCAACTTTCTCCTGAAACACCATAAAATATTATTTTTAAAAACAGTGCAGAAAATCCAGAAAATTCTTCACCCAGCTTTCCCCAAAGGCGATACCTTACATAACTGTAGTACAACATCAAAACGGAAATTGATGTTGGTACAATACTGTTAACTATGGACTTTACTCAATTTTACCACTTGTTAAATGAGCTTGTTTGTGTGTATGTATATAGCTGTATGCAGTTTGATTTTAGATATTGATTCCTAGAAACGCCTCATTGCCATGAAACAACTTATTCTTACACTTGTCATCCCCCAGTCATGTTCCCTGGTGACAACTATTATCTCTGTGGCTGTCATTTCAAGAATGCTATACAAATGGAGTCACATCATTTACACAATATGTATACACAAGTCAGTGCAAAGAAGCCCAGGCTTCCGTTGTTTACTGGGTACTTACTTCATCCATGCCAGAGATTATAAACTTGAAAAGAGAGTTTGGTTCTGTAGGAAAGTGCTAAGGGGTTGGGAGTGAGAGAGAAATGCCAGCCATACCCAAGAAGCAAAATCTTGGATGTGGTAAAACATGTGAAATTATTCACTATAGATTATTAGTAAATAAGCACAAGTAAGCCCATGCTTAGCATGCTTATTGGATAATATGAGAATGAGTCCATTATATTAAGTTTTGCATGAATGACTGCTGATTTTGGCTTCATGTACAAGAACTTCCCAAACATTTTCAGCTAAAGTGTTAGAGTTTTACACACTCAGCCTCCGTCCTCAAGGTCAGCAGTTTGGAACCACCACCCACTCTGCAGGAGAAAGACAGAGCTTTCTACTCCCACAGAGTTACAGTCTCAGAAACTCACAGGGACAGTTCTACTCTGTCCTATAGGGTTGCCATGAGTCAGTATCAACCCGATGGCAGTGGATTTGGTTTTAGGTTTTGATTAAATTGTTTAAAATGTACAAACAGGAAAAGAAAAAAGTAGCGTAAAATAAGAAATTATAATAAAAAGAAAATAACACCCTAAAGTCAAGACAGCCTTTCAATGGCCTAGAAGCCATCACTTTCTAGTACCCCAGGATGCTCTCCTCATATAGATAATCTATATGAAGATGTGCAATCACCTCTCTCATGGCATATGACCTCTACATTAAGGTGGCTTGGGCAATACCTGGAACAGATGGAGGTACAGTAGCATCACATGACTTCTGGAAGAAGTATAACCTTGTTGCAGTTTATTCCAGTATAGCTGGAACATTGCATCTTCCTGGGAGGTAGTTAAAAGAAAATTCACACAAGGGATCTATTTTAAAATGCTGAGTTACGTAAACATGCCCTAAGCATATCAGGATGATGTAATAGAAGAGATCAGTACAAAAACTGTGCACAGGGCAAGAGCACTGAATTTAGAACTTGATATTACCATTGGGGAACCATTTATACATTATGAAGTAGACAATTGGGAGATCAGGACTTAATGGATTTTGAAGAGAAAAAATGCTGATTAAGAGTGAAGAGAGAAGTTGTCAAATTTTTTTATAGTGGAAAGGTGAGTTTAGTTTTCTTCTAAACTAAATCTTCTAAACTATGTCAAACTAAATCCAGCTGCTGGAAAATATGGACCCCAATGCTGACTGTTTTCCTGAAGTCCATATGCAGATTTGGCAAGCAATTATCTGTTGCTTTACAAGGACAAAAGAGAAGATCATGCAGACAACTAATGCTCACTAATTATCTGACCAAAAAGGCCATGCCCATTTGCACGGATAGGCCTGATGATCTAGAATCTTCCACAGATGGAGTTATTACAATTCTCAAAATGCCAACATACTTGGAAATGCGAGAGGTCTGTGCACTTTGTGCATGACATAGTGGGTTATGAGCTGGCTTGCTAACCATAAGGACGGCTGTTTGAAACTACCAGCCACTCGCCCGGAGGAAGATGAGACTTTCAGCTCTAGGAAAGATTTACAGGCTCTTCTGCTCTATAGGGCTGCCATGAGTTGGAATTGACTTAATGGCAGTGTGTTTTTGCTTTATGGGTTAAAAAACATCTGCAACTTTATAGTAATGATTTCAATTCTCAAAAACAAATGAAGATCAGCTTTATAAGCATACCAATAAAAGGCAATAATAATAAAATTTTTTAAGTATTTAAGTATCAGCAAAACCAATTTATGGTGGTTCAGAACTAAACCCTACCATAAGTCAGGAACTGCATGTATATGTATGTGTATATATATTCATATATGGATAGAGTCGTAAGAGGCATTTAATTTCATATTATAATTTACTTCAAGTAAAATTTTGTATTAGTTTTAGTAGGTAATAAAATACTTGTTGAACTTCACGCTTGAAATTTTTTAAAAATTCTAAACTTTTAGATTTTTTTAGTCAAATATGGTTATGTTTTCAATTTCATAACTAAGAAGCACTTAGAAAATTGAAAAATATTTATGCCAGGGATAGTAAAAAACACTCTTTGACCCTAGTCTTCTTTTGCTTTCAGTTCTTTAAATGTCAAAAGGTTCAAAATATAACTGCTTGTAATCTAAAGATAGTTATTATCAGACCAAAAAATCAAGGGAAGAATAGATCTTTGCTTTGTCTTACTCTGGAGATTTTAAGGGAGCCCTGGTGTTGTAGTGGTTAAGCATTGGGCTGCAGTCTGCAAGGTCAATAGTTTGAAATCACCAGCCGCTCCTCAGAAAAAAGACAGGGTTTTCTACTCCCATAGTTACAGTCTCAGAAACCCACAGGGGCACATCTACCCTATCTTACAGGGTCGCTATCAGTTGGCATCAACTCGATGGCCATGACTTTGGTTTTTGGTTTGAGAATACTTTAAAAAATTTTTAAATAAACTAAGTGTGATTCTTATCTAACTCGTTGAAACAAGAAATTAGGACTAGTATTTGCAAAAATAAAAACCAAACCACACTCACTCTTATCGAGTCAATGCTGACTAATAGTGATGCCTTGTGAGTCCTGGAGGCTAACTGTTTACCTGAGTAGAAAGCGCAGCCTTTCCCCCTCATAGCTGCACATGGTTTTGAACTGCTGACCATGCAGATCGCAGCCCAAAGCATAACCACTATAGTCCCAGCGCTCCTCAAAGGAAACTAGAGACATGGTGAATTTGCTGTGATTTAGTGGACTAAAGAATAGGCATGTACCATGTAAGGGACTACCTATTCTGTTTTGATAATTATTCCATGATGACGTGGGAGCAAAATGGTCTAAAGCAGATGTTTTCATAGTTTCAAAGTTACTAAATATCTCAGGTTCTTTTATTGGATGGACTCCACGTAAAAATAGGGGGGAGACGGGTTTTTTATTTGTAAAAAAAAACATTTGGAAAGCTGTAATGTTATTTATCTTACATTAGTAGCAAACTTTGATATCAAATTCTAGGTAAGGAGAAACTCCTGATTTAGAGACAACTCCTCGAAGGATTACTGGAGGAAAATAGAAGGCTACAGAAGAATGCCACATGGAATGTTTCAATTAAGGCTGCTATGACAGAGGGCTAAAAGGAAAGGGCTCTAATTTCTCCTTCTGGACTTAACAAATGCAGTCTTCAGGCTCAAATAATAATTATCTTTTTTTTTTTTAGTAGGAAATGCCACACAGGTATTTGAGACCAAATAGTATTTGAAAACATGCAATTCCTAGGCTACTGGCTAGAAATGAAAAGAAAAGGCATGTCCATCAAGTTGGTTTTGACTCATAGAACCACTCTTTACAGTTTCTGAGATTGTAAATCTTTACAGATGCAGACTCCCTCCTATAATCCATCTGCCACAAAGCAGCTGGTGGTTTTGAACTCACCACCATGAGGTTAGCAACTCAATGCATAACCAACCATGCCACAAGGCCTCCTTTGTAGATTTGATATTCCAGCCAAATCTCTACCGGGGATATGACTAATACTAAGTTAGCCCTTTTATTCCTCAATTAGTATAATTTATTTTGCACAGAAACATCTTACCACACTTATCTGTATGAGAACTTTAATTAACATCAGAGAAACTAAGCTAACATTAGAGATCATTTAACAAAATGATCAAAATTAAAATCACAGAGAAAACTGAAATAATGTGTCTCCTAAAAAAGGTGCACTGGAAAGACACAGCATGACTTTGATGGTCTGCTTCCACAAATACATAACTCCAGTCTATATCATGAAGAAACGTCATTCCCTTTGCGGCGGGGGGAGGGGGGGGGCTTGCTGAAATCCTCTAAAATATCCAAAAGACAAAGAAAGGTTGAGAGACTGTTTTACATGAAAGAAGAACAAAAACACATGTCAAATTTACTATGATCGAGTGGAGTCTAGAATAGATAATAGTACATAATGGCTTAACGATTCTGTTTCAATAATTATATCACGACTATGTAAGAGCATGTCTTTGTTCTTAGGAAAAGTTAAATATTCAGAAATAAAGGGGCAGGATGCTTGCAACTTATTTTCAAATGGCTCAGAAAAAATATATAATAATACTAACAATAAATTATACTAATTTCTTGGTTCACTTTTTGTCAACCTAAAAAAGTCTCAATTAGTTTAACCTTTTAAATCTATCTGATATTTAAATAAAACAAATCCAAAGAGTTTCCCAGCTTAAGCAGATATTTCTAGAATTAAAATAGAATCTGTGGTTTCACTTCAGTTCAATTTAATTTAAAATTATATTGACTGTCTATCCACTGGGATCCTACATTCAAAGAGTGCACAGTCTATTGGAGAAGAAAAATGTGTACATAAATAATTATAGTACAAGAAAAACAGTATAAATATAAAGCATAAGTATGAGGGGCATTCAAAAAATTCATGGAAAGTGAAATTAAAAGGTAATGGAAGATTTCCATGAAGCTTTTGAAATCTCTTCATATGAGAAAGTACACAGGAAGAGAATGCTTTGAAAATGATGAGGGCAGCATGTATGCAAATGTGCTTGACACACTGGATGAATGTATGGATTGTATGAGATGTAAGAGGACCCCATAAAAGTATTTTAAAAAAATAAAGTCTACTATTCTAAAAAAAAAGTACTAAAGAAATGTTGAGAGAGAAAGTGATTAATTGTGATATCCACTAATATTTAAAAGCTAATTAAATATCAGCTAATATTTAACAGCTACAATGTACTAGCTACTGAACTAGGTGTATTAGATAGATAGATAGATAGATAGATAGATAGATAGATAGATAGACAGACAGACAGACAGACATTGAATATCCCCAACAACCCCATAAGGTAAGTACTATTATCACTACTGTATAGATGATATAAAAGTATCTGATCACAAGTTATTTAGAAGTAAATAGAACAACAATGCTTCAAACTCCACCAGGTTGCCTGAGAGCTCATGCAAGAAGGCTGATTGGAGACAGCAGGATTTGAATTCTCCCTAAAATGGTGACTATAATTTCAGACAAAGGAAATGGGAAGAACAGCATTCAAGGCTGGAGGGAAAATAAAAGTAAAAGCATGCAGATAGTAATGGCTATATAATGAAAACAGTGAAAAAATCAGGGGCTGGCGGCAGAGAAATTGAGAAAAGCTGAAAGTATGGGAAAGGCTAGCTTAAAAGGATATATATTAAAATCCATCATGAGGATTAAGACAATCTTTCCTAGTAAAGAGGGCACTTCTTATGCACCAAAATTTTGATGTAAATCAATGGATTCAGTATAAGAAGTCTGTCTTTGACATATTTAAAGGAACAAAGTATGGATTGAAATATTATTATAATTCATTTTCTCCTAGGTAACAGTGCCGGAATATAAATCTGTGAACATATTCATAGATCTCCCCTCACCTCTATGTAATAATTTCATGTCATAGAGAGCCTCTTCCCATGCAATGTGGACTTTGTTAGAATTGACAACCGCAAGGTTAAATACCTCAGTTCTACAATCCTGCAATAAAGAATAGGGGAAATACTCCTCCTTAGAAGCAAGGATGGTGAGACTTTGGCTCACGGACTTTGGATTATCACTTAGTAGTGAAGATGGCGAGATGTCGTCTCGTCTACTTTGGACATGCTATCAGAAGGGACCAGTCCCTGGAAAAGGACATCATGCTTGTCAAAGTTGAGAGGCAGAAAAAAAGAGGAAGACTTGACCAGACAGTCTGACACAGTGGTGGCAATGATGGGCTTGAACATGACCATGATTGTGAGAATGGCACAGGACTCTGTTCTGTGTACATGGGGTAGCTGTGAGTTGGAACTGACTCGATGACATCTAACATAGCAACAGTCCTCTCAGAACTCGCACAGCTTCAGAGAAACTACAAAGGGAGTTCGCTCTGCAATTACAAAGCTCTAAGGAAATGAGACACTAGGAAGAGAAGTCAAAAGAAACAACAATTTCTGTGGGGTTTTTTTCATACTGAGGTTTATCTTTGTTGTATTTTGTCACTGTGGGTAGCCTTCTTGAATTGTTGTGTTTTTCTATGTGTTTTGTTATAGGAAACCCAGAGGAGATGAACTTACAGGAACAACAACTGGAATAAAGGTTCCTGGAGGATTCGTGAGATGGTGGTGGATAAAGGGGAGCTGATATCAAAGAACTCAAGAAGGAAGAAAATGTTCGACATGGATTTGGTAGCAATTGTACAAAATTGCTTGATGCAACAGTGTTTGGAATAGTATGATGCTTGGATTAGCTCCTAATAAAATGGTTTGGGGGCTGGGAGTGGGGTAAGAATAACAAACATCAGAATTAAAACTCTCTGAGTGTTAACTGTGAGAAGTAAAATATGCCAAATAGGAAAATACTTATGTATAAAAAAAGGAAACTGAAACAGGAAGAAGGGAAAGAATGTTATAAAAAATAAACAAACCAAATATAATTTGTATAAATGACAAATATAATTGAACTAAAAAGCTAACTTTAAAAGATATTTTTGAACAATTGGGAAAAATTGATTATGAGTCAGGCACTAGATGATCAAGAAACATTTCTTAATTTTTTATTAGATGTGATAATGGCATTATATATTATGCAAAAAGATTCAATAATTTTTAGATGCATGTTAAATGATGGTATTCTGTCTGGAATTTGCTTTGAAATACTGCAGCAAAGGAAGAAAAAGGAGTAAATAAAGCAAATGCAAAAAATATGGAAAATATTAAATGTGAATAATATGTAGATATGGTTACATAATGCTTAAAAATTCAGTGGGTAGTATTATATATAGAATATTACCTATCACTGAAGAAAGAATTGAAAAACAGATCTGAAGAGAGCAACCAGATTGTGAGTAAAACTTAAGGGAAAACGTAAAAGTAACAACAACAAAAAAGAAAAAGAAAAATGCAGAAACTCACCTTCCTTTGGGCTCACAGCTGCAGGAAGAGTATTCCAATCAACGGTCCAGGTAGGACATGGGTGGGGAGAAAACACCACTTCAATGCCCTTCTCCTGTAAAAGGAAACCAGCCCTTTCTAAATTGATGTATTAATAAAACACTGCTTTGTCTAGAAGGCAAAAGTTTCTACTACAAAAGGAAAGCAAAAGCAGCAATAATCAATTCCCAAAATAATTAGTAATGTAAGGCACTTTATATTTTGAGACATTTTTTTACATCTGAGTTATCTATTATTTTTAATAATAGAAGAGTATGAAGTGACATGTTTAAAAAAATTATTTCCATGATTGTGAGAATGGCACAGGACTCTGTTCTGTGTACATGGGGTAGCTGTATGTTGGAACTGACAGCTGGTATTACAGGAAAATACCAATCTAAACAGAAAGAGACTGGGTCACCTGAGGATTTAAAAAAAAAAAAATGTTATCAAAAGCAATCCCACCAAAAGCAGTCCACCCTGAGTCTGCCTGTGTATATCATACATCACAGGCTGCCTGCACACACGTGAAAACTGCCACAGCCCAGGAGCTGTGTCTATAGCACCCCAGCCCCACACTCTTAACACACACACACAGTAACATCACCCCGACAGCAGTCTTCCACAAGTTGATGTAAGCTCTCAAAAATGAAGTCTTCTGATTTAACAATACATTTCATAATATTGTAAAGAATGAGGTGCCCTTTTAAAAGTGGTTAAAAACAAACAAACTCCTTCCTCACGTTGGCAGCTGGGCCTTTATTATTTAATCCATAGCCAACGTGTGGCATGTATAAAAATCCAAAGACGCCCTCTAATAACATTTGGGTCCACAGTCCACAGGATGGAAACCCATGGATCAGGTATTTTTAACTTCAACAATACCCTATTCAAAAGAGAAAATCTCCGAGAATTAATCATTAACTCTTTTATATCAGTTAGTTAATGAGAGCCAACCATTAAGTCTTGGTTAATGGATGACTTAGCATTATTAAAAACTAGTTTAATTCAGGCTCCAGGATTATAATGTTGGGTCTGTTGTTAAGTGTTGGGGTGTATAAACCCCCAAATCAAAACCACTGGCACTGGTTACATTCTAACTTCGAGGACTTATAGACAGGGTTGCTGAGACTGAAGCAGATGGCCCCCCAGTTTTTGCCCTTGGAGTGGCTGGTGGGTTTGAACTGCCTACCTTCCTCAGCAGCCCAATGCTTAGCTTGCAGTGTCGGTACATTTCTTCATTGGGCCTAAAGGTTTAGAGAACCGATTTTCCTCAGAAAGATAAATATACCTCTGTGAAATCACCTATCATTCCTCTATCTCCTGGTTCTACTCTAGCCACAATGTCCTTTCTACTGCTAATTTCACCAAACGCATGCATAAATCACACACCATAAATTTTACTTTATTAAGTATATCTCTCAGTAGCCTCTAGTAAATTCACAGAGTTGGTCAACGGTCATCAATAACTAATTTTAGCATACTTTTACTACTCACCTACTAACCCCATTCTACCTCTCATCTTGTGGCCCAGGCTACTACAAATCTGCTTTCTGCCTCCACAGATCTGCTCACGATCTTTTTACCAGGTGAATTCTCTGCTTAGGACATTTTCCCTCCATATATTTACCAACTCCAGGTTATGTCTTCAATGCCATCACCTCCTGAGAAGAGCCATCCTCATCATTCTAGCTAAAAAGGCCCTCAAACCTCTATCATCTTCATCTTCTAGCCCGTATCATTTTTGGATAGCATGTATCATTACCTAATTGTTACACATTTATTTGGCTTTTGTTTTTATGCCCTTTGTCTTCCACACAGAGTGTAAGCACTATCAGGGAAGTTCTTTATGTATCCAGCACTCAAAGAGGCTTGGTATTTAGTAGGCCCCCCCCGCCCAAAAAAAGACTGGGGTTAAGTTGCTTCTAAATCACAGTAAGCTACATGGCCAGGGTTTCTGAGGCACCCTCATCTTTCTCCTACAGTGCCACTGATAGGTTCGAACTGCCAACCTTTCAGTTAGCAGCTCAGTGATTAATCCACTATGACATTAGGGCTACTTTGATGTTTAGTAGACATGTTAATTATTTTGAGTTAACAAATAAATTAAACAGATTAATTAAAAATTAAATTAAACTGATCCTTTGGAGGATCGGGAAGATTTTGCTGGTAAAACTATGCTAAAGAAAAAAAGTAAGCTGTGAATGCTATAAAGAAAAACTTAGCTATTTCAGATTTCTACTTGGCAATTTCATATATTCTCATGTAATTAACACAAAATATACTGGGTTTATTGAAAGGTTATTATATAAATAAAATCAATAAAATTATATAATATACTTTTAACAGATATCAGTAGAGAACTTTATTAGCAATTAAAAAACAATGTCCTGAGTTTTAAAAAAAATCTTTGATGTTAATATGTTCTATCTAATTAAAATTAAAATAAAAAATCAATTGTTTAGATTTGAGTTTTCCTTTTTGTTTTATATGTGGATGTAATATCATAGTTATCTTTTATATATACTATAAAATGTATATGGGAAGGAATGATGAGAAGCGCAATATCACCAGCCAAAACCAGACCAAGAGCTGACTGTGGAACAGACCATCAAATGCTCATATGCAAGTTTAGCTTGATACTGAAGAAAATTAAAACAATCCACAAAAGCTAAAATATGATCATGAGTCTATCGCACATGAATTTCAATAATATTTCAAGAACAGATTTGCTGCACTGAACACTAATGGCAGAAGACCTCATGAGCTGTGGGAGGACATCACACATGAAGACAGCAAGAGGTCATTAAACAGGTAGGAAATAAAGAAAAGATCAAAGTGGATATCAGACGAGACTCTGATACTTAAAATGAAATGTTCAAAGACCAAGAGTTAGAAAACCTAAAAGGAAGAAAATGCTCAGCATATCTTCAACTAGGAAAACTCTCTCTCTCTCTCTCTCTCTCTCTCACACACACACACACACACACACACTCAACCTTCCAGTTGCAATATTGAAAGATTTTATGGGAAAATATTGAATGGTGCAGGAAGCATCAGAAGAAGATAGAAAGAATACACAGTGTCATCGTACCAGAAAGAACTACTCGACATCCCACTATGTCAGGAGATAGCATATGAGCAAGAGCCAATGGTGTTGAAGGAATAAGTCCAAGTAGCATGAAAGCATTAGCCCAAAACAGGCTCCAGGAATTGATGGAATACCAATTGAACTGTTTCAGTACACCGATGAAACACTGGAAGCACTCACTCATCTATGCCAGGATATTTGAAAGACAGCTACTTGCCCAACTGACTGAAAGAGATCCATACAGAACAGTGACCCAAAAGGATGTTCAAATTATAGAACAATATTATTGATAACACATGTAAGTAAAATTTTTCTTAAGATCTTCCAACAACAGTTGCAGCAGCACACTGACAGGGAGCTGCCAGAGGTTCAGGCTGGATTCAAAAGAGGACCTGGAACAAGGGATATGTCAGATGGATCTTGGCTAAAAACGGAGAAAACCAGAAATACCCATTTTTCATGAGAAGTGTTTTTCTCCATAACCTCTTGCATGTCTACTGAATCTTTGAATCTTGTGTTTTGGAGGGCCTGAACTAACACAAGACATCAGCCATACCAAACCCCTTGCAAGAGAGTGGATTCCAACTCAGAGCGCTCTAAAGAGGAGAGGGTAGAACTGTTCCATAGGAGCTCTAAGCCTGCAATTTTTACTGAAGCAGTCTGCTATATCTGCCTTCCAGGAAGCACTTGGTAAATTCAAACCATCAACACCTTTTGGTTAGCAACCAAGAGTTTAGCTACTGTACCAGTCAGGCTGCTCTCACCTAATGCCCAAAACTGAACCCTTTGCCATCCAGTCAGTTCCAACTCATGTCAACCCTATAGGCCAGAGTAGAACTGTCCCTTTGTATAGAATTCATGGTTTCTTAATGTCATTCTGTGACTCTTTCTCTTACATGAGGATTCAAACTTGCATATATTAAGGAAGTTGGAAACACACCTATAAACCTGAACAGTTTTTCTTTCAAGGCTCTACATTACTATGCATTAAAAGCACACATTTTGGATTTTTAGAATTTATAAAGTGAGGATTTTATTTTATTTTATTTTATTTATTTTTTTTTTTTTAAAGTGAGGATTTTAATACTAAACAGTTCACCCTGGTAAAGTGTTGGTAATTTATTTGTTTAAAATAGTCCAGATATGAGCCAGAGGTCTCTGGGCAGTGAAACCACCTGATCAAGGCTGATCAACTTGTACATATTTCTACTTGATATTTTCTAAAATAAACTCTATAGCAATGCTTCATAGACGAACAGAACTTAGCTGAAGAAGAAAGGTTTAATCATGATTAAAGATGTTTTGTACTTTTTTAAGTGAGCAAATTTTCTGCCAACTATAGAACTCAAGTATGTCCCAACCCAAATAGGGAGACTATTTTTCCCATATAACCCCATGGTACTTAAATTTTTCTTTATTCCAATAAATCTCCAACTATTCTCTAATGAAAATAATTTTGCATATTGGTTTGAATGGAAGAGAAAACAAAGTTTATTGGTGAGAAATTCTATAATTGGTACTACAAAAACAAATTATACCTCAAACAGGGAAGAGTATGTCATATACATTTTCATTAAATAACAAAGGCACTAAAATAAATGAATAAAGTAAAACTCAAATCCAAAAAATTCTGAAATTCTAAGTATAGGTAAAACACTGGAAATTAAATTGATGCTTTCATTTTCACTTATCTTTGCCTTTTATCATCTTAAAATAGGGTGGAAAAATAGCCAAAATCTTGCAACAACAGTTGGAAACAATATACTTTACCAGTGTATAATGCTACTTACTTTGACCAATGTATTGAATATATTTAAAGGTATGTTTAAGGCATATATTATATTTTGACTCCAAAGACATGTAATATTAAATATTGTAACTATCCAATTTACTTTAACGTGGTCTCAAGAAATTCATGAAAAACTAATTTTTTTCCATGGGCTTTTTGAAGCTCCCCCTCATACTTCACATGAATGCATAAGACTTGCAAAAAATAATTGGTATAAAGTGACTTAAGTTATAAATAAAATTGAGAACATATATAATATGAAAATATGACTACCAATGGGAATAGATTTCTCACCAAGGTTACATATGAATTTTTTTGAAAAGCACTTCAATATGACAATTTAATTACCATTAACTTGGTCATAGTCGGCCTTGGTCCGCCTATAAACGAAGGATCATTTGGTTCCTCTACCCCTGGGACGTCACTTAGCTTTGGATGCTTCTCCTTTGAAGTGGTCAGCAACACTGGCAACTCAAGAAATTGGATCCCACACTTAGAAGCTGTTGCTTTGACTTTGGGTACTTGCTGAATTCTCTGGTACCAGGATGCCAGCAATGGAAATTCTACCAGCTTTTCAGAAAGTTTCTTGCAAATAACTACCTAGACAGGGAAAGAGCAAAAACATATATTGTTTAATAGATATATTGAGGTATATTTTACGTAGTATAAAATATAAACATTTTCAATCCATAAGTTTTAGTAAATTTATACAGCTGTGCAACCATAAGCACATCTAATTTTAGAATACTTCTAGCACCCTGGAATTCCCTTCTGCCCAATTGTAGTCAAACTCTGCTCCCATGACCATCTGCGAGCAGCCACTGATGTGCTTTCTAGCTCAAAAATTTTGCTTTTTCTATACTTTGACATAAATGGATCCTTACCAATATGCTCCTTTTCTTTACTGTAGCATGATTTTGAAGTTCATCCGTAGACTTGCATTTATCGGTAGTTGTTCCAGTTCATTATGTGGCTAAATCTTATTTTGTTTATCCATTCACCAGTTGACAGACATGATTTTCACATTTTGTTTATTATAAATAATTGTTATACACATTCAGATATAAATCCTTATGTGGATTCATTTTTTTCATAAATGAATATCTAGGTGTCAAGTCAGTATATTGTATGGTAAGTATATGATGAACTCTTTAAGAAATTGAAAAACTTTCCCAGTGGCTGTATCATCTTGTATTCTTTTTTTTATGTATGTTCAAAATTGAATGATCTTATTTCCTATTTATTTATTTATAAAATCATTTTATTGGGAGCTCATACAATTCTTACCTCAATCCATACATCCATCCATTGTTTCAAGCACATTTGTACATTTGTTGCCATCATCATTCTCAAAACATTTGCCTTCTACTTGAGCCCTTAATATAAGCTCATTTTACCCCTTCCCTCTCCCTCATGAACCCTTCATAATTCATAAATTATTATTATTATTTTGTCATATCTTACACTGTCCGACATCTCCCCTCGCCCACTTCTCTGTTGTCCATCCCCCAGGGAGGAGGTTATATGTAGATCCTTGTAATCGGTTCCCCCTTTCCACCCAACCCTTCCTCCACCCTCCCGGTATCGCCACTCTCACCACTGGTCATGAAGGAATCATCCGCCCTGGATTCCGTGTGTTTCCAGTTCCTATCTGTACCAATGTATATCCTCTGGTCTAGCCAGATTTTTAAGGTAGAATTGGGATCATGATAGTGTATGTTGAGGGGGTAGGTGGGAGAGGAAGCATTTAAGAACTAGAGGAAAGTTGTCTGTCTCATCGTTGCTACTCTGCACCCTGAATGGCTCATCTCCTCCCCACAACCCTTCAGTAAGGGTGTGTCCAGTTGCCTACCAATGGACTTTGAGTCTCCACTCTGCACTCACCCTCATCTACAATATGATTTTTTGTTCTTTGATGCTTGATACCTGATCCTTTCGACACCTCCTGGTCACACAGGCTGGTGTGCTTCCTTCTTCCATGTGGGCTTTGTTGCTTCTGAGCTAGATGGCCGCTTGTTTACCTTCAAGCCTTTAAGACCCCAGACGCTATATCTTTTTAATAGCTGGCACCACCAGCTTTCTTTACCTCATTTGCTTATGCTCTACCCATTTTGTCTTAAGTGATCTTGTTGGGAAGGTGAGTATCATACATTGCCACATTATTAGAACAATACACATACCTATATACACAAATATATATGTACATACCTATTTTTATATTT
>NW_022111369.1:10956760-10978524 GCF_000313985.2 Echinops telfairi
TGTCAGGAAGGTGTGCATCATGGAATGCCGATTTAATAGAACAACATGGTCTTGAATTGAGTAAGTACTTGAGTGGAGGTCAAATATCCATCTGCTGCCTTAATACTAAACCCATAAATATATGCATGTAGATCTATTTCCCCACCACCCTATAAAAATATATTTACATATGCACATGCCTGTATTTAGAACTCTATAAATACCCTTTGTCTCCTAGTTCTTTCCTCTATTTCCTTTTACTTTCCTCTTGTCCCACTATCATTCTCAGCCTTCATTTGGGTTTCAGTAATTTCTCTAGATTACATTGCCCTTGCTGAATCCCTACCAGACCTCTCACACTCTCCTTGCCACTAATTTTGGATGACTTGTTGCTCCCGTCTCTGGGTTGGTCAAAACAACCTCCTTACCCCCGCCTCCCCCTCTCCCATGGCCTCTCCCCCCACCCTACCCCCAACCCCCTGAACCACTGGTCCCGTTGTTTTCTCCTGTTGACTGTTCGTCCAGCCTATCTTATCTAGATAGATCTGTAGAGATAATAATATGCACCAGAAAACAAGGCATAGCAAGACAGGCGACGAATGAGAACACAGTGACGACAACAAAAAAGAAAACCAATGACCCATAAAAGAATAAATTAATTAATAGAAAAAAAAGAAAAAGGAAAAAATTTTAAAAGAAAGAAAACCTGTAAAGAGATCAAGGTCTGCTATTTGGACTCTAGATGTGTCCTCCAGTCAAGTCCGATGGGGTGCCGCGCTCTGGCCCGAATCCATCCTTTGTACTCCCCATCTTATACTCTTAGGAGTAGTGCATGAAGGTTCCAGTTTCTTATAGGTTAGCCATTCTAGTGAATGTACTAACCACAAAGTCAGTGGCTTAAACCTACTAGATGATCCATCGAAGAAAAATGAGGCTTTCTACTTCTGTAAAGATTTGTGGCCTTGGAAATTCTAGGAAGTGATTCTGCTCTGTTCTATAGGGTCGATAGCCGTCGTAATCAACTTGGTGGCTGTAAGTCAGTCAGGCCTGTGCAGAAGTATTTTCCTGAGAGCAATATGCATTTTCCTGTAACTAATGATGTTGAGAAGCATTTGATGTACTTATCTGCCATTCATACAACTTCTCTGAAGTGTCTGTTTTTGCCATTCATTTTACATTATGAAAATGGGAGTAACTCTTGCATTTCCATTAATATTTAAGACCATCAATATAACACATCTGCAAGTTCAGGCTACAGCTGAAATAAGTTAAAGCAGGTCTACTACAAGCAAAACATCAACGTTAGTAGAGGCCACCAGAATTTAGAGACCATCTGAAAAAAAACTTGACACACAAATAATGACCAGAGAACACATAAGTTGTGGGGACATGATATGTGAAGAAAGCAAACAACATTAAAAGACAGGAAAGAGAGAAAAGACCATAGTGGATATTGAAAGGGACTATGAAACTTGCTCTTGAATACAGAGTAGCTAAAATAAATGAAAGAAATGATGACGTAAAAGAGCTAAACAAAAAATTTCAAGGGGCAGCCGTAAACGACAAAGTAAAATATATATAACAAAAGACACAAAACCCTGGAATTAGAGTGGGCAAATGGAAGTACACATTCAGCATGTCTCAATCTGACAAAAATGAACAAAATTCAAGGATTCTATGGACAAACTACTGAAGATTGAAGAAGCAAGAGGAAAGGAATACAGACTCACTGTGCCAAATAGTACGGCCTCAACCATTTCAAGAAATAGCATAGGATCAAGAACTGATGGTCTTGAAAGAAGGTAAACCTCTACAGAAGGACATGGTCAAAAAACAAGGCTTCAGGACTTATATGCCTGTGAAAACTGGACAATGAATAAGGAAGACAGCAGACAAATTAAGGTATTTGAATTACAGAGTTGGTGAAGAATAGTGAAAATACCATGGACTTCCAGAAGAACAAACAAATCTGTCTTGGCAGAAATACAGCCAGAATGTTTTTTCGAATTGAGGATGATAAAGCTTCATTTCAAGTACTTTGGACACATCGTCAGGAGAGATCAGACGCTGGCAAAGGACATCATGGTTGGTAAGTAGAATCCCCAAACCAATCTTACCACCATCAAGTTTATTCTAACTCATAGTAACCCTACAGGATAGAGCAGAACTGCTCCTGTGGGTTTCCAAAACTATAACTCTTTACAGGACTAGAAAGCCCCATCTTTCTTTCTCCCACAGAGCAGCTGGTGGTTTTGAACCACTGACCTTGTGATTAGTAGTCCAATACATACCCACCTCGCCATCAGGGCTCTGTGGTAAAGCTCAAGAAAATAACAATTGTTATTCTCAACAACATAACAATTGAGAGAGTGGTGCAGGACCAAGCAGTGTTTCATTCTGTTGTGCATAGGCTTGCTGTGAGTAGGAACTGACTTGACGGTACCAAACAGTAGCAACTGTGAATACCTGTACACAGACCAAGAGGCACAATACAATGGGGCCCTACATTGTTTACAATCAGGAAAAGGTACATCAGGGTGACAGCCATTCACCTTACGTATTCGATCTGTATGCTGGGCAAATAATCCAAGTAGCTGGGCTGTATGAAGAAGAAAGCAGCATCAGGACTGAAGAAAGACTCCTTAAGAACCTGCGATACGCAGATGACATAACCCTGCTCGCGGAAAGTGGAGAAGGCCTAAGCACTTACTGATGAAGATAAAAGACTATAGCCTTCAGTACAGTTTGCAAGTCAATGGAAAAAAACATCAATCCTCATAACTGGGTCAATCAACAACATCATGATAAACAGAAAAGAAAGAAGTTGTCAGGGACTTCATTTTGCTTCAATCCACAATCAACACTCAGGGGAAGAGAAGCCAAGAAATCACTACATCGAGACCTCTTCAAAGTCTTTAAAGAGCACAAATGTCACTTGAAGGACTAAGATGAACCTGCCCCAAATCATAGACCACATTTTCCCAATGCAGGCTCTTTGTATTACTATATACAGTTTAGAATATGCTCGCCAGTTTCAACAAATATATGCATATAGGCACACAAAACCTACTTATTTGGGTTTAATTTGAACTATAAATAAAATCATAATATAAATTACAAACTATAAGTTAAACTCTATTTTACCAATCATGATGTCCTTTTCTAGCAATTGATCTCTGCTGATGATATGTCCAAGAGCCCTGGTAGCATACACGTTACACGTTGGGCCGCTAGCCACAAGGTCATCGGTTTGAAACCACCAACTTCTCTGAGGGAGAAAGACAAGGCTTTCTATTCCCGTAAAGAATTACAGTCTCACAAACCCACAGGGGCAGTTCTACCCTGTTCTATAGAGTTACTATGAGTGCGCTTAACTCAGGATCAGTGAATTTTAGATGACATGTCTAAAGAAATCAAGGAGGTATTTTGCAACCCTAACTTCTAAAGAGTCTTCTGGTTGCATTTCTTCTGATTTGTTTGTTTTTCACAAAATCCACAGTATATGCAATATTCCCCAATGTCATAATTTGAATGTATTAATTCTTCTTTGGTAATCATTTTTATTGTCCATTTTAATCATGCATATAAGGCAACTGAAAAGACCATGTTTTGGGCCAAGTGTACCTTAGTCATCAAAGTGTTTTCTGTATAAAATTTTATAGAGAACTATTTCACAGATGATTTGCTGATAAAATACTTTGATTTCTTGACTGCTGCTTTGATAAATATTGATTGATAATGTAAATTAATTATTGTCAAGTTATATATTGTTTTACTTTTATCATGATCTTGTTTATTATTCCAATTGGGAGGATTTTGGCTTTCCCAATATTTAGTGTAATCCACACTGAAGTCTACTACCTTCATCAGAAGTGCTTTAGGTTGTCTTTGCTCTCAGTAAGCAAGGTTGTATCAGTTGCTTATCACAGGCTCTTTATGTCCTCCAAGCCTAATGCCCTGTTCATCTTCATATAGTCCAGCTTCTCAGACTATTTGTCCTGCATGCAAATTCAGTAAGGATGATGAAAGGATACAATCCTACCACATATCATTTCCCACTTTAAACCACACAGTATCCTTTTGTTATTTTTGAATGACTGCCACTTGATTCATATAGAGATTCTGCATGAATACAATTAAGTATTCCAGAATTACCTATCTTCATAATGCTATGCATAATTTGTTATGCTCCACAAAGCCCAATTGTCTGCACACAGTTAATAAAACACAAAGAGACATCTTTCTGGTATTCTCTGCTTCCAGCCAGGATCCATCAGCAATGATATCACTTATCCCACATCCTGTTCTGAATCCAGTTTGAATTTCTGACAGTTCACTGTAGATATACATTTATAGTCATTATCTCCAACAAATTTTTGCTAGCCAGTAGTATTGTCTGATAATGACCACATCGTGTTTGATCACCTTTCTTTGAATAGACAGGAATCTGGATCTATTACAATCAGGGAACCAAGTAGTTGTCTTCTAAATTTCCTGATGTGGATGAGATTCCAGCATCATCTCTTTGTTTATTTTCAGTAAAGCATCTCAGATGGCACGCTACAAATTACTGGAGCCTACTTTCTTGCCAACATCATTAGTGCAACTTGAACTTCTCCCTTCAGTACTAGCAGTTCTTGAATATATACCACCTTCTGAAATGGTTGCACATCGTTACCATTCATGTTAGTAAAGTGATTCTGTATATTCTTTCCATTTTGTTTTGAAGAGTCCTGTGTCATTCAATATTTTGGTCCATTGAATAATTCTGTAATTCAACTTATGGCTTGACTTTTCTCTTCAATTCTTTCAGCTTGAGAAATGCCAATTAAATTCCACATCACTCTTCAAGCTCCAGATATTTGCCCATTCCATCATAATACTTTTCCATATCTTCTTCTCAAGCTACCCTTTGAAAACTGTGTAGCTTTTTTACTATATCATTTCCTATATTCATTGTAGCTACTCTGCATGCCAAAACAAGTATTTGATGCTCACAGCATCAAATCTATTCTTGAGATAGTCTCTTAAATAGAGGAAGGACCTTTTCAAGGCAGTAGACTTGCTCTAATTTTCTCCACATTTACCTTAGATTTTCTTCACATTTAGCTTAAATTTGCGATTGAACAATTAAAGGTCTTTTCTACAGCAAGATGTGGACTTTGTTTTGACTAATGATAATGAGCTTCTCTGTTTTCTCTTTTCACCGAATTAGATGACTTGAGTCCTGTAAGGCTGTATGGTTGAAAAGTGAATTTCCAATAAATAGGTTGTAGATCTTACAAAATTCTATCACGTGGTTTCCAGCATAGTTCCCATCACAAAAGCCATATTTCCCAACTACTGATCATTTTTTGTGTATTTAACTGTCACATCCCATTACCAATAATTATGAATCATGACTGCACACTCGGCCAACTTCAGACTGCAGAGCATAATAAAAATGTTTACTCTCTTTATCCTTGGCATTTGCAGTTAGTGCAGAAATATGAATAATAGTCTAATTAACCAGACTTCCTTCTAGGCATATGGATATTAACATCACTGGTGCACTATCTTATATATTTTCTGCTAGATTTATTAAGAACTTCCTGATATTTATAATGCTATTACATGGAATACTGATGTTTCAGTTTTGTCATTTTTCTACACTCATACATACAAACCAAACTAATTATGTATTACTGACATTATATGCAGTGACCTTGTTAAACTGACTTATAAGTTCTTTTGGATTTTCTAATATCTAAGTTCTTTTGGGTTTTCCATGTGAACAGTAAATTCATCTGTAAAAATTTTTTTTTTCATTCACAAGAGGAGGAGGAAAATAAAGATGACCTATTTAATAAGTTGTATTTGCACCTACTGGCTGTTCTATTCAAGAAAAGACCTAGCAATCGATTCCCTTATAGAGTTAAAACCTAGGAGACCACATATATTTAGAACGTCAATGCTCCCCTTGCACTAATATGACGGGTATTAATCTGATAGGCAAGGGTCTGCATTTTTAAGAAATGGTACAAAGAATTTTCTCCTAGCTCTAACCCTCAGACTCAATGTAAACAGAACTCAAACAATTAAGAAATCAATTGGTACAAAGCAACAACTCCTGGATTGTATCTCGAAGTTACACTCACATAAACTCCTCATATCAACAGTCCCTTAAATTCTATGCCATTGGATAAATTATTGATGTTATCAATGCAATCATCCTATACTAAGGTGACCAGACGTCCCGCTTTTGGCGGGACAGTCCCGATTTTTAACAATTTTTCCCGCGTCCCGTGGCGCTTTTAAAAACTCCCAATTTTTGGAAAGAATGCACAACAAGTTAGGGTATACGGTTTTCGGCTGCCATGTGGCTTTTTCGACAGGATATGAGTTTTATCAATGGTGTCCCGCTTTTGTCCCGCTTTACCAATGTTAAAATCTGGTCACCTTATCTTCGACCCCAGGGGGATGATTGGCAATGTCTTTCTTTTATTGTTTCTTCTGCTTTGGGTTGTTCTTGTTTTGTTTTGGGTTTTTTTTTCTGTCATAAAATTATAACTGCTAAAGTAAACCAGTCATTTATAATATGTGAACAAGCAGATGGATCTGGGCTCCCACTTAATTTTAACTCCAATTCCATAAGTAATTTTTTTTATAACATGGTCCTGATCGATACTTGCCGTCATGAAAAGATCACTGAAGATAACGGTGCTACAGCAAGTGTGAAAAAATCAGATGTTGCCTGACCATCAATTGGAATAATGTCTGTGGTCTTAAAGGCTTGTATACAAACAAGCATCCATCTGAATGAGGCACCAAGTCAGTGCATATTGAAGCAGCACACCAGCCTGTGTGATCCAAAGATGACGATAACAAAATTCAAATATGAGGAAGGAAAATGTATCAGAACTTAAATTGTGAACACATAATTTTTGGAAGACAGTGGGAGCCCAAAATCCATCTGCAGACAATTGAGTGAGAATAAGCCTCTGGCAGATCCCTTCTAGCCACAAGCAGGGGACTCCGACAGCTTCACTATCAAAGAACATTGTAAACTTGATTATGGTCGATCGAATCATGGTATGATATGATACTTGGTCAGTTGACCTCCCTCTTGACCGAACCTAAATTTGTTCTAGGCTCAACTATTTCTTGCTCGTTCTATGACAGACATTTCTTCTCTGGCTCTTTAAACATGGTTGCTGGTCTTTTCTTTCTTACTCTTCATTTTTATTTTTATCTTTATATTATTTTATTGTTTCACTTTTTGTTTTTTTGTTAGGTTTTCCAGTTTATGAAAAAGGCGTGGATGCACAAAGACAATAACTGATGCAATGGTTGATTGGGGATTTGGACGGGGTAGGGCGAGGCAATTTCGGGAGCAAATAATGAACTCGGGAGGGGGGAAATGAGCACACTAGAACTGATTGTGATAATGTATTTACAGCTCTTTAAAAGCGAGTTAACTGAAAGGTAGCTAGATTAAGGGACAAGTGGGGTTGTTTCCCCAATACCCGCAAAGGCCCATACAGAGAGGTTGGAAAGAAATCTGGCAGCCACCTGACACCCATGCACAGACTAGGCTGCCCTAGCACAGGTGAAATCTAAAACCTAGCCTCCTTCTAGGACCAAGACATCACACAGGTAGGCCTAACTCAGCCAATGGGGCCAACCAATACCTTTAACCACGTCTCCCCAGCCAGCGGTGTTAAATACCCTGGCTGCTGGAAGGCCAGCCTCTTGACTCTGCCCTCTCTCAGGGGCATGCTATAAGGAGGTCCTCTATCGTGTGGGGTGCCCACACACCTGCGTGTCCCCCTCAAGGCCTGCTCCTACTCAGGGGCCCACGTGCTCTTGGTCTCTTGGCCTCCTGGCCCCCAGGGATCTCCCTAGTTACACAGGCATGAGCCCAAGTTCTAGGTTCCTGTATTCTTCCCATGTGTGAAAGCCGCTTGACCTAACATGCTTTCCAAATCAGCATGAACCCTTTGAGGCTGTAAAACCTGAAGGTTTCCCTTTTGGGTTATAAAAGTGCTTCTGTGATGTGAATTCTTTCAGTTCCGTGTAGTGAGAACCGAGGTGTGTCCCACTCCAGAACCTAACCTAACTATGGAAGTGTATGCTATATGAATATTATAACCAGAAAAGAAAAAAAGAAAGAAAGAAACCAAGCTTGACAAATGGTTACCATGGGTGAAGGAGGAAGAGTTTTTGTTTAGGAAGAATTGAGTTTGTGTTAACGGTGGTGGGATAGTTTGGAGTAGGACATCAATAATTGTTGGATAACACCAAGATTGTAACAAGGGGCACTGAATTATATATGTAGAAGTCATTGAATTGGAGAATGCTTTGTTGTGCATATTTTTGCCACAATTGAAAAACAAAAGTAAAATGGGTAAAGCAACAAGAAAATCATCGTAATATTACAAGTTAGTAAATACACAGAGCATGTTTAACATCACTGTAACATGCACACATAGAATAACAATAAGAAAGGCATGTTGTTGACGTTAGATGCCATGGAGTTGCCTCCAACTCAGAGCGACCCTATGTGCTACAGGATGAAACACTGGCCCACCCTGGGTGACCTTCACAATAGTTGCTTATGTTTGACTCCATTGTTGCAAAGTACGTCAAATGAAATTTCCTCTTTTTCACTTCTAAGGAGCCTTCCCATCCAAGACAGATTTGTTATTGTTGTCATTAGGTGCAAAGGAGTCAGTTCTGACCTACAACAACCTTATGCAAAACAGAATGAAGCACGGCCTGATCCTGCACCATCCTCACAATTGTTCCTGTACTAGAGCCCATTGTTGCAGCCAGGGTGTTAATCCCCTCTCCTTGAGGGTCTTCCTCGGTTATGCTGCCCCTCCACTTTACCAATCATGATGTCCTTCTCCAGGGACTGGTCTCTCCTAACGATACGTTCAAAGTATATAAGAGAAGTCTTGCCATCTTTGACTCAAAGCAGCATTCTGGCCATCTTCTTCTAAGACAGATGGTTTTGTCCTTCTGCAGTCTGTGCTACTCTGAATATTCACCTTCAGCACAATTCAAATGCACAGATTCTCTCTGTCTTCTTTATTCAATGTCCAACTTTCACATGCACATGAGGCAACTGAAACACCATGCCATGGGCCAGAGGCACCTGCTGGTAGTCCATACTTTCGTTTTCCTTAACAATTCCAAAATTCAAATGCATCAATTATTCTCCAAATGTCCTACCTTACTTATTGTCAACTTTTGTATGCATATAAGGTAGCTGAAAACCTCACAGCTTAGGTCAAGTACATCTTTGTCATTTAAGTGATATCTTTGTCTTTTAACATTTTAAAGAGGTCTTTTGCAGTAAACTTGCCTAATGCAATATATTATGATTTCTTGACTGCTGCTTCTATAGCCACTGAATGTGGATCTAATAAAATGAAAACCTTGGCAACTTCAATTTTTTTGTTTATGATTATGTGGCTAAAGGTACAGTTGTGAGGAATTCTGTTTGGTTTTTTTCATTGAGTTGTAATCCATACTGAAGGTTTTAGTCTTTGATCTTCAGTACTTGGCTTTCAGCAAGCAAAGTTGTATCATTTGCGTATTGCAGATTTTAAATGGGCCTTCTTTCAATTCTAATGTCATGTTCTTCTTCATAGAGTTCAGTTTACTGAATAAATTATTTGCTCAATGTATAGACGGAGTAAATATGATGAAAAGATACAACCCGGATGCACATCTTTCGTTATTTTAAGTCAGTTGGTATTCCTGTGTTCTGTCAAATGACAGTCACTTGGCCAATGCCACGTTTCAAATGAGCACAATTGAGCATTCTGGAATCCCTACTCTTTAAAATGTTATCGCAGTTTGTTATGATCTGTATAGTTGAATGCCTTTGTGTTATCAATGAAACACAAGTAAGCATCTTTCTAGTATTCTCTGTTTTCAGCCAAGATCTAGCTGATGTCAGCAGTAATATTCCTTGTGCCCCTATACTCTTCTAAAAACAGCTTGAATTTCTGGAAGCTCCCTGTCAATGTATGGAAGAAACTGATTTTGAATTATCTTCAGCAAAATTTTACTTTCATGTGATAATAATGAAATTATTTTAAAATTACCACATACTATTGGATCACCTGTTTTGGGATGGGCACAAATATGGATCTCTTCTAGTCAGTTGACCAGCTAGCTATATTCCAAATTTCTTGGCATAGACGAGTGAGTGCTTCTAGCACTGCAGTGGTTTTTCTGAAACATTTCAATTGCTATTCTTCCAAGTCCTGGTGCCTTTTTTCCACCATTGCCTTCAGTGTAGCTTGGATTTCTTCCTTCAGTACTACCAGTCCTTGATCACATACTACCTCTTGAAATGATTGAAAGCTGATTAATTATTTTTGTAAAGTTATTCTGTCTAGTCCATCCAACATCTTTTAACATTCTTAATTTTTTAATATTTTGACATTGTGTAAATGAAGGAGTGTACAACTCATAAGGAAAAGGTTGGAGGATTAGAAAGACTACCTTCAGAAGTTATGCTGAGAAATAATATCTTTATATGTTTACATTTTTGTTTGAAAAAGGTTTTGATGATTTTTTACCTACATATTTTTTTACTTATCCTCACATTTGAGAAATTCTCAACATATTAACCACAGGTTAAATGGATATAGCTTTTTCAAAAACCTAAAATGTCTAATACCTATTTGTGGGTATTGAGGAGCCCTGGTGGTGTAATGGTTATGCATTGGGCTTACTGCAAGATCAGGTGTTCGAAACCACCAACTGCTTCATGGGAGAAAAAAGGCTTTCTACTCCTGTAAAGAGTTCCAGTCATGAAATTCACAGGGACAATTCTACCCTGTCATATAAAGTCACTGTGAATCAGAATTCACTCGATGGCTTTGAGTTTTTAAAATTATTATTAATATTAAGGATTTCATGATGAAATAAATAGGCTAAATTGAAGGGCTGAGTCCTTCAAAACAAATTACCCAAGATTATCACCATTTGATGTCCATACAGTCTTAATTTTTTTTAATCCTTCACTCTTCTTTTTATTTTAAACAGCTTTGTTGGCATATAATTCACACAACATGCAATTCAATGGTTTAAATATATTCAAAAGAGCTGTGCTGTAAACATTACAATTAATTTTAGAACATTTTCTTCATTCTTGTACTCATTACTCCCCAACCACACCTGCCATAAACCCTAGGAATTATTAATCTAGTTAGCATCTCTAATGATTACTTATCTATACAGTCTTAATTTTGAGACATTTTGTGTTACATATTATGCATGTGCTCTGCAGATTTATGAATATTCTGGAGCTCACTAGAAAAGTGAATTACATGGAAATGGAGAGGTTGCACTCTTTTAGAAATCTACCATTCTCCTTTTTTCCCTTCTGAGTGAACCTCTCTACCCCGAGAGGATTGAGCTAACACAGAATAAAATCAACTGTACTTAAAATAATAAAGAAAGAAGCCTTCAGATTCAGATTTTAAAGAAGAAACTTAATGTGATAGAGATTTAACTAGTGAAAAAATTAAAAGGTAAAAGATATACAGATATTTAAAACTGAAAAAAAATAAGGACTAATTGAGAAATATTTTTATAAGGCAGAACTTCAAGTAAGACCTCTGTCTATACAAATTTTTTAAAAATGTGTACCTGAGGCCCGTGATGTACATTAAAATTTCACTGTTTCTCTTGGTCAGATGCTTTCCTTCACAGCACTGCCATCAAATTTCAGTTTCTTTAGAAATGAAAATGTTCTTGCTTCTTTGAAAAGCACGGAAAGCTGTTTCCATAGAAACAGTGATAATATAATGTCATAGGCAGACTATGACTTATGATTATAAACAGACAAAAGTAAAAAGGTCAAGAAACAGAATATTCCTGCAAATACACAAGAGGCCTGTACTGTGTGTGTGCATATGTATATATCTGTGTATCTATGAGGGGGCTTCTGAACATTCACAGAGAAATGTCATTATCTGTCAATTCTAATTTTTCAATGAACTTTCTGATGCTCCATCTAATTAGTATTAAATTTAGAACAGTGCCTGGTACCTTTAATAAAATACTACAAAAGTGTCTGATAAATAATAAACAGAACAAAACCCATGGTGGAAAGTAAGCAATGTCTGTCTGGTGATGGTTCGAGGAAAAACAGGGTTGAAAATAGTATTAAGGCCACTGGCATATGATTAGCACTTAAAGCCATGGTCCTGGAGGGCATCCCTTAGAGAATGGGTGCTGGCAGAGAAGAAGTAGGGCCCAGTCCAGATCTATGGGCATTCAAAACTCTAAGGATCAGCAGAGAAGGAGGAGTCCACAAACTCAGTAGAACATTAAGCTAGGGAAAAAAGCAGGAAAGCTTTGAAAGAAGCTAAGACCAAAAAGGAGTGCTTAAGATGGGCATCTCTCTCTTTCTCTCAGTCATGGAGCTGATGGCAGCTCATAGTGGCCGTATAGGTGGGCACGGTCAGTTGCTTTTGTTACATGCCTTTGAGTCAGTTCTGACCAATAGCGACCCTATGTATAGCAGATCAAAATATTGCCCAGTCCGGCACCATACTCACAACTGATGTTATGCTTGAGCTCATTGTTGTAGTCACTGTATGAATCTTCCTAGGTGCCAGCCCTCTGGTTGTACTTCTTCCAAGACATATTATTTGTTCTTCTAGCCTCCCATGGTATTTTCAATATTCTTTGTCAATATCATAATTCAAATCCATTGATTCTTCTGTGGGCTTCCTTATTCTTTGTCCAATTTTCATATGCATATGAAGCATATGAATCAACTATGACTTGGGTTAGTTGCACCTTAGTCTTTAAAGAGACATCCTTTGTCTTCAACACTTTAGCGAGATCTTTTGCAGCTGATTTGCTTAATGCAATCCAATCCATCATTGATTTCTTGATGACTGCTTCCATGATTGTGGAACAAAGCAAAATGAAGTCCTTGACAACTTCAATCTTTTCTCCATTTATCTGGAGGTATCCTTTTAGTCCAGTTGTGAAGACCTTTGTATTCTGTAAATTTAGGTGTAGTCCATAATGAAGTCTGTAATCTTTGATCTTCATCAGCAAGTGCTTCAAGTCCTCCTCCTTTAAGCAAGCAGAGTTGTGTGTGTCTTGCATGGCTCAGATTAATAAATCTTCCCCCAATCCTGACTGTTCTTCCGATAGTCCAGTTTCTCAGATTATTTGCTCAGCATACAGATTGAGTAAATAAGGATAAAACTTTGTTTCAAATAAATAAAACTGGAAAGGGACTTTAGTATTTGGCACAATTGGGGTCCTGGGTAATTTTTATATGATCAGTCAGAGGGAAGTAAACACTCACTGCCACCCCGTTGACTCTGCATCATAGAGACCAGATAACACAGCAGAACTGCTCCCTAGGGCTTCAGAGGTGTAGATCTTAAAAAATATATATATACCATCTCATTTTTTTCCATCAATGAGATGGGTGGGTTCAAATGACTGACATTCCTACTTACCAGTCCCATATGCCATAATGGAGTAAGGATATAAAAACAATATGAAGGGGAAAAAAAGACAGACTATAGATATCTTAAGATGCTTTAGTATTGAATGGGTCCAGAGTCATGACATAGTTGCTAGGAGGAGATGTGGGGTCAAGAAGATTTTATTCAAGGCGGGGTCGACTGAGAATTGTCCACATACTATTAGAAAAACCTAGTAGAGAAGGAAAAAGGAAAGTGTAGGAAAGCAAAGAGGGAAGTGGAAGCACAAGGTACTCGAGAAAGCACGGAGGAGTGAGACCAGAGCACAAGCACAAACATGAAGGCAGGCCTTGGTTGAATTCTCTCTGAATACTCCCAGGACCTAACACACTAACTCGAAGCCAACAAGCCCTCCGACGGGCGAGCACGGAGGAGTGAGACCAGAGCACAAGCACAAACATGAAGGCAGGCCTTGGTTGAATTCTCTCTGAATACTCCCAGGACCTAACACACTAACTCGAAGCCAACAAGCCCTCCGACGGGCGAATGAACAACTGACTAAGGAGCCCTTTGTTACCTTGCAGAACAATCCCCTCGAGGCTGTTTCATGCTTCTGATTATCTGTCATCCATTGTTGCTGTCTTTAGGTGATGTCTGCTCAGTTCTGACGCTCAGCAGCCCTTTGTAAGCAGAAGGAAACACCTCCTGGTCCTGGGCCTTCCCCATCGTGGCTCTTCCCTCAGAGCCCACTGAAGCAGCCACAGTGTCATTCTGTTGAGGGCCTTCCTCTTCCACTGTCCCTCTACTTTGCCAAGCACGATGTCCTTCTCCAGAAACTAATTTCTTGTGACTGCATGCCCAATGTTTATAAGATGAAATCTCATCATCCTTGCCTCCAAGGAGAGACTGTAGTTCTACAAAGAAATATTTTTGGTGTCCTTTTGACAGTCCATGGTATTTTCAATATTCTTTTCCAGCAACATAATTCAGTTGTATTGATTCTTCCTTATTTAATATCCAACTTTTCACACACACGAGGCAACTGAAAAGACCATGGCTTGGGTCAGGGCCACCTTAGTCCTCAGAGTAACATCCTTACGTTTTAACAATGGAAAGAGGTCTTGTGCAGCAAATTTACCTAATTCCATCTTTTGATCTCGTTTGTTTGTGTGACGCTAGAAGCTATGTCCCTGGTACTTCAAATGCCAGCAGGGTCACCCAAAGTGAACAGGTTTCAGCAGAGCTTCCAAACTTAAGAACAAACAATGAAGAAGAATTGGCTCCCCTCTTATAATACTGAAAGATTCTATGGACAAAATATTGAATAACTGAAAGAAAAACTTTTTTTTTGGAAGGAAGAATTTAATGCTAGAAAGCATTAGCCAAAAACAAGGCTCCAGGAATTAGTGGAATACCCACTGAACTGTTTCAGAAAGCTGATGAAGCACTGGAAGCACTTAACTCACCTTTGCCAGGAAATTTGAAAGACAGTTACTTCTCCAGGTGACTGGAAAAGATCCATATTTATAACTATTCAAAAGAAAAATGACCCCCAAAATGCTCAGGGTATAATATCACATGCAATTAAAATTTTGCTGAAATCATTCAACAATCGTTGTAGCAGTATATGGACTGGGAGCTGCCAGAGGCTCAGGCCAGATTCAAAAGAGGACATGGAACAAGGGATTATCATTGCTGATGTCAGATGAATTTTGACTCAAAACAGATAATATCGGAAAGTTATTTACTTGTGACTATGCAGTCATTCAACTGTGTAAATCATAACCAACTATGAATAACCTTGAGAAGAATGGGCATTCCTGAACAATTCGTTATGCTCCTGCATAACTTGTACATGGATCAGAAGGCAATTGTGTGAACAACACAGGGGATGTTACATGGTTTAAAATCAGGAAGAGTTTGTGTCAGGGTTGTATCCTCACACCATACTTATTCAATTGGTATGCTGAGTAAGTCATCAGAGAAGCTGAATTATATGAAGAAAAACGTGGCAACAGGATTGGAGGAAAACTTATTAGCCTGCGATATACAGAGGACACAACCTTGCTTGCTGAAATTAAGGGTTGCAGCCTTTAGTATGGATTATAACTTAATATCAAGAAGACCAAAATCCTTACAACTGAATCAATAGGTAACATCATGATAAATGGAGCAAAGATTGAAGTAGTCAAGGATTTTGTCTTGCTTGGATCGACAATGAATTCTCATGGAAGCAGCAGTTCAGAGATCAAAAGACTTACAGCATTATGTAAACCTGCTGCACAAGACCTCTTTAAAGTGTTTTAAAGTAAGGATGTTACTTTGAGGAATAAGGTAAACCTGACGGAGGCCATGCATGATCATTTTGATTGCCTCAAATGTATATGGAAGTTGGACATTGAATAAGGAAGACCACAGGAGAATCAATGCATTTGAATTGCTGTGCTGGAGAAGAATATTGGAAGTACAATGAACTACTCAAAGGGCAAACCAGTCTGTCCTGGAAGAAGTACAACCAGATGCTCCTTAGAGGCAAAGAAGGTGAGATTTCATCGTACAAACCTTGGACAGGTTGTCAGAAGAAGTCACATCGAGAAGGACATCATACTTGGTAGAGGAGTAGATAAAAAGAGGAAGGCCTTCAAGGACATGGACTGACCAGTGGCTGCAACAATGGGCCCAGTATCCGAATGGTTGAGTTCATGGCACAGGACTGGGCAGTGTTTGGTTCTGTTGTCGCTATGGGTTGGAATCAACTCAATAGCACCTAACAACAATGACAAACGTGCAACTATTTGGCCTCTCCATGTCCTGGGCAAAATAGAGTGAAGAAAATTTAAAGACACATGGGAACAATTAGTCCACATGATAAGGACCATGCTACCTTCGGCCCCCATGACCCTGAGATTAGTAGATCTAGAGCATGCCTAGCTACCACAGAAAACTGCTCTAAACAGAATCACAATAGAGAATTCTAGATAAAGTGAGAGAGAAATGTGGAAGAAAACTCAAAAACATTAAAAAGAACAATAAGTCTGACAAAGATTAGTGGAACCCTGAGAATATGGCCCTTAATCAACTTCAGGCCTGGGACTGAACTTGCTGCCACAGCTCAACTTCCAGCCCCCAAATATCCAGGACTACCTACCACCACTCCCTGCCATAGAATCGATTCTGATTTTTAGTGAGCCTAGAGAACACAACGGGATTTCGAAATTATAAACCTCCATAGGACTAGACAGCCTTAGCTTTCTCCCTTGGAGCAGGTGGTAAATTGTAACCATGGCTGTGTGACTAGCAGCCCCACGGAGAAACCTACCGAGCCACCCAGGCTTCTTAGACAGGAAGTACATACTACATAAAACAACCAAACACAGGACATTGGCAGGGGGCAGCACTTGCCCAGGGAGAAAACTTTTAAGGCAGGATTGGATAGAAGAGAATAAATGAAAGGAGTAAACAGAGGAAGTGTAAGGGGCACCATTACATTGTGGGGGCTGCAATCAAGGTCTCAAAATAAAGTGTTTGTAAACTTGCACTCAGTTTAAGTGGAGAGAAAATGTTTTGAGAAACGATGTACAAATGCGCTTTACACAATTGATGTGTGTATGGATTGGGATAACAGTTGTATGAGCCCCTAATAAAATGTTAAAAAAAACCAAAAACCTTGCACGCAAATCCTAAGGAAAAGGGTGTGTTTGTTGTAATTGCACCCTGGAAAAGGCTGTGGAGCAGTTCTACTCTGTCACATGGGATGGACACGAGCAGACAACTGACCTGATGGCACCCAAATGCATATATGTGTGTTAATTTATAATATGAAGATGCATATTCATAGTTTCATACTTCACCATCTTGTAAAATCAAAGTTCGACTAAAAAAGTATGAAAGACTCTGTCCTTCGTGGTGTGCTGAGGCCGAAGAGTTTATAATTATCCCTAGGGTTCTTAATTGCCTGGAATTGAGTTTATGGCATAATAAATTAACCACTCAATTCAGAAAATGTCCTTCTTCATTCCTCTCACCTTTCCTTTCCCTCTTTGGTATTGATTTATTCTTATTAGTTAGATGCATGTGGCATCTTTCCTGCCTTTAGAAAATAAGTTATGATTAAATGACAACGAATCATGTTTAAAAGAAATGGAGGAGTTTTACTCTGCATGACAGGTCACCCATTTAATCAACGTGTCAGGCAGCTCAACTAATACCGAGGCAGCTCAAGAGGAACAAAACTGGATTCGTTATACTCAAGAAGATATATGTAAAAAAGTGCCAAGTGGAAAATGTGTGAGATGTAAATTTAATTTCTTGCTAAGAAATAATAGGGGAGGGGAGAGGTTTACCTGTCTTGTAAGAGAAAATCATTATAAATGTCAAAGTTCCTTAATGGTATGAATCATTACTACCAAAAGCACAAAATGAAATCTAGTTGCTTGGTTGTTAATTCTAGTAAGGGTGAAAGTGTGTCTGGATAAAGAGGGAAGCAAGATATTATATCTATCCAAAATATCTTCTCTTCTTGCAAATTACTTAATATAAAGCATAATTTGTGCTTATTTATAGCATTTTATATGCCTTTCTGCTTTTTGTAAGAGTAGGATTAGCAGTGTAAATGGTAAAACAGGGCAAAAAAATCTATTTGAATGGAAATATGATCTCAGTTCTCAACTGCTATGAAATGTACTTATTGATTAAAATACAAACTAATCACTAAAGTGGAATTCATGATTTTTCAGTGTGCCAGCGAACAGTGATTATTTGTGATTTTTACACTTCTATGTCAAAAGGAATGCTAAAAGAATATTTAATATAGATATTTTTACTGGAAAATTAATTTCTGCAAAAGAAGAATGATGCTACTTTTGCTAACGGTAATGCCTTTTACATTAACAGAAGTCATTTTATATTGGCCCTCATGAAGACATCACTGAAGATTGGGTGCTGTAGCAAAGTGTGGTGAAGAAACTAGAGGGTGCCGGGCTATTAGAAAGAATAGTGTCTGCGATCGCTGAAGACAAATGTTTGCATAAGCAAATGTGGTGAAGAAAGCTGATGGTGCCCGGCTATCAAAAGATACAGCATCTGGGGTCTTAAAGGCTTGAAGATAAACAAGCAGCCATCTAGCTCAGAAGCAAAAAAGCCCACATGGAAGAAGCACAGCAGCGTGTGTCACCATGAGGTGTAGAAGGGACCAGGTATAAGGCATCAAAGAACAAAAAATCATATCATTGTAAATGAGGGTGAGTGCAGAGTGGAGACCCAACGCCCATCTGTAAGCAACTGGACACCCCTTTACTGAAAGGTTGCAGGGAGGAGACAAGCTAGTCAGGGTGCAGTCAGGGTAGCAACAATGAAACATACAACTTTCCTCTAGTTCCGAAATGCTTCCTCCACCCCCACTATCATGATCCCAATTCTACCTTACAAATCTGGCTAGATCAGAGGATGTACATTGGTACAGATAGGAACTGGAAACACAGGGAATCCAGGACAGATGATCCCTTCAGGACCAGTGGTGAGAGTGGCAATACTGGGAGGGTGGAGGGAACATGGAGTAGAAAGGGGGAACCGATTACAAGGATCTACATATAACCTCCTCCCTGGGGGACGGACAACAGAAAAGTAGGTGAAGGGAGACATCGGATAGTGTAAGATATGACAAAATAATAATAATTTATAAATTATCAAGGATCCATGAGGGAGGGGAGCAGGGAGGGGGGGGGAATGAGAAGCTTATATCACGAGCTCAAGTAGAAAGCAAATGTTTTGAGAATGATGATGGCAACAAATGTATAAATGTGCTTGACACAATGGATTTATATATGGATTGCGATAAGAGTTGTACAAGCTCCCAATAAAAGGATTTTTAAAAAATAATAGTTTTATTAGAATACAAAAAAAAGAATAGTGTCTGCAGTCTTAAAGGCCTGTTTTCAAACAAGCAGTCATCTAAATGAGGCATAAACTAAGTCCACATGGAAAAAGCACACCAGGCTCTGTGATCCAAGATAATAAATAATCCAAAAGAGGGGATGGTATCAGAACTTAAACATCTGTTTTACAGAGGTTATGGACCACAGTGGAAGCCCAAAATCCATTTGCAGGACCCCCCACATAGATTAAGTCTCTGATGAATTCCCTCTGATCTTAGTCTAGGGATGTGAATAGCCTTGTTATCAAGACTGTAACTCATTATGGGAGTAGATAACCTTATCTTAGTTCTACCAATGCTTACAAATTTACCAGTAGCAACTGAAAAGTGACTACACTTTCTGGAATCAAGGATTATATGGATTTTGCCCTACCATGGCTATTTATTCCTACCACTCTTAAATGCTTGCCCTGATAGTTACTAGAGGATTCTAACAAATGAACTAGAGGGAGGGACTTACAAAGTGTGCATTGTAATTTATAATAACGAAGTGCTAAGGCATCAGGGGTTAATTTTGCAAACCAATATCCACGGAAGAGGAAGAGAATCTGAGAGTAGGTACATTACACAAAACCTCAGCGCTCTGAAAAGAAGACATTCTCCTCCCAGAAGCAGCTGCAGTCACACAGGGGCAGGTCCGCCTTGTCCTGTAGGGATGCCACGAGCCTGAATGGACTCCACGGGAGTGAGCGTGTTGTGTTTTGTTTTGCTTTGTTTTGTTTAGCCATACTTGCTATGGTTCTGCTCGATTCTGTTTAGCAGTGTTTTCCTTATTCCAGACCTGGATTATGAAAATAGTTTCTGCTCTTTCATGTCATTAGCTATATTTCTGTAGCTAAATATCTGGATTTCAGCTCCAGCTCTGTGTTTCTGGTCCAAACTTAGTAACTTGACCTTAATTTCTAATTAGGAACCTGATCTTAGTAATTTGACCTTAATTTCTAATTAGGAACCTGATCTTGATTTTGTTCATTTGTATTGCCACTTTATTGCCCCAATATGTTAATACAGACATAAAGGTTTGGCATCACTGCCGATATATAAACTAAAAAAAAAAATGTTTCATTACCCAAGATGACTTAGAGGAGAAAATTTAATATACTAGAAATAAGATGAAGACTTTGGCAGAGAAACACAAATTCCTGGAGAAAATGTACAGGTTGAGGAAAAGCAGAAAAACACAAAAGGAAATGTTTTGAGAATTAAATATTAAATCTCAAAAGGGAATAGCCTAATCAGAGACTACAGGTGATAGATAAGGCTTAGTGTAGACATTTCTTTTATTTTAAACAAAGTTCTCACTCACTGGCATTGACTCATTATGAGCCTACAGAACAGGATAAACTGCTTGCTGGTGTTGCTGAGACTATAATTATTTACAGGAGTAGAGAGCTTTGTCTTTTCCCCAAGGAATGGATAGGATAGTGGTTTCAAACCGCTAACCTCATGATTAGCAGCAGAAGGCATAACCCACTACACCACCAGGAAACAAAGCTAGGTGTTTTCCTCCATGTCATAGGGATAGGGGACAGCAATAGATATACTTTGCCCTCAGTTGACCCCAATCTAATAAATGGTATTTAACGTTAGCTAAGATCAGAACATTAGCTAAACTACCTGGAAAGATGACTATCAGGATAATGCCCTAAAATCACTTTCTCTCAGTTGAATCTAAATTGTGGGTTTCCTGGGATTGAAAAGATATATTCAGGTTGTCGATACCACTGCATCTTGTTTTTATTCTTTGTAGAATTTGCCATCATTTATTTATTTTTCTACTTGGTCATTGTTAATCAGCCCATTCTAGAATATGAACTTCATAAAGGCTGGGACTTTATTTTATCACTCTATTCCTTATCTGTATATAATGTCTGGCTCACACATTATGCACTCGGTAGACTTCGTGAATAAATCAAATGATGAATGATGTGCATTTTGAATTTACGCTTAGGAAGTCAGAAGCAAACATCACTACCTAGGGAAGCCAAGAAGGCCAATACTATTTTGTAAAGTATCAAATGACTAACCCAATGACTGAAGTTGTTAACAGAGCGAAGGGATCAGAAATCAGAGAATTTAGAAAGCTTTTGACAAGAGGAAAGAGCCCTGGTGATGCTGTGGGTTAGGTGCTGGGTTGCTAACAGCAAGATAGGCAGTTTAAACCCACCAGTCATTATGTGGGAGGAGGAGGGGCTGTCTGCTCCTGTAAAGACAGACAATCTTTACAGGACCACTAAGGACAATTACACGTTGTCCTTTAGAGTTGCTGCTATGAGTCGGAATCAACTCATGGTAGTGGGTTTAATTCTGTGTGTTTAACTAGAGAAAAAAAATTCAAAGATGTTTTCTCTGTGTCCTGTTCCATAAGCATTATGAGCACATACAAAAAAAAAAAA
>NW_022111369.1:10979353-10981479 GCF_000313985.2 Echinops telfairi
GAAATCTCTCCCTAAAGAAATAATGTACAGGCTGAAATAAAAATTTTAATCTTTCATTTCATATAACACAACCTTTAAGTACTCAAACTCCATTATTATTTACATCAGGAAATGCTTATGGGCATGCATATATTAATATATTATGTACTTTTAGAAATCCCATCACTAAAGTCTTTTGGCCCTAAACATGTTTCCATAACAAGGGAAAGGTTAACTATGTTTGCCTAGCTATTGTGATTTTCCTCAAGATTAATGAGTTATAATAACTTTCATATACTGAGTCACTTCTTCTGAGCCATGTGTTGTTCCATTACTCATCATTGTACATATAATATTTCTAAGAATAATATTTCTATGCCTTACAATATGTCACTAAGGAGTACCTATCTTAATTTTATAGATGAGGATAATGAGATTTGCATAGCAATAATAAGTAGCCCACAGTTGCAAAAGACTAGCAATTAAATGACTGAACCAGAATTCAAGCCCTACTCCAAGGCAGAGCAGAGCACTCTCTGTTCTACTACACTGTCTCCCTCATTGAGCCAGCATCACGAGGGGATGTGCAACTGCAGTGGGGGACTTCATCACCATCTGACTAGAACTTGTCTGAAGCAAGCCAAATACCTGCAGGAGAAATAGTCCCTCCTTCATTTATTTTCAAGTAATGCTTAAGACAAATAAAAAAACATCCACTGCTGTCCAAAAAATGGATAGGCTATTAATTATTCATCTTTTCCCACTGCTATACAAAAAGGATGAACTATCAATTATTAATATTTTTGTCCAGTTTCTTTAGTGCAATCTATTTTCTAGCTTTCATGCTTCTTTCAAATTTAGGTGCCTCCCTACAGTCCCTGGATTTTCTCTTAATCTTAAAAGGCCAGACTTTATCCCAGTCTTTCCTGCCACTGGTGCCTGATAAAAAAGAGATCTTTCTTCCTATATTCTCCAGCATGGCATAGGATAGCCAAGTTAGCTATTTTAATTTTTATGTACCATATACCCAGAAGCACAAGGTTGAGGATGAACACTTAGTGATTTGATACTGTCTAACAGAATGAGACACCTTTATGAAAGAACTCTCATTGCCATCAAGTGATGCTGATGCACAGCAACTCTGTAGGGCACGTGAGTTTCCATGGCCCTAACTGTTTGACGGGAATAGAAAGCCCGTCTTTCTCCCCAGGAAAGAACTAGTCGATTGTAAAACATAACTGGCAAGCATTTTTTAAGTTTCTGTGTATTGGACCCTCTACTATTAGAAGGCAATGACAACAGCAATTAAAATCAGTCATCTTAACAACTGCAAACATTTCAGCAACACAAGATTAAAGGTCTTAATTTCTAAAGTTCACGGAGGGCTCGCTCTATGCCAGGTACTGTTCATACTTCATTCAAATTAGTATGTCCTTTATTCCTCACACTGATCTTATTCTAGTAGATACCATTACTGTCTCCATTTTACAGATAAGAAAACGGAGGCAGGACTTGTGCCTAATCGGTAGAAGTGAAATCAGGGTTAAAATCTCAGCAGTACCACAGAGCAAAGAGCAGAGCTATGCATCCGCTCCAGGTCGAACCTTACCAAAAAGTGATGGACACAGGGCAAGAGCACGATATCCGACAGTGTGAAGTAAAGTCCTTCCGCAAACACGTGCTCCAGAGGTGGAAGGTCAGAGGCTTTCACTTTCCGGATGCGAGCAGGTTCCCTGTTGGTAGGGGCTGGTTCCTCCTGTGCCGTGAGCTTTGAGAATGCCACATCCAGTTCCAGGGTCTGGGATGGAGAGTCCAGCTCTGCAGATGTTTTCTGATTAGGGACCTTGCTCTTTGTTTTGCCCTTACCAAGGGAAAGTCCAGCTCCCGCAGCCTTCTGTTGCTTGAGCTTCTGCCGACGGAGTTTGTCATCGTTGTGCACTCTAACAGGCTCACCGAGCTTTTCCTCCAGCTGCAGGATTTCCACAGGGATCGTTAAAGGCTGCTGAGAAGACTCGTGGAGGAAGTTCTCAATAGCCAGAGGGATGGTGATTTCACAGAGCCTGGTCCACTGACTAACCTAGAAAACAAGAAATGAAAGGATTCTTTACTTTCAAGGTGGCTGGAAGACAAAACACTTTCTGGCGGGG
>NW_022111369.1:10982554-10986027 GCF_000313985.2 Echinops telfairi
CCAAAAGATGTTCCTTCCCATTCCAAAGAAAGGTGTTTCAACAGAATGTTGTCTTGGAAGTATATCCAGAAGGCTCCATAGAAGCAAAGTGGTGGCATTTCATCTCACATACTTTGAACATGCCACCAGGAAGGGCCAGCCCTTAGAGAAAGACATTATGCTTAGGAAAGGGTCAAAGAAAAAGTAAAAGACCCGCATTGAGATGGATTCATACAGTGGCTGAAACAATGGGCTCACACACAGCAATGACTGAGGATGGGGCAGGACTGAGCAGCGTTTCCATTCTGTTGTTCATGGGGTTGGTAGGAGTTGGAATCTACCCCAGGGCACCTGACAACAACAAAAGACCTGCATCCTGAGCAATTAATTCGTGTTGGAGTGACTTAGAGTGGCTATGCCTTAGAGTAGCTATGAGTCGGCATCAACTCACTAGCAGTGAGTTTGAGAGGAGTTTTATGGCCAGCTCCTTTCAGACCTTGCTCAGGAGCCTTTCGATGTTGTTTGTAGTACTTTAGGATCTCACCAAAGGTGAGAACAGTTTAGGAACAGAACGGGATGGGAAAGAAAAAAGTCAAGACTCCTGAGCACTGACTGGATTAGTGGGTCTTAAGAAGTTTTAACAGTTGGGCCCCCTTGAACAATCAACATTCATCCCACTATTTTATGACCCTAAGCAATACTCATCTGAGAGGCATATCCACTCCCTCAGGAGAAACGGATCCTCCTAAAATAAGTGGACTGCGGTTAGGGGTTAAGTATTGAATCACCAAGGAAAATGCTTTAATTTCCCCCTAACTTAAATGTCGATAGTTTAGATTTTCAAACACAGTACATACACAATCAAGTTAGTTTAGATTTTCAAACACAGTACATACACAATCAAGTTTTATTCTTCTCCACACCCCAAACTTGCTCCTCCTGTGTTT
This sequence comes from Echinops telfairi, assembly GCF_000313985.2. NCBI lineage: Eukaryota > Metazoa > Chordata > Mammalia > Afrosoricida > Tenrecidae > Echinops > Echinops telfairi. The sequence goes on from NW_022111369.1 coordinate 10,983,481, forward strand.
TCCCCACTGGTAGTGTTTAGGCCTAAAATCTTGGGGGTTGTTCTTAACTACTCTTTTTTTTCCTATCACCATAATCAATCAATTAAAAATTACTTTGGCTCTACCTTCAATATATATCCAGAATCTGGTAGTATCATCTCCATTCCTTCCGCTGTGATCTAGGTTAACAACTACTACTCTTCTAGAGTATTTGTCTCCATGTTGCTTTCTCTGAAGAGTGCTGGTAGCACAGTGGTTAATAACATGGCTGCTAACTATAAAGTGCCAAGGTCTGTCATTGGAAGCTACCAGTGGCTACATGGGAGAGACTAGCATTCTGATTGAGTGGGTATGCATTGGAAACCCCACCGAGCAGTTCCCTCTCCCCTTGGGTCACTGTGAGCTAGAATCAACTCCGTCTTATGGGTTTGAAATATACCTAGAACAGGGTCTGGCATTTAATCAAATAATATTTGATGACTTCATGTATAAGTAAATACACCAGGTTACCTTGAAGGTGCAAACATGTGTGATAATCTTGAGGTCAAATTATTAACGGATGTTGTCAAGTCACAATTCTTTAGACTTTTGTAACATTTTTCTTGATTAGTAAATTTCCTGGGTCCAAAATGTCTCACCTTCTAATCCATAAAACGGTACTCTAAAATTAACACTAGATGGCACTACTTAAAAGCATTCAGCACTGAAGCATGTCAAACGAAGATAGTATATTAAAGGAATCACTACTTTTAAAATTTGTATAAAAATATTTTCTCTTACGTGATTTAGAAAATTTATTGTATCTTGAATTTTAGGAAGCTTTCATCATACTAAATTTCCTTTGATATTCTAAATGTCTTCTTTTTATAATTCTAATTAAAATAGCTTAACATTTGAAGCTTCTGGATTTTCAACATTTCTATTACAGAGGCAAGCCACCTAAGTAGGTTACATACAGTTTGAAACGACCAGCTGCTCTTTGGGAGAAAGCTGTTTTTGACTCTTGTGAAGAATAAGGGTCTAGGAAAACGACAGGGCAACTCTACCCTGTCCTATAGGGTCACTGTGAGTCGGTATCCACTTGATGACAGTTAGTCTGGTGTTTGGTTATTAAAGATCTGAAAATCAATGATAAGAAACGGATGAGAACTGAGGTTGTGTGAAATTAACTAAGTTTCCCCATTTGAATGGAACTTTATAAGGTTTATTCATTACCTATATGTCAGTTTGGGTGGATTCACGTTGGGTGGATTCGCGTTGCTGTAGTGCTGGGGGCTGTGCCAACATTTCAAATAGCTGTAAGGTTACTCATGATGGATAGGTTTCAGTGGTACTTCCAGACCAAGATAGTGTAAGAAAAAAAGTCTTGAGATTTACTTCTGAAAAAAATTGCCAATAAAAATCTACAGAGTACAAAAAAAAAGAAAGAAACGGATGTAGTTAGCAAAGTATTCTTCCCAAACCAAACACTGCCATCAAGTGCACTCCCACTCCTGGGGACCCTATAGCACAGGGCAGAACTGCCCCTGTGGGTTCAGAGACTGAACTTGTTGAGTTAAAAGCCTCCTCATGCTTCTGAGGAGCAGCTGATGGTGTTGAACTTCCGGTTAGCAGTCCTGCATGTATCCCACTAAGCCACCAAGGCATTAACCAGCCCTATTAAAAACAAACAAATATTGTCATGTAGTCAATTTTTACTCATAGCCACTCTATCAATCTTTTGTTATATTTATTTTTATTAAACTGTATGTTTATTAAATATATAATAAAATAAAATATACACATATATTTTATTTATTAAACTATAATGGAAATGTACCATGAATTATTTAAAATAACGTCAAGTAATTTGGGAGCAACTTAGAAACCATTTTCTCCTTGAGCTTAATTATCTGAGGAAAGGTTTCTGTTCAGCAGCTAGAACTCATTTTAAAACATATTAAGGGAACTTCTTAGTTTGTAAGCAAAACAAAAAACCACTATACTTTCTAGCAATTGGTAAGTTTCTTTGACTAACAGTCTCTTTACCCCTGGAAATCTTCCACTAATTTATTAATCCTCTCAATTTCCTCTTGTGACTTTTAAGGACTTCTGACTTTTAAGGACTCTACAAAACAACTCAGAGACCTTCAAGAAGGTACATTTGGAAGCTCTCACTTGCCCAACAGTCTAATAAATGGGAACTACGGAGCTGTTCATAGCAATTCTACAGCACAGAGTAGAACTGCCCTGTGGGGTTCAGTCTTTACGGGAGTAGAGCTGCCGGTGGCTCCTATTTGCTCATCTTGCGTTTGCAGTCCAACATTGACTAGATGGCAATGAGTTTGGTTGGAAAAGGGGGCTGTTGGGTAAATGTTGGGCTGCTAAGTGCAAGGTTGGTGCTTCAAACCCACCAACTGCTCCTTGGGAGAGAGTGAGGCTATTAGTTCCTGTGTAGATTATAGCATTGGCAATTCTATATGGGGTCGCTATCAGTTGACCTCTAGTAGATGGAAGGGTTGCTTATTTTTTTTAAATAATTTATTAGGGGCTCATACAACTCTTATCACAATCCATACATACAATTGT
>NW_022111369.1:10986804-10989545 GCF_000313985.2 Echinops telfairi
AACCTTGAGAGGTTTTACATATGCTATATACTTTTCTGAGTTCTTAATAAATGCTAAATGCCACCAAAAAAGAACAGCAATAACCTGCCCCTGGACATATCTAAAACTTAATGAGATGCCTGAGAGGAAACACAAAGTACTGTTGATTTCTAACCTAATTTATTTTTTTCAATATTGATGATGGTGTTTTCTTCCTGAGAGATTAAAACTGTGATCTTGGAGTTAAAAAAAAAAAAAGTTTCTTCCCCTGGGCAATTTCTCCCCAGTAAGTACAAATGTAGTTTCTAAAACAAGTATTAAGAAAACTTGAACAAATGTGATGTTTTGGGTTTGCAGTGTCTTCAATGTTTTTATGAGTAGAATTTGAGTGGTAGTTTCTCGACGTTTACAAATACCATAGGCAAACCTATCTTTTTTCTACCTGGAGAATTAGTTCCATATCATGATTTTTAAGAAGGTAAGTACTATAGAACCATCTTCTGGGTCTCCGGGGCACAGCTCTCAGGACTTCACACTACACTCGTGCCACGACAGTGGTGGTGTCATTTGTTCTTTCTCAGTTTTGCCCACAACATTCAAGAGCTGAGTCAAGCTGGTCAAGTGCACGTCTTCTCCTTCAACATGCCAATGGATTTAGAAAATCTTGCAGCACAGGGGCCAGGTAAGGACCAAGAAAATACCGAAGCCTTGGTTTCACCACTTCTGAATCTTCAGAGGTATTTTTAAATCACTGAATTAGTCACAAGTGTAAGATTTTAGGCATTACACTAATGCTTAAAATCTAATGCCTAAGTTCCAAGTCTTGCCTTTGATTGCAACATTTCATAAGCAAAATGGATCATAAAATCTTCCGTGCTTTCTTATAATTTGAATAGTAAGGTACATAGATTTTATTATCTACTATTTGCTGTCCATACAGAACATGTTTAAACATTACTTCTAATCCTCACAATCTTTTTTTAAAATTAAATCGTGTTATTGGGGACTCTTACTAATAACAATCCATAAATCCATTATACCATGCAAACTTGTACATGTTGCCATCATCATTTTCAAACATTTATCTTTCTATACTTTAGTCCTTATCAGTTCTTTTTCCCTCCCTGCCTCACCCTTGTGAACCCTGGATAATTTACGTATTATTTTATTTCCAATTTATGTATGAGAATTGTACATGAAACCAAAAGTATTAGTTGAACCAATAAAGGCATCTTATTTGAAAACACTCAGAGAAGGTAGCTTTATAATAAATAGTACTATTCTATAAACTTATAATTTTATAAATTGAAGCATGAGACTTTATTGCCACAACCATCTCACCAAATCATCAGCAATTATAAATTATTCTAAGCACGTGTGCAAGTCTCAGGAATCCTAGCTGAAAACGTCCACGGTTATTGGGCAATTCACACAACAGTGGAGTTAAGTTCTCTGGTGGTTGCTCCTGACCCTCTCTACTGGATTCTCCTGAGACCTCTCAGTGATCCCAGGCTCAGTGCTTTGCTTCTTCTCTATCTCTACTCACATCTCTAATAGCAGCTTTCAAACTTTTTCATTGTCACCCATTGAAAAACAGATTTTGTTGCCACCCAATGACTACTGGTGGTACAGTGGCTGAATGCTCAGCCGGTAACCAAACGGTTGGCAATTCAAACATACTCAGAGGCCCCGTGGGAGTAAGCCATAGAGATGTGTTCTAGTAGATTCCACACCAAAGCAAACCCATTGCCATTGAGTAAATTCTGAATCGTGGAAACCCTATGTAGGGTTTCCAAAACTGTGATTCTGTACAGACGCAGCCAGTCTCATCTTCCTCCTGAGCAGCAGCTGGGGGCTAGCAGTCCAATGCTTATTCCACAGCACCATTAAACAAACAAAACACTTCCAGCTATTGACTCGGTGCTGTACAGGACAAGGGAGTACTGCTCCTGTGTCTCCATCCTTCTGCTGAATGACTGGTGGTTTTGAGCTGTGTACCTTGTGATTAGCAGCCCCAGTAACTAAGAGGCCACCAGAAGTCCTTAGTATCATTATTAGGGCTCCCAAAACCACCCTAAGGGGCAGGAACTTGCTATGTCTTATTTACTGCTATCTCTCCAACAAATTTTGGCTCAGGAACGAATAGAATGAGTCTGCCAGAGACTAATAGTAATCTCAGTGTTTATAACACAATGCTTTCTTTTTTTCCAATCTATTTCAATGATCAGCGTAAGTGTAAATTAAAATGAGACGTAAAATCAACTCCCTGAGCTAAACTGGAAAATGTGTAACTGGAATCCATACAAACTTATAAAGCATAAAAGGTTTTATGTGGATTGATATTCAGGAAAAAGAACTAAGGATCTAGCCAGCTTTTAAATACTTAAGACTATGTATACACCAAGAAATGGATAGTAATGGATGAGCTCAGACTCACTTTAGGGTTCAAATCTGATGGCTTCTTTATAGCTGTACAAAACCTTTTTTGTGTATTAATGTCATTTGTAAAATGGGTATTAACAGAATCATATTGCTTCTGTGTCTTGTAAGATAGTACTTGTGACATAGCAAGTCCTTAAGTATATGCTATTTTGTATGCTATCTATATTTTGACTCATAAAGACTTCATGTAACAAGAGTAACCCCAGCCCTACTGAGTTACTGCTTATCATCAAATTAGTAATCCATTAACACTATTAAAAGAATTCGCTTTTGTGAGTAATATCCAAATTATGTTTTTCTCCTCCCCAAGCTTCTTATCC
>NW_022111369.1:10990105-10991712 GCF_000313985.2 Echinops telfairi
TAAACTCTATCATTCCCACAAAATGACCCTAATTATTTGGTTGCAGAATCTCATAGTCAGCACAGTTCTGTTTGCTTTTTTAAATTCATGCTAGTACATGAATTTAATTACATTAAATATTCAAAGCTTTAAAAGGAAAAAACTTAGGTAAAGGACCTAGGTAAAGTCCTAAGGGATAAAATCCTATGATTAAATGATCTGGTTTTTAATGTGGGTGAGCATTAAAACAAAACAAAATTTAAAAACAAAAATCTTACTGTAACCTTCACCATGAGGGAAATGTGTCAGTTTCCCTCTGGAAAATAAAGGAATTATCTGTTGCCATGGAATCAAAAGCTTGCAGCTAACTCTGACCTCATAATTAGCACAGATCCACACTGTGCATGCTAACGTGTGAAATAATAATCACCAAGCAATACTTGGTTTTGTTTTCGTCTCAAAGATTAAATCCTTACATTCTAGGCATATCATAACAGAAATCAGGAGGCTACTTTGAATACTTGAGAGTAAAAATAATATATATACAGGGAGCTATAGACCTCTCATTACCATTTTAGTTGCCTGGTCCCAAACTTGTTAGTTTCAACTCAAACTCCCAGGCATGAGTCAATTCTTACATAGTGACCCTATCTGACAGTGTGGAATTGCCCATGGGAGTTCTGAACTGTCAACCTTGCAGTTGGCAGCCCAATTCATAATCACTACGCCACAGGCCTGCTGAGTAAATTTTTGCAGTTAAGCTAACTGGATATGCAGTAGTGATTCTTATTACAAACTGCAGGTGAGGGGACAGAGCCACACAGTAAGAACTTCATGGGCACAGGGGTTCACAAAGTCGAGACGGAGCTTTGTTTTATGGCTGGCCAATATGGAGCTGAAATGGAAAGAAAATAAAAGCAATGATCAATCTACCCTCAAATGTTAAATTTTAAAACTCATTTTGGAAGTTAAACATCATAAAGCGATGCCTTGGGACATAAATGAAATAAAGAGCATGCTAAAGGCACTTCTCTTAGTTCTATGCACCATCAAAATTTTAAAAGGATGCCTGGCAATATGCTATTTGATATGTTAAATATGACATCAAATCACTCAGTTATTGTGTTTTAACAAAGAATTTATTTTCACAATATTTAAATGGTATTTACAGGTTTTAAATTGTCACATAACTAGTTCTTGCCAGCTTTTACATTCTCCTGTAAACTTTCTGTGGGAATAAAACCGAAGCATGCACCTCTCATTATTAACAATTTAACTCAAGATATTTACTCAATGCTGGCAAACCCTCATTATTCAAGTACAAAGCCAAGTGATGGATTATGACATTAAATGATACTAGCTAGCATTAAGAATATGAGAGTGGTGGGGCGGAGCAATCCCCTATTCCAAAACCAGGTAGAGCATTTGCGATGGGAAGTGTGTGTACTTGGATGCCAGGAAAATTTTTTTAAAGTTCACGCCTACCTAAATGCAAACTTTCTATTCTATGGTTTTTAAAGAGAGAGATACTGCTGTGACGGGGTAACGTAAGCAAAAGACCCCAATGAGGCTGGCGAGTCCTTTGTAGCAACGGTTATGTAGGAGTGACACCACAACTGCTTTCTGCA
>NW_022111369.1:10992334-10996291 GCF_000313985.2 Echinops telfairi
CGCTGCGGGGCCAGACCGGCGGGAGCCGTCATTCAGCCTCCAGCGGACCGGAAGGGGGCGTGCGTCACTTCCTGCGACCGCACAGTCAAAACGTTCCCCCTCGACCCTCTGCGGGAACCTTTGTTTCCCTCCGCGGCGTCGCCGCGCGCCGGGACCGGTTCGGCTGGGGCTACCGGGAACGGACGGGACTGCTGGGCGGAGCGGTGAGTTGTGACGAGAGACCCCACTCCCACCCACCGCGGGAGGCTCGAGACCCTCGCGCAGGGCGGGGTGCGAGCTCGCACCGGGGGCTCTTCCTTCCCCTCCGCCTCACGGACCAGGCTCGGACGTGCGAGCCCTTGCGTGCCCCAGAGACCGCCTTTCCCCTCTCAGCGAGGGCTGTGCTTTCTCCCCGGGTGTTGCGAGCTTGGGCGCGCGGACTGGAGACCAGGTCCTGGGAACCCTATTTTGAACCTCTCCATCCAGCTCCCTGATGACAACTCTCATCGTGCCCCCAAGCCCCTTGTGAAGGAAGGACCTTACCCCATGCTAACCTACTGCCTTCTAGTTGATTCCGACTTCTGGCGAATTTCAGAGGGTGTACATGCCCCAACTTTCTCCCGCAGAACCGCTGGTGGGTTGAACTACTAACCTTGCTGTTAAACTAGTGCTTACGCGACAGCGCCACCAGAGTTTGATATGTCATCCTTTGGTCAAATGGTTGACGCTCCTTCCCCAGATAGCTGCTCTTGCTTTTCATCTGCGAATAGGTTTGGAATTGGGGCTCCAGCACCTACCCTGCTTTTCCCGAGGAGGGCCCCAAGGCATCACTGGAACCTAGGACTAGAACTCAGTACATTATCTTTTAAAGGATTTTACCTGAAAGGTTGTAAGTGCATGCGAAGAAATTAAAAGCAAAGCCTTATAGAACTTTTTAAATGGCATCGGTGATATTGAATTCTGCAGGAATAAGTCAATTTCCTTCATCTGGTTCCCATTTAGACATCAATTAAGGAACTTCTCTTGAGATATAGCAAGTAGAGTGGGAAACAGGATCTTGAGAACAAGCATATATATTTATGCATGAACACTTGTTAGATCAGAAAGATGAGAAATCATAAAATTAAAAGTGACATTTAAATAAAAACCCAGATCGTTTATTCAATAAATATTTTTAAGCATCTGTGAAGTTCAAACCACCAGGGATGTTCAACTCATTGCGATCAAGTCGGTTCCACCTCATAGCAACAAGGAATGAAGCAAACCCATGCTCTTAGGGAGTTTACAGACTAGCTGGATTAATGAATCTAAACCAGATGAAGGATGGGGATGGGGATAAGAGTTTTGCAGACAGGAACATTGTACAAATTCTCAGTAATGAAAGCTGTTCTTTTGATGAGGTTTTTGTTTTTGTTAGTTGCAGGTTTGGGATTGGGTTGCTTTTTGTTGCATTTGCTGCAGGAGCTTCAGAAGTGGCTAGATTTGTGTTAAGGTGTGACAAAGCCATTACATTTTACTTCGATCTCCTTACCCAATAAATGCATGCCAAAGAAAAGACATCAGTTGAAAGAAAGGGACTGAAACAAAGGAAACGGGAAACAATCCATAGCTGAAGGTTGCAATGAGGGGCAAGCAGGGAGAGGATCCAGAACATAGGTTGCATTACATGGGGGTCGAAGGTTTCTTGCTTTTGTCAAGTGGGAAAGAGGGAAGGCTGGATGCAGATGAGAGTAAGCTTGTAAGCATCGTAACAAGAAGTTGACTTAGTTCTCGTCTGATGCCTGTTTTCTGTGTGAAGCACATAAATTCATCAACTGAAATTGGGAAGCAGGATTCAGGAAAATTAAGATTAACACATGAGGGGGTGCCCCCCAAATAAACAGGGTTTTTTTTCTCCCCAAAGCTATGCATTTAAATTTTTTAACAAAACAACCTTATCATCTTCAAAGTACTCTCCATTACACGTAATACATTTTCAAACCTGCGATTCCATTCTTGGAAACATTTTTCAAACTCGTGTTTGGATGACTGATAGCACCCACTTCCCTCAGTTTATTCTTCACCTCTTCTACATTGTCAAATCACTGTCCTTTCATGTGCCTCTGCATTCGTGGAAACAAAAAGAAGTCAGGTGAGTAAGGTCCGTGGGGCAAGAGAGGCATGTTTTTTGCCAAAAAAACAGGCACACTGAGATGACTGCATGAGCAGGTGCATTGTCATGGTGTCAAAACCAGCCCCCCCTCTGCCACAAATCAGGCTTTTTTTTGGTAGCACCCTGTTACGCAGTCTTTTCAGAACCTCTAAATAGAAAGCTTGATTAACAGTCTGACCTGGTGTAACAAACTCCAAATGCACTATGAGTCATCCGTTCGGAAAGTTGACTGATGTCCAGAAAGAGGTTTGTCATCAATCAACATTTCACCTTTTTTAAAATGAGAAAACCACACGTACACTTGAGTTTTTCCCATAGGACTGTCCTTGTAAGCTATGTTCAACATTATAGCAGTTTCTGCAGCATTTTTTCCTGAGCAGGAAACAAAATTTCACAATCGCACACTGTTCTATTAATTCAGTCATCCCATAAAAGCAGAGAAACTGCTTTTATGAAAAAATCCACTGTGACCAGAGAGAACCTTCCCAGGAAACACCACTGGGTGCACTAACAGAGTGAGTTGCTAGATGCTTGCCTGGAGGGAAAAATGCTTACTACGAAAGCTCTGCTCCATCCAGTGTAATTCCAGGGTTTTTGGGGGGGGAGAAGTACCCCATCAAATAAACTGGTCTTTGCAGAAGTTGAGGAAGTAGGTTGACCAGACAAGCATGATGGGATTGCTAAACTGTGTTGAGGGCCTGGATGAGGGTGATGACCCTAAAAATGTAGAAGTATTACTCTTCTTGTGTGTGTTTTAATTTTGTATATGTATTTTAAATTTTGATTACAGAAGGTGGGTCGCAGGGTGATTGATGTCTACAAAGTAGGTGAAACTATAGGGCTATGGGTAAGGGTGTTCAGAGTACTACAAGAAAATAATTGATATCCTGGCCATGGAATGTAAGTAAGCAGGGTAGAAAGTAAATAACATACTGCAAGTATATTAAGGAGGATTTTTAAAAGAATCATTGCTAGTAGAGGAAATTTCTGTGTTTCTTATATGAATTTTCCACGGACAGTTCTTGTTCATTCCCACCAACATGTAGCTACCATTTGCATCAGTTCTTGCAAAGTGGTAATATCATTTTCTCACACTTCTTTAAAAAGCAGTACCTGTGTTTTAAAAGTAAACCCACATTTAAAGCTTTAAGCTGGAGAAGCATGGGGCTTTCAACTCCAGAGAAAGTGACAATCTCAGAAACTCTACCCTGCCCTGTAGGGTTGGTTCACCATCGACTCATAGCAGTGTTTGGTTTTAAGCCGTAAATTTCTTTCATATAGCTTCCTAGACTTTTGCTTACTTTATCTCTAATCTATAGTATGATTGATAAGGCTGTAAAAGATCCTTATGAGTTTTAGAATATATAGGAAAGGAATTATGTAGAAGTAGCTGGTAACACTAGGGAAAAAAATTGGAAATAGTAAAGGAAAAATACTGACAAAGTTACTCCAGTGTTGCTGACCTCTTTAAGTCTGTGATAGAAGGAAGGAGCCCTGAAGGTGTAGGGGGTTGTGAGTTGGGCTGCAAACCACGGACAGTAGTGTGAAGCCACCAAAAAGGGACAGATGAAGCTTTCTATACCTGTAAAGATTTACAGCTTCGAAAAACCCAGAGAGGCTCTTCTCAGTCCTTTCGGGTTGCTATGAGTTGGGGTTGACTTGATGGCTGTCGGTTTTGGGTTGGAAGTACAATTGCCAGTTGAGAAGTAATAGTAACCAGAAAGAGACTTTAAAAAGGAGGGAAGATAGCTCAGAAGCAACAAAGCCCACATGGAAGAAGCACACCAGCCTGTGCGATCATAAGGTATGGAAGGGATCAGGTATCA
>NW_022111369.1:10997074-11014606 GCF_000313985.2 Echinops telfairi
TTCTATTTGGTGAGGGAAAGGCATGACAGCAGGAAGTGCTGATAAGAGAAAGCAGAGGACTCCACCAACTGAATTCCCACAGACACTGAGAGAGCAACTGGAACGGGAGTAAAGACACACACAGCAGAGAATGGGAGGCAACCTTGAGAGAGTCTGGAGTTAAGGCAGTGGCACAGGTAGAATGATGCAAGACTATCTAAAGGCAGGTTTCAAATGCAGGGCCCCTTGAGGTTGAAGACCTAAATAGGCAGCACAGGAAACTGAAGAGGATGCTATCATCTTTGATGATAGTAGAGGGAAAGGAGCCTAGTGGAAATGTTGTATGCATTAGTAACAATGTTGATAAATGGAAGCCATTGAACATGGTTCGGAAAGCTGCAGTATCTCAGGGTAAGGACTCCGGTGACTTGGCTTGCCCTGTTGAAAAGGAACGAGTCAGAAGAACAGGTACTGAAGAAGGTAGCAAGGGAGGCAGTATCATTGGATGTGGGTGCAGAAGAGTAAAGGAGCATTTGAGGGAAAAGTAGAAAGTATAAGACAATATGCTAAGGATAAAGAAAGGACTAGAAAGTGATGGACACATTGCAATCCGTGGGGGCAGGGGTGGGGAAGGGCTGAACTGAATGTGTGTACTGGAGGGACTTAACCCCCAAAACCAAACTCATTGCCATCGAGTTGGTGACTTATAGCCACTCTATAGGACAACATTGAACTTCCCTTGTGAGTTTCCTAAACTGTAACTCTTTAAGGGAGTAGAAAGCCCCATCTTTCCTGGAGAACTGGCATGTGGTGCTTTAGAACTGTTGACCTCACATTAGCAACCCAACAAGTAACCTCTATGCCACCAGGGCTCTTAGAGAAGGACTAGCAAAGGGGAGGAAATTTGTACGTCAAAGCAACCATTCTGAGTAATGTCAGGTGCACTTGAGTTAGTTCCGACCCACAGTGCCCCTGTGTACAGCAGAACCACTCAGCCCTACACCAGCCTCACAATTTCCATGCTTGAGCTCATTGTTACAACCACTGTGTCAACCCATCTGTGGAAGGGCTTCCTTTTTTTTTTTTTGCTGCCCCTCTCTACTTTACCAAGCATGATGTCCTTTCAGTTCGGCCTCCATAAAAGAGATTGTTCTGGATAATGAACTACTATCTCTAATTTTAGCTGTATGAAGTTAAGTCAATAGAACCTCCTGGCATTCTCCCTCTGGGACACTCAGGAGGATCCTTTTAATCGTGGAATTGACTTGGCAAAGTGGGTTTAGGTTCCGATTTAGTGCTGGATGTTTCACTGAAGAGTTTTTCCTTCACAGAGATGAGTGATAACAGCCATATGGGTAGGTTTTTAACTGAATTTTCTATGTCTGTCGTATATGGTGATGTTGTGTGTAATAATATAGTCTTAAGTTGTGACAGGTTACTTCTCAATTTTTGGTCAACTTTCACTTGTACAACTGTTTAAGATAAGGTTACTTTCTACTATTGGCATTGGAACTGCTTTTCATGGGTCATGCCAGTAATGGACCACAGACTTTGACACAATTTTGGGGGCATATATGATCTCTGATACCTTCTCTGAAACTTAAAAAAAAAAAACCACCCCCTAAACTTAGAAATTCTATATGTGTTGTGTGTCCTGTCAAACATGGGAATGAGGGGAATTAATGGTGGAAGGAACAAACAAAATCTGTTTTCAGGCTGTACAGTTTTATATGCCACGATCCAGCTCACTGGAGGTTTTAATGGCTTTATAAACCCCTGAAAATAGGAGATTACTCTGGAATTGCCGACAAATCCTCAACTATTGCAGTGCAAGTGTGTTGCATTATTATAATATGAACTTCAAGGACAGAAGACAGATTTCAAGTCCTGGCATATTGATCAAAGGATTCAACACAAAGAGTACATTTTTATTTTAATAATTCCTTGCCTGGAGTGGTATTTGAAAATGTGACAACCATAAGTAGAATGATATGATAGCACTGGTTATTAGCTGAAAACAAAACTTTTTCATGTTTTGGAATTATCACAAACCTTTGATGTATATCTTTATCTGTCTTGGCTATTTTCTAAGCACCTTAGGACAAGAGCATTATCATAGGTCCTATGTATATATATATATGATTTTCTAGTAGATGTGGCATCATCCCTCAAAGGCTCTGATTTTAGAACAAGTTAATGCACGAGGTACCGTAGTATAAATGTGATCAAATAAGCTATTATTGTTTGTGTTCTTTTTTAAAAAAACTTTGAGACATTTAAGATTGGAGTTGAGTATGAAGTAGGTGGGTAGGGGGAATAGTAGAAGATGGTTTAGGTTAGTCCCACAGCAGTGGTCTTTATGGCTCAGAACTTACTGCACTTCATGTGTCCGCTAACCACTGACCTGCCGTGACCTCCTTCCCACACTCACACAATAAGTCTTTGCTTTTGTCATGGAAATGGGGTTTAAGAAAAGACATTTTTGACACTTAGGACACCTGAACACATCAAATTCATGTGTACAGAATCATAAGTCCTTCTTTTAAAGCAGAATTAGAAAGGGCTTCTGTGGCAAGGAGGTACTAAGCCTGCCTCGAAACTTCGACACAGATAAGGAGACCCAGGAAAACGATGGCACTGGGTGTTGCAAGGGGAAAGAATTCGATGGTGTCAGTGAGGAATTAATAAGGAAATCGGCTTTGGCTTGTAGTAACCTTTGGGATCATTGGAATTTAGATTGCGTATGCATCATTACTTATTAGAAACTCAAGAACACAATCAAAGTTTGACATTGGTAATTGAGCGTTGTCTTTCAATTATTTACCTTTCCCTCTCTCTGCAGGTGTTTGCAATGGCAGCTACTGTGAATCTGGAACTTGATCCCATTTTTTTGAAAGCTCTGGGCTTCTTACATTCCAAGAGTAAAGATTCTGCTGAAAAGTTGAAAGCACTACTTGATGAATCCTTGGCTCGAGGCATTGATTCAAGTTACCGTCCAACTCCAAAGGTACCTAACCTGAGCAAAAAAACTTGAAGGAAGTTTCTTAATGCCTGTCCTTGTACCTTCACGCCATTCAACCAGTTTCTCTGCCAAAGTAGCTTATCTTTGTGGCACAAAGAAAATAGATTTTTTTCCCTTTTTTGTTTTAATTCTTTCAAGATTTGATAGAAGTGTTATAAGTTAGCTGGAGGTAGGGAATATTGTGTCTTACTACACTTTCCATATATAGAAACCTTCTTACTTGAATTTCTAATTCTTTATGACCAGAATTTTTTTTTTTACCTGCTGAAAGTAACCATGACTTCTAATCACTCTCTTAAGGTGTTAAGGGTAAAATAATGACAGGAAGTCAAAGGATATGAATTTTGCAACAAAATAAATTGAATTTAGTAGGACCATTTAAGGAAACATGAGTTGAAATACGGTATGTGGATCAACCTCTCAGGACTGTATAACTCTAATCTTGATCATAAAAAATAGCCATGGCAGCTTTATATGAAAATAATATATATTTTTAGAACCAGGCAGGTCTGATATAAATCCTAGTTTACCTTTTCCACGTTATGTGATGATAATAGATCCTATATCTTGAGCATTTACTATGTACCAGGTATTTTTCCAAGTTGTTTGTGTGTATTGATTCATCATTATAGCATTCCTCTATCTTTATTTTACATTGAAGAAACAGAGGTGTTGAACAAGGAGACTTCAAAAGGTTTGTAGGAAAATGGAATTAAAAGATTAAAATTTTAAAAATACAAAACTTTTTTATTAATATACACCACAGCAAGTTCCAAGCATGTTTGTAAGTACCAGCCATGTAGTCTATCCCTAAAAAACCAAGGATACTTAGAATATAACCAGGTGGGTGCATGTTTTTTTCATATCTTTTAACATTATTAAATGAAGAAAAATGGGTTCCCTTTAAATATTTTTTTAAGATTAGGAAACCCAGAAGGATCAAATCCGGACTGTAAAGTGGGTGACTGATGATTTCTCATCAAAGCTGAGAAAATTGTCCTTGAACGAGGAGGTCTCTCCGATGCCGCCTTCCCAGGTGTTTTCCTGCGAGAGCCCTGGCAGACTTTTTCAAAAGCATTCTCATAATGAACAGATGTTATCGTTCTTTGACCCTCCAGAAAGTCAACCAGCAAAATGCCTTCCCAAGAAATGCTGCTGTCAGCCATGCTTTTGACTAGCCTGCTTTGGCACCGGCCGCTTCCACCTCTTAGCCGTTGCTATGCCTGTGCTCTGCATTTTCATAGCAAAGCTATGTTTTTTCTGCTATCAAAATTCTTTCAAGAAGTGCTTCAAGATCTTGATCCCACTTACTTAAAATTTCTTATCCAAGTCATCTGGGTGCAACAGCTTCAGAACCCCTTGAGGAGAAAGTTTGCTCCACCTTAAATTTTTGGTCAGCGTTGTGTAACCTAAACCAACGGAGATTTCTGATGCGGGCTGTTGTTTCTGCCTGCTGTTAATCACCGGACCGCGACAGTTAGGGCATGAACAATATTAATAGTTTCCCCAAAATTGATGTTTCCGGCGTTTTGCCTTGGGCTCCATCTTCAGCATTCTCTCAGTCCTTCGTAAAATGAGTACTCCATTTGTAAACTGCTAATTACTTTGGGATATTGTCCCTATAAACTCCTTGTAAAGCATCATGGGTTTCTCCCTTTTGGGCCCAAGTTTCACGATAAACTTGATGTTTGTTCTTGCTGCAGTTATAGCAGAATTCACACTGCCCTGATGGGGGCTCTTCACAAACTCCTTAGTGTCTTAAATTATATTCTGTTCAGGCATCTTATAACAAGTTAGTATAAGTTTAATTTGGTGCAAAATGGTGTGAAATCCTTGCATAGTTTTTCATAATATGGATTTTCTTAGAAAATTTTAGAAACTACTTGTAACTTTACTTTGCCCAACTTCTGTTTCTTTATTGGTAAAATGGGGATAATAAGATCTACTTTGCAAAGTTTTGGAAATTAAATTAAGTAAGTAAGTCTTCTAGGATAGTATTTTACCTACTCTGCGATAGGTTCTCTCTCCGCGAATGGCAACCCTTACATTCTCTAGTACGTGCTTCCGAGCCGTCTAAGCTCTAGCCGTGAACTTCTAAGCTTGAGTCCAGGCGATAAAAAGGGGCAGAGAGAACTAACCACATGCCAGCTCGGTGAAATCCAGAACCTGAAGCTCGAGCTAGGACCGAGGCCCAGGATCCCGCCTGCATGAGCAGCTTTCAGCACCAGTGCTAGTACTCACAAGCTTTGTTACTGACTTTTCATTAGTTGAACCACTGTTATCTCATTTTTCCCACCCATTCTTTTGGCAACTTTAGCGCTACATTAACACAACACCTTGAAACAACTATCAAGTTTATTCTGTACTAAATGTTGGTTTGTCTAAATAGGAAAAATCCATGATTACTGAAAAAGTAATATTTTGGGATTCCTACAGAGAAGGAAGTTCATCTATTAAAGTACATGAAAAACTTGTCATGATTAAAAAAGTCTACTGATCTTTGGTTTCTTAACTAGAGTGTACTTTCCTTGGTCAGTGTCGAGAAAATATACCTATGTCTTTAAAAAGTTTCATTGAATTTTAGCCTTGGGCTGAAACTATCTATCACTAGCATTGTGTAAGAAGAATAATTTATGCTAGTATCTATCAAATCTTAGCATGCATTTGGATCACTTCAAAGACGTTGGTGTGCTTATGAATAGTGGCTGCTCTCTGAGTTTAATTGCAACTTGAATATTAGTTGATATTTTATTTACATTAATGAATAAGGTATAACTGTAATAATGAAGTTGGAACTTCATTCATTCATTGATGACATGAACAATTTCGTTGATGAATTATATATAATAGTTTTTGAAGCCAGAAGACTGGGAGATGTGTTTTCGATATTTTCAAGTTACAGACCTAGTACATTTCAAAGATAAATCTGTGTTAGCATTTTCCCATCACTTCTTAATGTCAATGGTCAGCAAATGTTCTAAAGGAAACAATATAGTAAATACAAGAGGGTACCCCAGAAAACTGGAATTGTTTTTTTCTACCCCCCAAAGCTCTGTATTAATTTTTGTTTTTTCACAAAACAGCCTTATCGCACTTCAAAGTACTTTCCAGTACACTTCATGCATTTGTCAAATCTGCAATTCCATTCTTGGAAACATTTTTCAAACTCATCTGCTTGTATGGCTTAAAGCACCTCCTTCATATTTTTCTTCACCTCTTCTATGTCGTCAAATCGCAGTCCTTTCATGTCCCTCTTCACTTGCAGAAACAACAAAAAAAGTTGCATAGAGTGAGGTCAGGTGAGTAAGGTGCGAGAGACAAGGGAGGCATGCTGTTTTTTGCCAAAACCTGCCATACTGAGGTGCTGTGTGAGTAGGTTTATTGGCTTGGTGGCAAAACCAGTCCCCAAACTGCCACAAATCAAGGCCTTTTTTATTGCACACTGTTATGCAATCTTTTCAGAACCTCTAAATCGAAAGCTTGATTAACAGTTTGACCTTGTGGACAAACTCCAAATGCACTACAAGTTGACATTTTCATCCATTTGGGAAGTTGACAGACATCCAGAACAAGGTTTGTCAGCAATCAACATTTCACCTTTTTTGAAACAAGAAAACCACTCATACACTTGAGTTTTTCCCATAGTGCTGTCCTTGTAAGCTGTATTCAACATCACAACAGTTTCTGTAGTATGTTTCCCCAAGCAGGAAACAGAATTTCACAGCTACACGCTGTTCTTTTAAATGAGCCATCACAAGAAAACGAGGTCTGAGCGAAACTATTTACAAAAAAATTCACTGTAACCAGAGAGAACCTTCCCAGGTGACAGCACTAGGTGCACTAACTCAGAGCAAGTTGCTGGACGCTCGCTTAGCGGGAAAAATGCATACTATGAAATCTCTGCTCCACCTAGTGCAATTCCGGGTTTTAGGGGTACCCCATCGTATATTCATTTTTATAGGCTGTGTTGGTCTTGGTTGTAACCCTTTGATTCTGTCATTGAATCATGAAAGCCAAGAGCACTGGTAGTGCTCTGGTTAAGCACTCGCCTGCTAACTGAAAGGTTGATGTGAAACCATCAGTGATTATGTGAGAGAAAGATTTGGTGGTTCGCTTTCTTGAAGATTGCAACCTTCAAAATCCAGTGGGGGCAGTTTTGTAGTTTACAGGGTCACTGTGAGTCACATCCATTCAGTGACAATGGGTTTGGTTAATTTTATGACTCAGTATCGACTCAATAGAAGTGGGTATCATGGAAGCAGCCATAGCCAACATATACATGAATGAGTGTGGCTGGGCACCAATATCCTGTCAAACTTTATTTCTAAAAACAGGTGGCAAGCCAGGTTTGGCTTTCAGAAGTTGCAGTTGAGTCAATTTCAACTTCTGACCCATGTATTTCAAAATAGGGCTGTGTTCCATAGGGTTTTCACTGACTTTGGATTGAGGTATTGTCTGTAACTAGATTGATCAAACTTTCTTCCAAACGGCTTCTCGGTAGACTCCATTTACCAAGCTTTCAGTTAGCTGAGCACATGAAACATTTGAACTACGCAGAGATTCCTACATATCTATTGGAATGTTTAAAATTTAAAATGACTAACTGGTTGTACCAAGAGTTGGCGATGATGTGAAGAAACTGGTATTCTCATATATTTTTTGTGGAAATATAGAATGGTACAGCCATTTTGGAAAACAGTCTGGATGTTTCTTAAAAGATTAAACGTACGCATGACAAAGTTCTAAATATTTATTCAAGAGATGTGAAAAAGATATCCACATAAAGATTAGTACACAAATGTTCACAACTGCTTTATCAGGAATCACAAAGAATAACTACAAACATTCCAAATATCCATGAATGGATTAATATTCAATGCAGTACTGTTGTCTAAAGAAACTAACTTCTGATAGACTCAGTATCATAGAGGTATTGCAAAAGAAACTTACTGAGTGAAAGTAACCAGAAATAAAATAGTATATATTGTATGATTTCATTTGTTTAAACTTATAAATTGCTAGGAAATGAAAACTAAGCTATAATACAGAAAGTTGATCACAGTTCCTCCGAATGGGTGTGACTTCTCCTTCACCCTGTAGTGTTTTTTTCTAGAAAAGTAATTGCACAGGGCCAGAAGAAGACTTGGGGGATGATGGATGTGTTCATTATCTTGAGTATAGTGACAGCTTAACAAATGTCAAAACTTACCATATGGTATACTTTAAATGGATCTAGTGTATATATTGATTATTCCTCAACAAAGCTATTTGAATAAAAGAAAATGATAGCAACATAAATGCTACTTAATAAAATGATAACAAAATGATATTCTCATTTTTAACTGAAAATCATTTAGATACATGGCCTATGTTTTCTGATGTGTTGGGTAGTCTGAATATTTAATTTTCTATGTATTTTAATGCCACCTTTTTAGGATGTGGAGCCACCTAAAATTACCAGCACAAAAACTATTTCCATTAAGCAAGAACCCAAAATTTCTTCCAGTCTTCCTTCTGGCAGTAATAATGGCAAAGCACTCACAACGGAAAAGGTAAAGAAGGAAGCTGAAAAGAGACCTGCTGATAAAGTAAGATTTTCTTTTTAATCCATTCAAAATAAATAGTAAATCAATTGGCCTATAAGCAGAAACAATGTTTTATGCTACTTTTTAAAATATCTATAGCAGTTAATATAGATGGGTACATGGAATTCTCTCTGTGAATAAACCACTGGTCTTGTGGTTAGCAATCCAACTCCTAGCCTACAAGGCCACTACACATGTTGACTTTGTGCGAAGTTAATAAAATACAGGAGCATATTTTTCTTAACTAGTTGCTGAAATTGTTGTTAAATATTTGAACTCTATAGGGACTGTTGTAGGAGCCCTAGTGGCATAATGGTTACCCTTTGGACTGCTAACCCATAAAAGGTCAGTAGTTCAAAACTACCAGCTGCTCCATAGGAGAAAGATGAGGCTTTTTACTCCCATAAAGAGCTACAGTCTCGGAAACTCACAGGGGTAGTTCCACCTTGTCTTACAGGCTTTATGGGAGTCAGAATTGACCCAGTGGCAGCGAGTTGAGGGGATGTTGTACTTTCAAGTGTAAACAGCTGTAACTCAGAGATTATAAAGGGGAAAGTCATTGAGAAGAAAAGCTAAACAAAGAATAGTAAAGATGTAAACAACTAAACCTGAAATTTGTTTCAGAATGGTATTCACAAGAATGGTACCTATAGATAATCCTTATATTGTCGATTTTAGATGATTTCTGGACATAGTTAGTAGTTAAAACTTTAGCAGTAAAATTTGTAGTAAAAATCTATTTATTTGTAGTAAATTATCTGTAATAAAAAAGTAAATTTTAAAGCAGCCTTTAGTAACTCCTGCCTTGTCAGTGATTTTGCCCTTTTACTAAGTATTGGCTAACTATAAACTATATAGCATTTTTTCTGTGTTTTTAAATTATATCATACTACATTCTCGGATATCTTGCTTTTTCTTCTTCACTCAATATCTCATCATGGTGGCTTTGAGATTTGTCTAAGTTGATGCATGTAAATCTAGATATTTCTTTCAGCTACCCTATGATATTCAACCTATATACATCAACTAGTTTATTCACTTTTCTACTGGTGAGCAACCAGGTTATTTATCTTTTCTCTACATTACAATGGAACATACATGAGCTGCTTTATGCAAATCCAGCTCACATGTTAACAATTTCCCTAGAATATATGCCTAGGAGTGAGTGTTATAGGATTAGTCTATCTTCACCACTACTCACAAACACCAAACTCACTGCCATCGAGTAAATTCTGACTCCTTGTGACCCAATAGGCCAGGGTAGAACTGTCCTGTAACTCTTTGTGGGAAAAGAAAGCCTCATCAATACTACTATGTATTGCCAATTGCTATTCAAAGTGGCTGTACTAAAAATAGGAATTCTGAATCCCACACATTAAAAAATTAAAATATTAATTTGTTGTCAATCTGACAGTTAAAATATGTGTGAACCAGAACAAATATTGAAGCAAAGATGGCAATTTCTTGGCTCTAGATCTACCTGCTTACAACATAGCTTGACTATTACCGCCCGTTTCCATCAAGTTGTTTTGACTCAGGACGACTCTATGTATTAGAATAGAACTGTGTTCCACAGGCTACTTTTTCAGAAGTACCTCACTAGGCCTTTCTTCTGAGACAACTCTGGGTAGACTTTGAAACCCTAACCTTTAGGCTAATGGCCACGTATGTTGACCATTTATTAACACTCTGGTTTCCCATTTTTGAATATTGATAGGGAAAGTAAAAGAAGACAGTGTATACACCAAGCCTTTGAACTTCCAGAATTCTCACTGTATAAGAGTACGAAGAGAAATGCAGATTTGTACTAAACTCTTTGGCTTTTCTTATTTTACCATTCTAGTTTCTTCTCACTGCCTGATTATAAATCAGTTCTGAATCTTTTGCAGCACTTTAGTGTGCAAATCTACCCCCAGCTCTTTGAAAATGCCTGTCAAGTGAGCTTCGCCATTGCATGCTCTTCATCCTAACCCTCTCTCCGTCTTTAAAAGTTTATTTTGCTCTGTGACTTTCATGATTTTTTTCTGGTTGGGTGTTTTTTATAGATGAAATCAGACATAAGTGAAGGAGTGGACGTCCCAAAGAAACCTCGCCTGGAGAAGGCAGAGACACGCTCTTCTCCCATCACTGTGCAGACGAGTAAGGATCTGGCTATGGCTGACCTTTCCAGTTTCGAGGAGACTAGTGCTGATGATTTTGCCATGGAGATGGGATTGGCCTGTGTTGTTTGCAGGTAAGTTGTTCCTTTCTAAAAAGCAAACCACTTCAAAAAGATAAATAATAGGCAGTTAACTACCCATAGAGCAATTAAACTTAAATTTTATAATTTCTGATTTTGGTTTCTTTAATCTTCTGTGTTGTAACGTTTTTTGAATTCTTGAGTTTTGGAGGATGATTGGATGCTATCTATTTAAAAATTGATAATGCTGCTTAGTAGAAGATACATTTTAAAAATCAATTAACTAGATTATAAACAGTTTAAGTCAACAGATAAATGTGTTAATTTGATGCCTAACCCAAGGTAAACTGATTGCCCTCGTTATTGCTTTTTCTCCTAAAAATGGTGATTCTGTAGGACTGAAAACCATACTCACTGCCGGAGTCAATGCTAACTTATAGCGAGCCTATAGGACAGGTAGAACTGCCCCTGTGAGTTTCTGAGACTGTAACTATTTACAGGAGTGGAAACCCCCATCTTTCTCCCCTGGAGTGGTTGGTGGATTTGAACTGCTGACCTTGCCGTTAGCAGCCCAGCGAGTAATCAGTATGTAACAGGGCTCCTCACTCACTAACTATACATTTTGTGAACCTTTTCAAGAGAATGAGTTAAGGTGTTTTTGAATAAGATCATTTTGTAGAGCCTCATTGATTCCACATATATTTATGTCTACCTTGATCATGCAAGATAATATTTATAAGGAAAAAATTATAATTATGGAGAGAAAACTAGTAACTTAACTCTCCATCTGAAATACGTAATTATCATCTAAAGCTATGATGATTACTTTATACAGGACTTATACTCTTTTCATACACATATTGCTGCTCTCTACTCAGTGATAAGACATTTCATGAGTATCATCTGTACAGTAATTTACTTGCTTTATAGCTCATTAGGTCCAGTCTCTGTATTAATGATGGCAATAGAAAAATGCACAAATCACTAGCATAAACATATTTAATAACAGGTGCAAAGAAAGTGTTATAGGACTGCTGGAGAACTAGACAAAATTTACTAATTTCTAGAAGACAGAAAAATTATTCTCATGAGAAGTTATAAAGAAAACCAACCAAATTTTAATTAATTTGGTACCCTGTGTATTTATTTATGGTTCAGCATAAACTTTCAAAGAAATTAAGTGCATTTGCAGACTGCATGTGGGGATTTGTTTTTTGTTTGCCTTTTTTTGCCCCCTCTTAGGTTTTCTTTCCTCTTTAATGTGTAAAACAACCTGGATATGCCTTCAAATTGTTACATCAAGAAAGTATAATGTTGGATGACCTATTCTCTTAGGCAAATGACCGTGACATCTGGTAATCAACTAGTAGAATGTCAAGAGTGCCATAATCTCTACCATCAAGATTGCCATAAACCCCAGGTGACGGACAAGGAAGTGAATGACCCTCGTCTCGTGTGGTATTGTGCACGCTGTACCCGACAAATGAAAAGAATGGTAAGAGTCATAGTTTTTTCTGTCTTAAGCAATGTAATTATGTAACTATTTGGTTGATGTGTGGTTTCAAAAATTAAAATTTGAACATTTAAGATATTAAAAATAAGCCATAATCTGATTATTTAGAACCTTATAATAAACATTTTTAGCTGTTTAGCTTTCATCTTATTATTCTAATATAGACAGACAAACGGTCTGGAGTCATACAAACACCTCACTGCCATTGAGTTGAAGCCAGCACACAGCGACCCTGTAAGACAGGGTTGAACCGCTCCTGTGAGTTTGAGATTCTAACTCTTTACGGGAGTAGAAAGCCCCTTCTTTATCCCATATCCACCCTAGAACTCTAATATCATCAGCAAAAAAGGTGTCCTAGTATTTCTTGCTCAGTTTCTCAGGTAGCTAAATGACACAGAAGGAGCAGAAGAAGACCCAAACTTTATCTCCTCAGCAGCTTCCTTGTAATAAAAGTATCTGCTAGAGCGGGGAAGTTTAGTTGCTCTCCAAAGTCTGACATATGAAATGGTAGGTGTTGGTGGATGGTAGTATGAATTTGAAAGCCTTGGTTATGGTACCATGCATTTCTTGATTACAGGCAGTCCCAGATTGTGAATGAGTTTCATTCCTAAACCTGTCTTTCAGTGGTATTTGTACATAAATTGGAACAGTTAGTCATCGTTTGTATCTAACGGCTCTTAGTCAAATGTTTGCCTTGTTGTTAGCACCCACTGAATTGGTTCCACTTCACAGCAACATTATGTACAACAGAAAGAAACACTATCTGGTTTTGCACCATCCTCACAATTGTTGCTATATACCCCTCGGCACAGCCATTGTGCCAGCCCCTCTTGTTGAAGGTCTTCCTCTTTTTTACTGGCCCTGTACTTCACCAAGTATGAAGTCCTTTCCAGGAGCTGATTCTTCCAGATGACCTGTCCAGAGTGTATAAGACAAAAGTCTCACCATCATCACGTCTGAGGAGCATCCTGACCATCCTTCTTCCAAGACAGTTTTGTTCACTCTTCGGGCAATCCATAATTCAAAAACATCAATTCTTCAGTCTTCCTTGTACATTGTCCAACTGTCACATGTATACGAGGCTATAAAAAATACCAGGGGTTGATTCAGGTACACCTTAGTCTTCAAAGTGACATCTGTACTTCTTAGCGCTTTAAAGGAGATCTTTTGTAGATTTGTCCAGTAGAGTAAGTCATCCGATTTCTTGACTGCTAATTAGTTTATATACAGTGTACCTTTCTATGCATAAAGAAACATTAAAAGTACTTCCAGATACACTAGAACGTCTTGAACATAATAATATAGTAATTATAATAATGATTTATTTTAAAATGATAATATCTTAATACACATCACAAAGTAGCACCCATTTGTATTACAAACCATTACATGCACCTCGAATGTTTGATATAATGGGCTTTAGGGGCTCAACCCTTGGACATTGGGAAGCTGGGGACTGGCTATACTATAAGGACTGTATTTTCATAACATGGTTTTATAGTAGAGGGTAAGACAGCCCCTCTTCCCTGCTGATAGGAGATACTGTTACCACAGATAATTTTCATGCATGTTAAATAATACTCTTGACCAGCATATTTACTAATATTCTGGACCCAGATTTGAAGGTCGGCATACTTTGATGTGGAAGGTCTGCAGTTAAAAATGAGATGAATTAAGACTAGAGAAAATAAAAATTATACAGGATGGCAAACTATAGCACCAGAAGATTCACATGGGTATGCAATAGGCCAAATGCTGGCTTCTACAAACGACAGAAGATAAATAAAATCTCTAGTATAGTACTGTGTGGTCTTAGGAAAATTGTCAAAGGCATTGTAATGACTAGGACTGTCTTCCCTATGCAGAATTCATTTTTTTCAATGTAAGTATTGACGCTGCCCAAATGGCATCCCTTGCTTGTATGCTATCCCTCTCCATGTGCCAGACACTTTGCTGAACTCATATATTCTGCATTCATCCTTATTAGGAGGAGAAGGAGTCTTTTCAGAAATTTAGGTATTTTAGCCAAGGTAACAATGCAAGGAAGGTGGTTGTGCTAGGGTTTAATCCAAAGTCTGTTTTACTGTAAAAGCGTGGTCTTTAAATGCTATCTATTTTAAATGCGACCCCTTAATGGAATTCACAGATAATAGGGTTTTCCAGTGAACTTTTTGAACCCTCTTCATATTATCTATATCGTTAAGATTGCCTACTTGGAAAATAGTAAAGAATAAAAAGAAAATGAAAATTTATAAGAAATTTTAATGAAATACCTAGATATATAATAAAAGAAAAATTAATTACTGACCAAAACAAAAACTGAAGTGGTTTGTAAAAGAACAGTATACAAATTTCTCTTTAATAACATGGAAATTTGCATTCATGAACTTTCTCTAAATGACATGCATTGAGTATTCCAAGCTCTGTTGTGGGGAATATTGATCAGTTTCTTCATTCATCACTAGTTGTTGTGGTTTCTGATTTCCTCCTTATTCTGTATTAACCTAAGTCTGTATGATTGATCTCACCCTCCGTTATGCCTGAGATACAGAAGAAAGCTCCTAAGTTTCTGACCAACCGTTATGAGAAATAAGCATACTTCATGATAAGTGAAGCTTAGTTCGATATAGTTTGTGACTTACCTTTTTTGAAATAATTTATCTTGGTAAAATTTTACTTAACTAAGCCTAGTCTGCATGTTTTCTAAACTTATTATTATCTTTGCTGTTTGGAAGTTAATGAAATCTATAAACCCTTAGTATGATGATTAAAATAATTTGTCTAGGAGTCTATAATTTTAGTGTCATTCCAATATTTTGTAAAGGTTCAACTTAATCCATTTAAGTCAACGAGTAGTCTGATCATAGAATTTTCATTATTATTTTTATGTTTTTGTGCCTTCAATTAAGAGATGTTCTATCTAATTTAAGACACTGATTTCTTTAGGCTCAAAAAACTCAGAAGCCAGCACAGAAAACAGCACCGGCCGTTGTTTCTGTGGTTCCAGCTATCAAAGATCCACTGGTTAAGAAACCAGAAACAAAACTGAAACAAGAGACAACTTTTCTGGCATTCAAGAGAACAGAAGTCAAGGTATAGTGCATTCTATTTCAAACAAATTTACTTCCTAATTTATTCTGTTAAAATTTTGTTTTGCTTGCTAAAATGGCATGAGAAATTATATATACTGAAAGGCTACGTACTGGAATGAAGACATTATTAGTATTCACATTGAATAGAAGGGGAACTTTTATAGAATGATTAATCTCTAACTTTCCTTTGTCTCTTTTTATTGAAGAAGTATTATCTATAAGCATTCCAAAATGGCATTCATAAATAATCAATTGCCAGTAAGTGAATCCTGATTGATGGTAACCCCATGTTCTAAGGAACTGTTGTATGTTCTCATCTGTCATCTTAATAAAAGCAGATGGTCAGACCTTTCTTCTGTAGTGTCCTTGGGTGAGTTGTCTGCAGGTGGTTCCGATTCACGGTAGCCCCGTGTGTATGTGCACAGACTCGAACTGCTCCCGATGGTGTGAGGCTGATTGCCAGGCCGGCCTGCTGAAGTGCCTCTGGTCGATCATAAACTGCACTACCTAGGCATCTTCTATCTCTCATTATGAATTCTGTTTATAAATTCTAAATAGTTCTACCCCCGCTACCAACAATCTTTTTCCTTGTATTGTTGGTGCTAATTCACATGTAGCTTTTTCCTCCCAGCTTAATAGCTACTGAAGATTGCTTCCTTGCTTCGTCTTCTTTTGCTCTTTGTTATCTTGAACTTTCAAGGTACCTACCACTTATACTAAAGGCTCTATTGTGTGGTCAGAATATCACCTTTTTCCTTCCTAGGTTCGCATCCTTTAAATCACACCACATTACTATTAGTATTATGGCATTTTGATCCCAGAGAATAAAATATTGTCCTAATCTAATTTTGCCTCAAAAAGTACATTTTTACTGAATTTAGACATTCCAATTTTAAGTAAAAAATTGAAGGAATAAATATTATCTCCAAATTCTCATAGACCCCAGAAAAAATTTTAAATGGTGTCCAAGAGGTTATAAAAACCAAGTTTAAGGGCCTGGTGCAATGGTAGAATATGAATATATAATACTCTGAGAAAGCCAATGATGTGCTTTTTAAATTTAATCCTTTAACTCTTATAGGAGAGGTCTTGATACTGAAGAGATTCTGCTACTTATTTGTCATGTAGAAATTTGCTGAAATAGAAGGAAGTGAAAATAATTAATTCATTGAAGTAATTTGAGTTTCATATTCTATACTTAACTACTTTTAGGTATTTTTTTACTTACTAACCTATTACTACTAAAATGTACTTTTAGTAAATCCAATATGAAATCAATTTATAACAAAAAAATTAAGTCTTCAGCTTTTCATGTTTGTGTTAATCCAAGTTCTTTTAATAATACTATAAATGCAAATATACTTTTACTATGAAAGATACTTATCTCCACCTGCGGTATGATTTTACCAGTAGGATCAAGGGTCAGAGAAGTGATTTGTAGTTCACAATAGTTGTGAAAAATGCATTCTCCGATGAAATCGTAAGAGAGTCTGTGCTTTCCATTGTTTGTGTTAGTTTACTTCTCTGTGTCTGAATTATATCACGAACCATCTGTCCTCTTGAAAAGCAATGCCAGGCAGCAATAAGCCATTAAAATAAAATGCCAAACATACAGAACTTGCTTTCTTGTTCGTACTTCTTAAGTTCTGGTCTTTTTAATTACTTCAGATGAGTTTTCTTTTGTGAAGTTTGTTGATAGAGCATTTAGCCATATGGCCGATGGTTTTATGTTTAATAGAAAGAAAAATGAAAATCAGCACTTTCATAACTGAAAATTAAGTTTACTGCACCATTGCCCTTTTACCTTCTTGACTATCTTTTTCTCTTGTTACCTATGTGTGTTCCTCTAGGAATGCATAATTTTTGTTAAATTTATCCTATGGATAATGTTATGAGGTAGTTGTCATAGATGTTACTGGGAAAAATCCTATTTGTCAAAGAATGTGAACAAATATCTAGACTGTGCCTCTTTTGAAATAGGATCTCAGAACACTCACGTTCCCTGGCTCACACTGATTAAATGTGTTTGCATGCAGATGAGTGAAGGCTATCTTAATGGAGCTAGAACTGTTGTATCAACTCCTTCAAAGTTTACTTCTTAAACATAAGCGGATTTCAAAAAGTTTATAGCAAAATCCCATTATTTTTTAATTATTTTTGAA
>NW_022111369.1:11014976-11016149 GCF_000313985.2 Echinops telfairi
GGGAAAGTTGAAGTGTTATTCTCTTAGTGTGGGAATGAGTGAGCCCACCCAAAATGTCCTGTGCAGTATATGGAGCAGCTGGTAAAAAAAAAATCTGTTACACAAAAGCAGGGCTTGCTCATGTGATGACATCAGTGGAGACATGGGAAAGTTGTGCAAATAAAACTTCATGAGAACTTCTTTAAAAACCAGTAACATCATAAGTGCTGTATACTTCCAAGTAGTCAACAGTAGTTATCTGTATACTTTTACAGTATCTGTATACTGTATACGTATACTATCTGTATACGTTTTCAAAATTAGAAGGGATCTTTTATTTTTTTAAAATGGTCAAGTAGAAAGAAAATGCTTGAAAATGATGATGGCAGCATATGTACAAATGTGCTTGACACAATGGATGGATGTATGGATTGTGATGGGAGATGTAAAAGCCCCCAATAAAACTAATTTTTAAAAATTGGGTTTAGAATCAGTATATAGCTGTTTCCTTTCTCACACTTACTCAGTAAGCAGTTATTAAATGGATAGCTGCATGCCTAGTACTTTCTCTCATTGTTCTGGGTTTGAATATTTTTGTTCATTAAAAATGAATTCAAGTTTTGAAATAATCCAAAAATCATTTGGAGCAAAGTCCAAAGAATCAGATGTTTAACAAAACCAGATAATACCTGTTTGGTGGAAAACAACAAATGAAACCAGACTTTCTGATGTACCTTCTTATAGGTGAATCTGAATGTAATTCCTAAAAAGAAATTTCATATATTTCTTTTTTTAATTCATTAGAACAAAAGGATAGCATCCAAAAATTTCTGCTTTGGAAATAGTGACATTAGCTAGGGAAATGTTTTGCTGTATTACAAGGAAACTTCAAAAAGTTCATACAAAAATCTAATTAAAAGGTGATAGAATTTGTCCACAAACTTTCTTAAGCCTCTTCTTGGGTTTTTATTTTTTAAATCATTTTTTTTAGAACTTTAATAGTTTTAATGCAATTGTTTAAGGTAGATTGTATTTCTTTTAATATTCTATTGGGGGCTCATACAATTCTTATCACAGTCCATATATCCATCCATTTTGTCAAGCACATATGTATATTTGTTGCCCTCATCATTCTCAAAACATTTGCCTTCTACTTTAGCCCTTAATATCAGTTGCTCATTTTCCCCCTCCCTC
>NW_022111369.1:11017882-11033321 GCF_000313985.2 Echinops telfairi
ATTGGGAGGTGGCACTGAGATCATGATAGAGGGGGGTGAGGAGGCCTCCAGGGAACAGAGGTATATATATCCATTAGTGCTCTACTGCACCCTGATTGACTCACCCACTCCCTGCCACCCCTCTGGGGGGATGTTCCATTGTCCATAGATGGGTGTTGGGTGTCCGCTTCCCACCAGTGCATTTTTGTTTGTTTGTTTACTGTTTGTTGTGAATCTTCTGCTGCCCGTTGCCCAATCTTGATGACACTTCAGAATCGCACTGGCTGGTGTGCTTCTTCCATGTGGGCTTGTTGCTTCCCTGTTGGATGGCCACTTGTTTACCTTCAAGCCTTTAAGACCCAGACACTGTAACTTTTAACAGTCGGACACCATCCTCTGTCTTCACCGCATCTGCCATGTACCCATTAGGTATTATACTCATCTATAATTCAATTAGATCAAGTATAATTGAACAATTGCTGCCACCATCAGTTTCAAGACATTTTCTTTCATCTTGAACTCTGATATCAGCTCCCCTTGATCCTTAGGGTTTTTAGATCAGTCTCATAACGACCTATGTGATTTTGGTGATGTGATATAAATCTCTCAAATCATTACTTGGTATAAAACAGTTAAGACAACTTTGTTATATATTTGCTTTACTTAAGTATTGATGATATTGGCTCTAATGAAATATTTAATTTGTCATTTTTTTAGACATCCACAGGAATTTCGGGAAATTCTTCTAATACCAGTGTTTCCTCTTCAGTAACCAGTGGCCTAACTGGGTGGGCAGCTTTTGCAGCCAAAACCTCCTCTGCTGGTCCATCAACAGTGAAATTAAGTTCAACAGCACAAAACAATAGTGGGAAACCTACTACCTCATCAGCTAATCAGAAGCCTGTAGGGTTGACTGGTCTGGCAACATCATCCAAAGGTGGACTAGCTTCTAAAATAGGTTCCAGTAACAGCACCTCCCCCACTATACCGTTGAAACCCCCTCCTCTGTCCTTGGGAAAAACTGGCCTTAGTCGCTCAGTTAGTTGTGACAATGTTAGCAAAGTTGGTCTTCCTAGTCCAAGTAGTTTAGTTCCAGGAAGCAGCAGCCAGCTAAGTGGGAATGGAAATAGCGGACCATCAGGGCCTAGTGGAAATACAAGCAGTAAAACGACTTCAGAATCAAGCAGCTCTTCCTCAGTGTCCCTTAAGGGTCCAACTTCACAAGAATCGCAGCTCAATGCCATGAAGCGCCTACAGATGGTCAAGAAGAAAGCTGCCCAAAAGAAACTCAAGAAGTAACTTAGCCAAGTAGGTTTTCACAGCTCATTGCTGAAAGATGAGAATCATCAGTAGGAAAAAGTGTAATCATCTGCGTAATTTAATAAAATAAAATCTTTGTAATCAGATTTCTAGTGTGTTTCTTAACCTGTAAATGGTTAACTATTAAGAAAACTTGGA
This sequence comes from Echinops telfairi, assembly GCF_000313985.2. Taxonomy (NCBI): domain Eukaryota; kingdom Metazoa; phylum Chordata; class Mammalia; order Afrosoricida; family Tenrecidae; genus Echinops; species Echinops telfairi. The sequence goes on from NW_022111369.1 coordinate 11,019,320, forward strand.
AATATTTCTTTGTTTTAAATGTTTTTACCATTTTTAGTAGCAGTTCTATAGTGTGAAAAATAGTGATTTGGAATACTAATTTTTAATGAGAGCATCCAGAATCCCAGATGATTGATAAGTATGCACATTTAAATAAACAGAAGCGGTGTATCTTTCAGCAAAGCCCCAAGAGTTGAGCCCTCTGAGTTAACATGCTGTAGCGGGAAGCAGGGATGGCACACTGCAGAGTGTTCTGCCCCCTCCCAAGATGGTATTCACCGTCAGTTCGCAGCCTCTTCTCTTGTTCTTTCTCCTTCCCTTCTCCCCTTTCTCTGTGCCATTGTTTTGCAATTGGCATCTCATACTCATTTATTTTATCTGTACCTTTTTCTCATTGGTGCCTATCATTTAAGCAATCATTTCTTCCAATAGACTGTACATTCTTATGCTCTTTTTTTAAATCATTTCATTGAAGACTCTTTAACAGTTCTTAAAACAATTCCATATGTCAACTGTGTTAAGCATAGTTTACTTTCTATTTGAGCCCTTGATATCAACTCCTATGCTCTTTTAGTACACTTTTTCTACATTGCCCACTTGCCAGTGCACCATATGTATGTAATCTTATTGAGTAAACACTGAATTTTGATTCATCCTGTTTACACACAACCCTTGAAAATTAGTTACCTTTCATTGTGTTTTAGGTGAAAGTTTCTATCCCCTGAAAATTCTTAGACTACCTTTCCAAAGAGTCTTTGTGCATGGATAATTTCTGACTAATTTTCACAATGAGAGCATCACAGGAAAAAGACAGTTTTGCCTGCCAAAAAGTACATTTTATGTTCACAAGCTAACCAGGTAAAAAGCTCCTACTAGGAGGTAAAGGACATTCATAGGGGTCTAAATACAAGAAGTTACATACCATGTATACTCGAGTTTAAGCCAACCCGAACATCAGCCGAGGCACCTAATTTTACCACAAAAACTGCATTTAAAATGTGCTTTAAAACTCGGCTTATACACGAGTATATACAGTATATAAGTATATTTGTGTATAATAATAGGGGAATAGATCTAGGTACATATATTTATATGTTAAGGTAGCAGATAGATATTGGGCCTCTACTCAAGTCCTCCCTCAATGCAAGAGCACTTTGTTCTAGTAACCTGGCATTCCATGATGCTCACCTTCCCTACATGATCACTGAAGACAGAATGGGTGCTTAAGCACTTGGTGCAGAAAGCTGATGGTGCCCAGCTTTCAAAAGATACAGCGCCTGGGGTGTTAAAGGTTTGAAGATAAACAAGCGGCCATCTAGCTGAGAATCAACAAAGCCCACATGGAAGAAGCACACCTGAGATCAGGTATCAGGCATCAAAGACCCAGAACAAAAAAATCATATCGATGTGATTGAGGGGGAGTGTGGAGTGGAGACCCAAAACCCATCTGTAGACAATTGGACATCCCATTACAGAAGAGTCACAAGGAAGAGACAAGCCAGTCTGTATGCAGTAGAGCACTGAGGAAACATACAACTTTCTTCTAGTTCTTTAATGCTTCTTCCCCACCCCACCCCACCCCCCACTGTCATGACCCCAATTCTACCTTACAAATCTGGCAAGACCAGAGCATGTACATGGGTACAGATAAAAGCTGGAAACACAGGGAATCCAGGACAGATAAACCCCTCAGGACCAATAATGAGAGTAGTGATACCAGGAGTGTAAAGAGAATGTGGGGGGAGAAAGGGGAACCAGTCACAATGATCTAGCTATAATCCCCTCCCAGGAGAATGGACAACAGAAAAGTGGGTGAAGGGAGACATTGGTCAGTATAAGACATGAAAAAATTTATAAATTATCGAGGGTTAATGAGGGAGGAAGGGGGAAAATGAGAAGGTGATATCAAGGGCTCAAATAAAAAATGTTATGAAAATGATGGCAACAAATGTACAAATGTGCTTGACACAATAGATGGCTGTATGAATTGTGAGTTTTACAAGCCCCCACTAAAATGATTTTTTTTAAAAAGCTGGGTAGGACAAGGCTGCCCAGTCTTGTGAATGTGGACTTCCAGTGTCTGGATGGCACGAGGTATCCTTGAGTAGCATCATACCATCATACTTTGTATAATGACTACTGCATGGGCAAAGCAATGCTTTTTGGATATTTCACAGTTCTGCAGGACCCTGGACTTCTGAGGTAAGAGTCCTGCAAAGATACTTGCTTAACAGTCTTGGAAGCTAGAGATGTGTCTCCCCTGGAGATCTCTGGAGAGAGACATTAAGCTCTTTCTCATCCCCTGGAGATATTTAAATTCCATGTTAATAATATTTCTGGAGTGGAAGATGGGCAACGGCAGTTTATACAATGCACCAGCAGCCTATAAAAGATCAATCTCCTAAATCTGTAGTTTCCCTTCCTGTGATATAAGCCTATTACAGGTACAGAAAACACTTGGCCCTTACCTGGGTTACTGGGCCTCCGGCAATTAGTGCTAGATCACTGCAGGTTGCACCTGCTGAATAATAAACTTTCTGTAATCCAGAGAGCTGTGTGCTGCATCTGTACATATATAATGTATGTATAAATATGTATTTATATGCAAAACTGTGGCAGGTTAACGTTAGCTTGCAAATAGGCCAACTAAGGTTCTTCATATGTCTGACATAACTGTACATATATGTAATTCAAAACCATTTTAAGATTAGGGATTGGGGCCAGCCCCTCAGACCTCTCGGTTCCCTGCTACATTCTGGTATGTTGCATTCACATCTTGGCGCACTGGGTTGAAGTCTGGTCCTTTTTTCCCTGTGGAGAAATAAACAACACCCTCCCCTTGGGTGGGTTAGTGCCCTGTGCTCCCGCTACCCATGTCTTTTTACTTTATTCCGCTCCTTTTTAGTTTCTTCTAACATAGATATGTGGTGTGAGTAGTTTCTAAATCATAATTCCCTAAACCTTTCATCTTAAATCCTCTGCTTTAATTCCTGGATTTTTTTTTAGTATTCTAAAATTTGTTGTTCAATGATCTCTGTGAAGATAAAGCTCTTATTTTAAACTCTTTCTGCTCCTTTAAGCAATAGCATTAAATTATCCTTGGCACATAAATCCAAGATTGAATAATCTTATTACTTAAAATCAGAGTACACTTGTATTTCCATTTTGTAAATCTGTTTGCAAGTGTTTTCATATTGAGAAAGAAACAACAGAACGTTTCTGTTGATAAAACCAGTTTGGCATGTGCCTAGATTTCCCCTTTACTGGGACAATTCAGGATCAAGAACACCACACATATACACAAAACATAAAATATTGTTTAGAGCTCAGGCAGAGTTTGGACTCAACTGGACAAAATGGCCTGACAAATCTAGCTGAACAACTGTACAGGGAATGTAGCATCAGTGTGTACAAAAAAATTACACCAGTAATGCTTACTACAGTTTGGTACATTGACCTTGAACACTTTTATTCTATCATTGTTCAGTCACGTGCAAATTAGAGTTGAGAAGCCCTTATTTAAATTCTGTGGTACTTCAGAAATAACTTTAGAAAATTTGGTGAGAAAATTGTTTTTCACTGAATGTGGTTCTTGGTATAGATAATATGTGTGTATAAGTACACAGGAACATGTGTACTTATGTGTGAATATGTATACATCTGTAAGGTATAAAGCTCAGTTTAGCATGGTATAAAGAGTTTTCTTGAGAGTGTCATTCAATTTACTCTTACATATTGTAATGTAAGCTGCAAGGATCTTTTACTGAGCATGTGACAATAATAGCCTACTTGATATTTTTTTTAGGTAGTTTTTGTTCTCTCCACTAATATTTAGATTTCCTGAAGATCTTGTTTGTCCTGCATGCAGTTGTATTCCCACAGCATTTCTCAGTCAATATTGGTTCAATGAATGAGTGGACAGATAAGTAAGTCAGTGAGAAACTTTTGAGACTGTCCATTGAAATCGCATTTTAATAGAAATTTCTTCAGCATAATTCTCCTGTTTTGAACATTGGGCTTTTCTACAAAGTCATTTAGCCACCTATCTCAGTTATTTAAGGACGGGAAAAAAAGAAAGAAAAAGGAAAATCACTAGAAGAAAACTGGCCTCGAAGTCAACAGACCTGATTTTCAGTCCCAGTTCCTTCACGCGTTAGTTTAGCTCTATGATGTATTATGTCCTTCTTTATAAAACATAGATGACCGTGAGAAAAAATAGAAAGTATCCAACATACTTGTATCCAATATAAGAGTTGGATGATTCCAACTCTTAACAGGGAGTTGTTTTGTTTAGTGCCAGCGAGTCGTTTCCAACTCATAGTGCCATGCACAAGAGACTGGCACACTGTGCCATTTCATGATCGTAGTTAGGTGTGAACCTATTGCTGCAGCCACTGTGTTCGTCCATCTTGTTTAAGGTCTGGCACTTTTTCAATGAACACCACAGTGTGCTGTGCTTCTCCAGCTACTGGCCCTCTTGATGACGTGCAAAGTCTGTGAGGAAAAGTCTCTCCATCCTCGATTCAGAGAAGAAATGACTAAGATCATAAGTTATATTGTGATGACCATAGGCCATATGAGAAATCATTTCATAAAAATAAATCTTTATTAATACAATACTTTAAAATTACATAAGCAATTATAGAATGTGATAGATTTACATAGCATAGTGTTATTTTTAAATAATACAAACATTCAATTTATTAAAAATCCATCCTCTAGATTTTTTATTAAGAACGTCTCATTCCAATTTTTGCTTAAGTATGATGTATAATTTGTTTTCCTGAAAAATTAAAAGGGAGTTTTGCCTGAATTAGATGACAATACCTAAATGCAGTAGGTGGTCTACATAGTTTTAATTCTAGTACCTCTGGAATGAAGATTTGTTATACTGGATTTATCTCTTTTTTTTGCTGATAATGAAATTTTTTTTTTAGTTTAGTTTATTTATTTTTTTTAATAGTTTTATTAGGGGCTTATACAACTCTTATCACAACCCATACATACATCAATTGTGTAAAGCGTATTTGTACATTCATTGCCCTCATCATTCTCAAAACATTTGCTCTCCACTTAAGCCCCTGGCATTAGGTCCTGTTTTTTCCCCCTCCCTCCCCGCTCCCCCCTCCCTGATGAGCCCTTGATAATTTATAAATTATTATTTTGTCATATCTTGCCCTGTCTGACGTCTCCCTTTACCCACTTTTCTGTTGTCTGTCCCCCAGGAAAGAGGTCACATGTAGATCCTTGTAATCGGTTCCCCCTTTCCAACCCACTCTCCCTCTACCCTCCCAGTATCTCCACTCACAACACAGGTCCTGAAGGGATCATCTGCCCTGGATTTCCTGTGTTTCCAGTTCCTATCTATACCAGTGTACACCCTCTGGTCTAGCCAGACTTGCAAGGTAGAATTGGGATCATGATAGTTGGGGGGGGGCGGGGGTGGAGGAAGCATTTAGGAACTAGAGGAAAGTTGTATTTTTCATCACTGCTACATCGTACCCTGTCTGGCTCATCTCCTCCCCGAAACCCCTCTGCAAGGGGATCTCCTTATAGGTCACAGATAATTAATGTCTCAGATTATATATATATATATAATCTGTGTGTGTGGAGGAGTAATGGGAAAAAAGACTTTAAAAATAATAACATTCTATAAATAGCAACTTATCCCTAGAGAATATAAAATCCAGTATTTTTGAAATTAATGAAATTTCATAACTTCATCAACTATGATAAAAACTTTATATACCTAATTTAGCTTGAAGGCCCAGATGAATCCGGTGTTGAGCAGTGCAACAAATACTTTAAAGAACCTTTTTATATCAAACATGATTAAATAAGATGGTTTTCTTGTCATCTTAGAATATAATTATTTCCTCTCTTTATTCATATAGCCTTGAGAAGTATATGAAATAGACAAAATTTCAATAAAGGTCTGGGAAAAGTAAAAAGTTTTGAATCCCATGTTTTAGCAAGAAGGCACTAATTTTTGTAAATCACCTAAATAGTATTCATTAAAGTGACAGGCACTTAATAGCCATCTGTAACAATGATTTTACTTTACATAAAATGTAGACCATATTAATATGTAAAGCATTTTATGTAAAGTTTAATTACTCTGATTCAAAATGTGCATTTTATCTCTTCTGTACAACTCAAATTTTATAACTTTATAAGATCTATACTAAAATATACTAAAAGATATATTGTTTCTGAAATTGAAGGAATATTCAGAGTGACTAATTTCTGTCCCATGATTTAAACACTCATCCTAATTTTGTGTTAATGAATGGATTTTTTTATAATTTCTAAGGTTTATCATCTAGACTATTAGTTTGGAGTATAAAATAAATACTAAATTAAAGTGTGTACATGCATTTTTGTATTTTAAGTTAAAAAATGGAAAACAGCCATACACACACACACAAGTCCTCTTCATTCTTGGTAAAAGTACACACTTCAGAGGACCTTAAGCTGTGCAATGACAGAGCTTAAAATAATTACAACACATGCCCAGACTTAGAGTAATGCCACCAGCACTTTTATGTTTTTGAGCTTCTTGCAAGATTTGTACAGCTTATCCCTATCTTGGGATTTTTATTTCCCAACAAAATAATGGTTTGCCTCAAAGTACAATTACTGCATTTTAAAGAACATAGAAAGTTGGGGTATTGAATGATGTTAACAAAAACTCCTAACTGGCATATGAAATGCAGACTTGGCTTAAAAAATAGCTTCATCTTATTTACAATAATGTGTGCTTACCACAATAGCGAACCACTTCCCCCTGTGATTTCATTTCAATGCTGCTCAGCATCAGCTGCAGCTATGAGTTCAGTAGTGTGCTTTAATCAAAGGTCAGAGAAGTAGCATCATTCCTAAGACCGCACAAGCTTAGTTTAGTCAGAAAAGCAGATAGAAGCTGCTTATTTAAGTCTGCATTTGTGTGGAGCTTATGAAGGTCACAGCTCACTATATATATAATTTGTTCCCTAGTTCATTCATTGAGCATGTTCATAGTTTTCACAAATAGTGTGGATTTCCTGTCCATTTATCATAAGCAAACCAGAACTTACATTTCAAAAAAGGGTTATTGAAAGACCTACTAAAAGATGTCTTTCATAAAAAGACACCTTTGATGCCTAACTCAAACATTTTTATGCAAAAGCACTTTAGTGGTAATCCAAAGTTAAATCTCCTACCATAGACTTGTTCTCACTCAGAGTGACTCTTGGGCAGAGGGGAACTGTGCTCCCTGATCGCCTCATGCTTCTCCTGCAGAGCCCTTGGTGGTCTTGAACTGCCATCCTGGGGGGTAGTCGCCCAGTGCTTACTTCCCAGTGTCACTAGGGCTCCTAACTTAGCAATAGAGCCTTATGAAACCATGTTTAGATGAAGAATTGCAGGAATAATTTCAAACTTTTTCTATCATGTAAATGCCTTACTTGAGTTTCTGTGGTTGTACGTGTCAGATACAGAGTAGTCAGCATTGCTCTGAAAAACAGCAAGTACTCTTCATTTTGTTATTTGTATTCCTGAGTAATATATGAAGACAATATACATCATAGGGACCAAATAAGTCTTTCAGGGTAACAGTTAAATCTTAAAATTTAATATCATATTAGGACATTTCCTATGGACAATAAAAGTTCATCTTATTTGGGCTTTTAAAGAAAACTACTAAAGTTTAATATCTTTTCTGTTCCCAAAAGCACCTTTAGACCATTAAAACGTCTTGACAAAATAAGGCTGTAACCTTAGGGAACAATTCTTGCAGCAAATAAAGCTCATAATGTACCAGGACCTATTGTCATAGCAAATATCTCCACAGGGCTTGTCTTGTCTAAGTACAAATCAGCAACTGAAAATATTTACATCTTGTCTAAGAGCACAGAACATATGTTCCACATTCATTATCCAAATGATTAAGCTATCAAAAAATATTTTCTCATTGAAGTATTGTCAGTGATCATGTAGACTACTTATTAAACATTTGTACAAAGGAGCTTCAAGAAGTTTGTGGAAAAATGTAATTGAAAGATGATGAATTTTTCCCCCCACAAACTTCTTGAAACCCGTGTGCTTTCCAGAATGTTTAAGGAAAACAACAAAAATAACATATCCACTTAACTTTCAATAGACTAATTTATGAAAATTTTAAGTTCTAGTGGCCCTGGATTTTGAGGGAAAAAATAACAAACAACTAAATGCTTAATATGGGTTCAGGAAGAGAGCAGTCGTCTTCAATGTTTATTATTTACAGTATTAATCACTTTGCAAATAGCAAATGTATGTACTTCCAGAGGATTAGTACAATGGTATGATAGAAGCAGGGATCCTGCAATCAGATTACCAAATTGAGCCCCAGCTATACCAATGACTTGTAGTCAGCTCTTAGTCAATTAGTCAGTTTCTATCCTGGTGTATACTTAGTATCCTCACTAGTTTATAAACATGTGTACTCATATAACATATCATATAGATACATGTACCATACAGATGTGGTTTATATGTATATGCATCTACACAAGTGAGATAGTTAAGGTTTATTGTGCCAACCTGGCTGATAAACACATGTGGGATTAACTGAAGGGCTGAGATAAATGGCTCAATGAGCCTCACCTTTCTAGTTCTCAGGTCTCAACAGGGTGCAGCTGCCTTAGCCAGTTCCCTGCTTCAGCTGGCAAGGCTCACTTCCTGCAAGACATCCCTGAGGAGAAGCCACATGGACCTACCCTGATGCAGCCCTGGGTGCTGGAGCAGCCGTGTGGAGAACCCTGCCAGTGCTGAGATGCTTACACGTTCACTAACAGGGCTTTCCTCCTGCAGTCAGCATCATAGTGTGTGTTTTGTGAGATGGAGGAGGACTTTGTAGGTTGGTGTCTGGACATATGGGGTAATGTTGACTTATGGGCTTGGACAACACTAGGTTGGGATGCTTTCTTAATGTACACTTACTCTTTATATAAAATTCTCTTATACATATGAATTTCTGTGGATTTGTTTCCCTAGTTTATCCAGACTAACACAATAAGAAAGGGGAAAAAAACATATATGAAGAAAAGTAACACAATAAAACTAATTGAGCAGTAAATTTAAAACACTTATCCTTACACTCATCCTGTCTTGATGATAAAAGGTCATATTTAGTCTTTCAAAAGTTTTTCACTCTGAAGTCGTTGGTAGTTGGAGCTTGGGCTGTGCTGCAGCATCTGTCTGGTGTTTCCTTCAACAAATCTTCTTAATACAGCCAGGAATAATCTAGTTAGGAAGAGCCATCCTTCTTAAAACTGTATACAGAATCAAGTCATGTCACTTGGAGGCTTCTTGCTTCCTGGGCCAACTTTTTGTAATGTTAGCTTTATGAGGTAGTCAATCAACAGCTTGGATATAAAATAAAAGTCAAGTGCTTATTTTCTTAAGCATAAGTCATCTTCCCAAGGTAGTTAGCAGGTACATATCCTTTCTGCCCTTGAGCTTCAGCTAACCACCACTCTTTATTGCCACTAAGGTCACAAAATCTAAGGATATGGACTCTTTGGTACTCCTGAAGGCTGAGTTCATGGTCACTCCGTGCTTGAAAGGCATGAACAGCATAGAATATCTAGACAAAGAAGCATGATATTGGAATAACAAATTAAAAATTCACACACGCATAATAAAGATTGCCATGTTTTCAGAAGGAATGCTAATGATTTGTTTGTTTTTTAACCAAACCCCATTGCCCAACAATTTCTGTCGGATTTATTTTACAAAAGTCTGGCCCAGAAGGGAGCAGAATAAAATAAACATGCTTAAATTTTGTTTGGAGGAGGCTAAACTGTTCATGGATCAAGAGTCAGTTGTGCAAACAGCAAGGGAATACTGCATGGTTTAAAATCGAGAAAGGTGTGTGTTGGGGTTGTATCCTCTCATCATACTTATTCAATCTGTGTGCTGAGCAAATTATCAGGGAAGCTGGCTTATATGACGAAGAATGTGGCATCAGGACTGGAGGAAGGCTTATTAACAACCTGTTGTTATATGCAAATGACACAGCCTTGCCAGCTGAAAGCAAGGGGGGCTTGAAGCACTTGCTGAGGAAGATCAAGGATTGCCACCTTCAGTATAGACTACAACTCAATGTAAAAAAAAAGAAAGATAGTCTGAAAAACTGGTCCAATAGTAAATGGAGAAAAGGTTGAAGTTGTCATGGATTTTTTCTTGCTTGGAAGCACAATCAATGCTCAGAAGAAGCAGTAGTGAAGAGAACAAAGGACAAACCACATTGGGTAAATCTGCTACACAAGACCTCTTTAAAGTGTTCAAAATCAAGGATGCTACTTTGAAGACTAAGGTGTGCCTGACCCAAGCCATGGTATAAAACTGGACATTGAAAAAGAGAGGCTGAAGAAGAATCGGTGCATTTGAATGATGGTGCTGGCAAAGAAGTACTATGGACTGCCAAAAGAACAAACACACCTGTCTAGAGTGCGTGCAGCCAGCATGCTCCTTAGAAGCAAGGATGGCGAGACTTTGTCTCACATGCATGGAACACATTGTTAGGAGAAACCCGTCCCTGAAGCAGGGCATCATGCTTGGTAAGTAGGGAGGCAGCAGAAAAGAGGCAGGCCCTCAACAAGATGGATTCACACAGTGGCTGCATCAATGGGCTCAAACAAAAACATTTCTGAAAATGGCACAAGCCTGGTTTTGTATGTAGGGTCGCTATGAGTCAGAACTGACTTGATAGCACTTAACAACAACAAACTGTCCAAACTTGAAGGTAATTTGGTGGCTTCTGTTAAAAATATTGTATAAGATTAATTCTTTTGAGTCTGTTATTCCAATATCCATTTGTTAGCTGTAAAGTAGGGAAGGGTAAACACTGGATTCATTAGGAGGAAAATAGACTCTCATACTGTAGACATTTGTAGTCACTAAAAATGGTAATTTCCAATTTCTAAAAATGGTACTATAACATGTACAAATGCTTAAGGTAAAATACCATCTGAAAGAAAGAAAAGCAGGATATACTCTAGTCTATATCAAATTAACTTAGTATTAAATAGGTTAAATGAGTGGGGAGATATAGGTTATATTCATTTTTACTTCTTTGTTCCTTTATTTGCATAGTGTTTATAACAACAATGTATTACATTTTAATTTTCAAGTTATTTTAGCAACTAAGAAAACATAAAACCATAATTCAGTCAAAATAATTTTTCTTTGTGCTCAGAAGTGTCCCTTCTCAGATCAGGTATCAGGCATCAAAGACAAAAAAAAAAAAATCATAGTATTGTGAATGAGGGTTAGTGCAGAGTGGGGACCCAAAGCCCACCTGTAGGCAGCTGGACATTCCCTTACAGAAGAGCCAGTCAGGATGCAGTGTAGCAATGGTGAAACATACAACTTTCCTCTAGTTCCTAAATGCTTCCTCCCCCCACTATCATGATCCCAATTCTACCTTACAAATCTGGCTAGACCAGAGGATGTACATTGGTACAGATAGGAACTGGGAATACAGGACATATGAACCCTTTGCCGGGAGGGTGGAGGAAGGGTGGGGTGGAAAGGGGAAACCAATTACAAGGATCTACATATAACCTCCTCCCTGGGGGACAGACAACAGAAAAGTGGGGGAAGGGAGACGTCGGACAGTGTAAGACATGACAAAACAATAATAATTTATAACTTATCAAGGATTCATGAGGGAGGAGGGAAGAGGAATGAGGGGAAAAGCGAGGAACTGATACCAAGGGCTCAAGTAGAAAGCAAATGTTTTGAGAATGATGAGGGCCATAAATGTACTAATGTGCTTGACACATTGGATTTATTGGATTGTGATGAGTTGTATGAGCCTCCAATAAAGTGATTATTGTATAAAAAGTGTCCCTTCTCACAGGATGAAAGTAAAAGGAAATAGAGGAAAGAACTGGGAGGCAATGGACATTTATAGAGATTTAAATACAGGGATGTATATATGTAAATACATTTAAATATAATGACAGGGAAATAGATCTATGCACACACATTTATTTATAAGGTATTATGGCAGCAGATGGACATTGGGCCTCCATTCAAGAGCTCCCTCAATGTAAGAACAATTTGTTCTACTAACATGGCACTCTGTGATATTCATCTTGACATGATTGCTGAAGACAAAGTGGGTGCATAAGCAAATGTGGTGAAGAAAACTGATGGTACCCAGCTATCAAAAGATATAGCATCTGGAGTCTTAAATGCTTAAAGATAAACAAGTGGCCATCTAGCTGAGAAGCAACAAAGCCCACATGGAAGAAGCACACCAGATGATCATGAGGGATCAAAGACCCAAAACAAAACAAACAACAAACAAATCATATCAATGGGAATGAGGGGGAGGGCAGAGAGGAGACCCCAAAGCCCATCAGTAGTCAATTGGACACCCTCTATCAGAAGGGCCACAAGGAAGGGATGAGCCAGTCAGGGTGTAGTACAGCACCAACGAAACATACAAACTTCCTCTAGTTCTTTATTGCTTCCTCTCCCCACTATCGTGACCCCAATTCTATCTTACAAATCTGGCTGGACCAGAACATGTACACTGGTACAGATAAGAGATCGCGACAGACACAGGGAATCCAGAACAGATAAACCCTTCAGAACCAATAAGGAGAGCAGTGATACTAGGAAGGGTAAGAGTGGGGTTGGGGGAGTAAGGGGGAACCGATCACAATGATTGATGTATGGCCCCCCTCCCAGGTGGATGGATAGCAGAAAAGTGGGTGAAGGGAGACAGCGGTCTGTGTAAGACATTAAAAATAATAATAATTTATAAATTATCAGGGGGACATGGGAGAAGAAGGGTGGGAGAGGGAAGGGGAAAAATGAGCTGATGCCAGGAGCTCAAGCAGAAAGAAAATGTTTTGAAAAGGATGATAACATATGCACAGATGTGTTTGACACAATGGATATATGTATGGATTGTGATAAGAGCTGTAAGAGCCCCCAATAAAAAAATTTTTAATGTCCCTTCTCCCCAGTATCCTAATATTGATAATAAAAATACATATCTATGGTGTAAAATTAACCAATTGTCTAAAACATTTAATCATCTACTTAATGAAATATTAGAAATATCTACTAAGATCCAGATACTGTGAAGAAACTAAACAAACTACCTAGAGGAAGAAGATCCAGGACCCCAACCTCCACCCCCAAAACACACAGAAGTTGACACATACACATGACATTGTTGTTAGGTGTCTCCAAGTGAGTTCCAACTCACAGTATGCAAACCAGAGCCAAACAGTGCTGGCTTTTGAGACTTCCACACAATGATAGGTTATGTTTTGAGGCCTGAGCCTTTTCCACTGACCCTCTCCTTGACCAAGAATGATGTTCTTCTCCACAGACTGGTCCATTCTGATAACATGCCCAAAGTAAGTGAGACAGAATCTCCCCACCTTTGCTTCTATGGAATATTCTGGCTATATTTTTTTCAAGACGAATTTATTCATTTTTCTGAAAGTCCCTGTATTGTATCCAATACTCTACACCAGTACCATAATTCAAACGCATCAGTTTTCCCTTGGTCTTCTTATCCCATAGCCAGCCTTTTGCATGCATATGAGGCCATTGAAAACAGCATGGCTTTGGAAAGATGTGCCTCAGTTCCCAAAGGGACATCTTTGCTTTTGCAACAGACTTACCCAGTGTAATACATCCTTTGATTTCTTGACTGGTACTTCCACATTGACAGTGGACCCGAGTAAAATGAAATCCAAGACAACTTTAATCTTTTCTTCATTTATTACGATGTTATTGGTACAGTTATGAGAATTTCTGTTTTCTTTACATTGAGGTATAATTCACACTGACAACTGCCTTTGAACTTCATCAATAAATGTTTCAGTCCTCTTCATTTTCAGCAAGGAAGGTTACGTCGTCTGTATTTCACATCTTCCTCCAATCCTGATTCCACATTCTTCGTCATCTAGTCCAGCTTCTTGGATTATGAGCTCCGCATACAGATTAAATAAACATGATGAACAGATACAAA
>NW_022111369.1:11034301-11035338 GCF_000313985.2 Echinops telfairi
TTAGAACTCACCTCAAAGTGACCTCTTAGAAACACTTTTAAAGAGGTCAATCCCGGAAACCTTGTTTTTTGGCTAATGCCTTAAGTGCAGCTTAAATTTCTTCTGTACCATAGATTCTTGATCACATGCTACCTCTAAGCATGGCTGAATATCGACAAATTCTTTTTGGTACAGTGACTCTGTGTATTCCTTCCAACTTTTTTTGATGCTTCCTGCCTCGTTCAATATTTTGTACATAGAGTCCTTCAACATTAAAATGTGAAGCCTAAATTCTTTTCTTTGGTTCTTTTAGCTTTTGAGAAATGCTGAGTGCGTTCTTCCCTTTTACTTTTTGTAACTCCAGGTCTTTGCGTGGTCATTCTAATGCGTTACTGACTTCTCGAACCACTCCTTGACCTTTTCCTTCTACGGATCCTTCTTTGTTTCCAACTTTTGCTTTCCTGACACCAGTAATTATCAAGGCACTTTGATTATATATTTGATCAAATTTAGATGGCAGATTGGCAAATGTCTTCATCATTGGCATTAGAGATTGCTGTGCAAGTTAAAATAGTAGTCACATTAACTGGTCTTCCTTGTAGACATACAGGCATTATCCTATCACTGACAGAATTGTACTTCAAACAGGTCTTGAAATGTTCCTTTGCTGATGGATGTGACACCTCTCTTCTTCAATTTGTCATTCCTGGAAGAATAAAGTGCGTTGCTGCTGTTGGTGCTGTTGACTCGGTTTCAACTCACAGTGACACTATGTATGTATAGCAGAATAAAACCCTCCCGGTCCTGCACCGTGCAGCTACTGTGTCAGTCCCGCTTGTCAAAGGTTTTATCTTGGTTGCTGCCCCTCTACTTTACTAAGCACAATGTCCTTTTCCAGAGACTCATCTTTTCTGACAATATGTCCAAAGAATGTGAGACAAAGGCTCACCATCCTCACCTCTAAGGTGTACTTCTTCCAGGACAAATTTGTTTGTTCCTCTGGCAGTTGATGGCAGTTTCAGTATCCTTCACCAATACTGATGTTCTTTTCTTTTTTT
>NW_022111369.1:11036332-11037464 GCF_000313985.2 Echinops telfairi
GTCTTAAAGGCTTGAAGATAATCAAGTGGCCATCAAGCTCAGAAACACTGATTATCTTTGGTCCTCCTTATTCAACATCCACTTTTTACATGCATATAAGGCAATTGAAATGACAATAGCTTGAGCCAGGTGCGCCTTAGTTCCCAAAGTAGCATCCTTGTTCTTCAATACTTTAAAGAGGTCTTGTAGAACACATATGCCCTATGTGATTAGTCCTTTTATTTCTTCACTATAGTTTCCATGAAAATTTATTGTGTATCAATCAAGATGAAATCCTTGATGTCAATCTTTTCTAGATTTATCATGATATTACCTATTGGTACAATTTTGAGAATTTTGGTTTCCTTTATGTTCATTAAATTATAATCTGTATTGAAGACTACAATCCTTTATCTTCATCAGCAAATGTTTCATGTTTTCACTTCAGCGAGCAAGGTTTTGTCATCTGCATATCACAGGTCTTTAATAAGCCTTCCTCCAATCCTGTTGTCGCCTTCTTCATATAGTCCAGTTTCTCAGATAGTTTGATCAGCATACAGATTGAATTAATAGGGTGAGAGGATATAACTCTGAGGCACACCTTTCCTGATTTTAAACATGCATATTCCCTTGTCCTACTTGCACAACTGATCCATGCACACATTCAACACAAGCACAATGAAGGATTCTGAAAAACCCACTCTTCTCAAGGCTATCCATAGTTTCATATGATCCATACATTCCAATGCTTTGCATAGTCAATATAATACAAGTAAGCATCTTTCTGATATTCTTTGCTTTGGGTCTAGATCCAACTGATGTCAGCAATGATATCCCTTGTTCTCTTCTGAAAGCAGCCTGAGCCACTGGAAACTCCTTTTTCAATTAATTGCTGCCACTGTTGTTGAAAGAGCTTCAGCAAAATTTTGCTTGCATGCAACAACAATGGTATTGTTCCATAAAGTGTAAATTCTATTGGGTCACCTTTCTTTGGAATGGGTACAAATATGGATCTCTTCCAGTCAGTTGGCCAGGTAGCTCTTTTTCAAATTTCTTGACAGAGATGAGAGAGTGCGTCCAGCTTGTTGAAATACTTCGGATAGTATTCTGTTAATTCCTGGAGCCTTGCTTTTGGCTAATGCCTACAGTGCAG
>NW_022111369.1:11042398-11050094 GCF_000313985.2 Echinops telfairi
ATAAAAGGGAGATGATGTCAGGGAGCCCAGGAAGACAAAGAATGTTTGGAAATTGATTGTGGTAGCAGTTGTCCAATTGTACTAGGTGTGATTGCACTATAGAAGGATATGATATATGTATTAAATCCCAATTAATTAAAATCAAAACAAAACTGGTTTTAGCCATTATTAAATGGCTTTTTATAAGATGTACCAAAGATTCATCATGTTATCCTAACATCCCTGCTTACCCGAGCAGGCAACCTAGAGACTGGTAGGAAGATTCACCACTCTTATGTCTGTCTTACATACCCACTTCTCTGGGTTCCCGATGTCATCTTTCAGATTTCACTACTGTGATTGCACTTTCTGTTCTTAGGTGCCATCAGGTCAGTTCTGACCCATAGTGACCCTACTCATGACAGAATGAACCCCTGCCCAAGCCTGCACCACCCCCACAACCATGCCTATGCTTCAGCCCATTGTCGCAGCCACTGTCAAGCCATCACAGTGAGGTCTTCCCCTTTTTTGTTGCCCCTCCACTTTACCAAGCCTGATGCCCTTCGCCAGGGACCTGTCTCTCCTGACAAGATATCCAAAATATGTAAGATGAAGTCTTACCATCCTTGCCTCTAATGAGCACTCTGGCCATATTATGATTTGGTTATGTTACAAAGCAAAGTGAAGAAGATCCTAATAATTTCCCTAGTAAATTGACTTTGAACAGCACAAAAAGGAATTTTTTTAGGTGGGTCTTACCTAATCATATAAGTCCATTAAAAGAGAATTTAGGCCTTCCCTGAAGGGCGAGAGCTGAAGTCAGGGAGATGTTCTTAAATTAAGCAGCCATCGTGTGAATGGTCTGTAGATGAACCAATATGGCAAGAATCTAAGAGCTGTGTATAGTTGCTGAAAGTGCCCCTCAACTGATTGTCAGCAAGAAAACCGAAACCTTGTTCCACTGGCCCAAAGGACTTCATTCGGCCAACTATTTTAGTTTTGCACTTGCCAAATTTAGATTACTAGTAGGCATTTGCAGCTGCTTCTTCTCCACTTGAGTCATGCCACACTGCCAAATGATGGTCCCAAATATGTTATTTACATCATTAAGGTCAACGCTACTTCAGGAAGGCAGCTCTTCCCCAGTCATATTTTGAATACCTTCCAACTTGAGAGGCTCATCTTCAGGGACTCTATCAGACAAAGTTTTGCTACTATTTATAAGGTTTTCACCAGCCAATTATCTTAGAAGTAGATCACCAGGACCTTCTTCCTAGTCTGTCTTTGTCTACAGTCTGTGCTGCAACCTGCCCATCATGGGTAATCCTGCTGGTATTTGAAATACCAGTGGCACCACTTCCAGCATCATCCAAACATGGAAGCCACCACAATACAATAAGCAGACAGACGAATGGTGGAGTCTGTGGTATATACAAAATTGTCCATGATGTGACAGCTCCATGAAACTATTTCATATAGAGAGATCATGGATGACTTCTCACGCGACTGATGGCAATGTGTTCAACATTGAATTGCTTTGCTGTGGTGGAGGAAGATAAAATGGAACATCTTTGCTTCACTCTAAGTACATAACATCAGGGTCATAATAATACCAGCACTCTTTATTGATTGTCTACTTTGTCCTTGGTGCTTTATATACACACATCATCTCTAATCCTCAAGTCAAGTCTGCAAAATAGAAACCATTATTTTTGTTTCCTGCATTTGAGGAAACAAGGCTCAGAGAATTAAACTCCTTCCAGAAGGATGCACCAAGAGTGAAAGTTACTAGAGTCTAGATTCCTTGATGCTGGTTATACTTTTTCAAAAAGCCTTACAGCAAGATCAGAGCAAGAAGCACCTTTCATGATCTGACCAACCAAGAATGTCTGCATCAAGGTCCAAGTACTTACCTGTTCATCTACCTCTTGAAAACTATCAATGTCAGT
This sequence comes from Echinops telfairi, assembly GCF_000313985.2. NCBI lineage: Eukaryota > Metazoa > Chordata > Mammalia > Afrosoricida > Tenrecidae > Echinops > Echinops telfairi. The sequence goes on from NW_022111369.1 coordinate 11,044,327, forward strand.
GCCATTTGCTTCAAGCTTTCCACACGTGCCACTCAGAGATGAGCTGCTGTCACTTATGCTGCCGTCTGGGGTGCCCGTGACACTGTCTCCAGCTGGCCGTGAAGACACAAAGAGGCTGATGTTATCAAAGTCATTGTCACAGAACCTGTTGTCCACATCAGACTTCTCCATTCTTGCTGGATTATAGGGCTTTAGGAATGAGGAATATACATATCCTTTTACAACTGAATAGGAAATAAAAAGAAAGAAGAGTCGAGGTCATGTGTGTACACTTCCAAACATATGGAGAACCCCTAGGAAAGTCTCAACTTGAAGATAGCTAGCTCTGTCCATCTCGTAAAAATAAACAAAACAAAACGTACTTCCTGCATCAACAAGCCACCTGCTTGTACTCCCCAGTGGATCTTTCTGTTCCACCACAGCCACCAGCTCCCCTTCCAGAAGGTTGATGTCGTATTCCTGGGTAGCATTGCATTTGCGCTTAGCTTGGTACAGCTCCTCTGCACTGTAGGTGGATAGAAGTTTGGAGCGGTGAATGTCAGTCTGACGTGGTATTTCTGGCTGGGAAAGGTAAGGAGAAATTTTACTTTAAATAGACGGACAACATCATTCTTAATGAGTTGGTACATATTGTTCTCTGGAAATTTCTTTTTGGTTTTTACACACAGTAGTCATATATTGATTTGCAATTATTTCAGGGTTAAAGTGTATCAGTGCAAGTGAGTACTATGAAGAACATGGCTGACTTATTCAGTGAAGAATTCTGCAGTTAGCACACGGGGGCAGTGTTGTAGAGAGGAAAGAACATCTAATTGAGAATAAATGGCAGAGGTTCGAATTGCATTGGGATGTTGAGCAAAGTTTTAAATGTCTTTATCATACCAAAGATAATTTCTTGCATATTAGGCACTTGATAAATTATGGTTAATCAGTAAATTGTACACTCACACGCCTTTTTCTGGGAAATGATATCAGTGAAATAAGTAGGAGTCAAAAGGCTTACATTATTTCCCAGCTCTGCCACGAAGTTACTTTGAGAAATCCATTTACTCTCTAGAGTGAGCAATGCTTAACCTGAAAAAGGAAGGGCTTGAACAATATCATCTTTCTATATAAAAGCATAATCACCCTTTCAACAAATATTTGCTGAGTGCCTATGCTATGTCATGTTTCCTTCTTGGAATTTGGGACACATCATCTACAGCACAGACAAATACTGATGACCTCATGAAGTTTACAGAGGGTAGAAATAAATCCCCCTCCCCCCCACAAATTATATACATCATAAGTAGATAAATGCAGCATCGAAGGATGGATTAAGTCATATGGAATGTAATCTGATACTAGACTTGGTCAAGGAAAGAGGTGATATCCATCATTGGCATTCATGATGTGCCAAACTCACCAGAATTTGCACAGCTTTCTTCTTTTCAAAGCTGAGCTTCCTCTCAATAAAGGTGGCACTGTTGTCCTTTACGAAATGCAGATTCTGAACCTCTTCCAGCACACGATTCTGTGCCTCAGAGATGCTCGAGACCAACAGTGGTACCTACAGGTAGAATCGACAGGGCACTGTTCATAGAGAACTACTGAATTTGGTAGAGCTGTGATGAGCAGTTGACAAAAGTGTAACATCTCCCTAGTGCAACTGAGGCCAGCTTTGGAGACTAATGTGTTCTTTCTGGACACCCCACTAAGATAACAGATTATTTTTTAAAAGATGTAGCCTAATAAAAAGAGAACAGAAGAAAAATTAGCAATAGAATATTGGAAGAAAAACTAAGGAGTCAATGGTAAGAGATTCTGCCATATGTTCCAGAGGTAGGTTAGCGAGGAGAGGTAAAGGGGCAAAACCACTAGGCACTGGGTAAGAGCCTGGGTTGGGTTTAAAGTAAGTCAACAAATGATTTGCTATGCTTCCCGTTAAGAAATGTGGACGGGTATTTATGATTGCATCACGGAATAAAATGCAATGAAAACAGCACTTGGTTTTGTGCAGTCCCCATCATTGGTTGTGCATTGCACTGTTGTGTTCCATGGAGTTTGCAATGGCTGATCTATAGAATAGAGGACCAAGTTGTTTTGTTTTGCCCCCTAGTCCATCTAAGTCTGGAAGCTCTTTTGAACAGACTTTCAAGACTAGGCTATAAAAGGCCAGCAGTTCCTGGTGGTTTCTTGTAATGCTTGCTCCGGTAGCCCTTAGTTACAATGTAAGATGTTCAACTACACTGTGGCTACTAGAGACAATGTAAAGAGATCACAAAAAGAGTAAAAAATGAGAAGAGACAGGTTGGCCAGTGCAGCCCCAGATAGTCCACTCCCCACCCCTGGCCATCTTCCCATCACCTTGATCTGAGGGTGTTGTTGGGTCAATGGTCAGTTCTTTCCTACCATGTAGGAGACCCAGGGCTAGTCCCTAACCAGTGCACCTCAACTGCCAGTGGAGGCTGAGTGTTGCTATGATTGGGTCTGTAAACCAAAAATCCACTCCATGCTACTAGTGAAAACAATGACAACATGATGCTGAACGGGTTTCAGCAGAGCTTCCAGACGAAGCTGGATTAGGGAGAAATACTTGGCAGTGTACTTCTAAAACATTAACCTTTGGAACACAATACAATCTGCAACCGATCACGGGGATGGAGAAAGACTGGGTAGCTTTTGTTCTATTGTGCGTAGGGTTACCATGAATCCAAGCCAACACAACAAGAGCAAACAACAGGCAACAACAACATAATTATCAATTACCGATCTTGGACTTGGGGATGAGGAAGCCTTTGAGATGATGCCAGTCACAGATTGAAAACTCATGAGAGATTGTACTTAAAAAAGAAGGAGCAGAGTTCTCAGTGAGCTCTTAGACCCGTGAGAGACAATAGTAAGGAATTATTATTTTTGTTTCATGCCACTACCCAGTTTGTTTGCTACCCAGTTATAGACAATGAGAACTGTTTTAGAAGCAGTTCAGTCAAAGATTCCTTCCCCATTTCAGCAAAGCTGGTTAACTGTCTTTCCCTACCTCGATTAGACATTTTATTTCATGACACTTGTAAAGCAGAATCTAGACAGAAGACAGTGGGGGTAAAGACTCATAGTGGAAACAGGGAAATTAATGAATGGGTGTACACTGGGAAGGGCTCAGCCAGGCCTAGCAGCCAGACCTTTACCCTCCAGGCAGAAGATGGGAAAAGGCACCACTGGAGATTCTGAACAGCTTTCTTGTGGTCTGGCTTCCATATGTGGTCTGAATCCTGCCACTGAGGAGTTCAGATAGGAAATTTGATGGAGAAAAGAGAGTGAGATAAGGGTATTTATTCCCCAGATGTCTTTTGTGTTGGGGGTCACTGAAAGCCAGCACTTCTGCCAGCTAACTCCTCCACCTTTACAGCTATCTCTCTCTATAGGACCTTGTCACCATTTGTTCCCCTTGTCCTTTCAAGCCTAGATGTTGTAAGGCTCGCTCCTTTTACAAGCCTCTGAGCAGTACCCTATTCCTTGAGGTTTCTTTATGCCCTACTCACATGTTTGTTAATAATCCCTTTATAAAAATGCTTATTAATTGCCCAGCTTGAGTGTGTGACATATTTCCCACTGAGATCAGGGCTGATCGACAAAATCAAGTAATTTAGACATTGATTATAGATTCAACCAAGACTGTATTGAAGAGGAACTGGAAGAGTGTGGGTGTGCTCCCACTAGATTGTCAATGCAGAAACTATGTTTCACTAGGGATGATGTATGCTCTCAGCAGAATGAAATTACGAAACTCTTAAAATGGAGGGTGGGGGCTTCACATTGAGTCAGTTCCAATTCACAGGGACCCTATTACAACCAAACAAAGCACTCCCGGGTCCTGTGTCATCCTCACAGTTGTTCCTACACTCAACCCATTTTTGTAGTCACTGTGTCAATCCATCTCATTGAAGGCCTTCCTTTTTTTCCCCCCGGCCCCTCTACTTCACCAAGCATGCTATCCTTCTCCAGGGACTGGTTTCTCCCGACAACACATACAAAGCTTGTGAGACAAAATCCCGCCATCCTTGCTTCTAAGGAGCACCTACCTGGTCATGCTTTTTCCAAGATGCATTTGTTTGCCCTTTTTTTGCAGTCCATGTTGTCCATTTGTTTGCAGCCCCTGGCACTTTTAATATGTTTAGCCAGCACCATAATTCAAATGCATGGATTCTTCTTGGGTCTTCCTTATTTAAGATCCAACTTTCCCATTTGTTTGCATCATCAATAAAACAGAAGTCATCCTCTTTCAAGTATTCTTTGCTTTGAACCAAGATCCATCTGAAATCAGCAATGATATCCCTAGTCCCATGTCCTCTTTTAAATCTGACCTTAGACTCTGACAGCTCCCTGTCAATTTACTGTTGCACCCACTGTTGCAAAGTTTTATTTGCATATGATATCAATGAGAATTGCTTTATAGTTTGAACATTCTGTTAGGTCGTCTTTCTTTGGAATGGGCACAGATATAGATCTCTTCCAGTCAGTTGGCCAAAGAGCTGTCTTCCAAATTTCCTGGTATAGATAAGTGAGTCCTTCAGGGCTTCATTAGCTTGTTGATACATTTCAATCGGTATTCCATCAATCCCTGGAGCTCTGTTTTTAGCCAATTCTTTCAATGAAGCTTGAACTTCTTCCTTTAGTACCATTGGCTCTTGTTCATTGATATTGATATTGTTGAATGTTGACCAGTTCTTTTTGGTACAGTGACTCTGTATTCTTTCCATCTTCTTCTGATGATTCCTGCATCATTCAATATTTTGCCTAGAGAATCTTTCAATATTATAATCCTATTATAATATTGAAACTTTTCCCCCTTAATATTTTCAGTTGCAGATATGCTGAATGTGTTCATTCCTTTTGGTTTTCTAACTCTAAGTTTTTGCACATTTCATCATAACATTTTACCTTGTCTTCTGGAGTTGCCCTTTGAAATTTTTGATTCAGCTCCTTGACTTCATCATTTCTTCCTTTTGTCTACTCTATTATTAAGAGTAAGTTTCAGAGTTTCTTCTGACATCCACTTTGATCTTTTCTTTCTTCCCTGTCTTTTTAATGACCATTTGCTTTCTTCAGGAGCCTTGGAGGTGGTAGTGATTATGCACTGGGCTATTCACCTCAAGACCAGTAGTTCAAAACCATAAGTAGTTCCTTGGAGAAGGATGAGGCTTTTTATTCCTATAAAGAGTGGCAATCTCAGAAAGTCACCATGAGTCAAAACTGACTCCATGACAGTGAGAGTTGGTGGTTTTTGTTTGGCTTTCTTCATGAGTGATGGTCTTGATGTCCTCCCACAGCTCGTCAGGTCTTCTGTCATTAGTGTCCAGTGCAAAAAAATCTGTTCTGGAGATTTTCTCGAAACTCAGGTGGGGTAGACTCAAGGTCATGGTTTGGCTCTTCGAGCTCTCCTAAATTCTCTTCAACTTTATCATGCATTTATATATAAGCAATTGATGGTCTGTTCCACAGTCGGCCCCTGGCCTAGTTTTAACTGCTGATATTCAGCTTCTCCATCATCTTTTCCCACAGATCTATTCAGTTTGATTTCTGTGTTTTTTATCCGGGGAAGACCATTTTCATAGTCACTTTTTGTGTTATTAAAAAAAAAAATTGCTATGAACTCGTTGTTGGTCTCGGCAAATTCTATCATGTGAGCTCCAACTTCATTTATTAGGGGCTCATACAACTCTTATCACAATCCATACATACATCAATTGTGTAAAGCACATTTGTACATTCATTGCCCTCATCATTCT
>NW_022111369.1:11050918-11061766 GCF_000313985.2 Echinops telfairi
CTCAATGCAAGAATACTTTCATCTATTAAATTGGCATTCTATGATGCTCACCTTCCCTACACAATTGCTGAAGACAAAGTGGGTGAATAAGCAAATGTGAAGAAAGTGGATGGTGGCTGGAAATCAAAAGATATAGCGTCTGGGGTCTTAAATGCTTGAAGGTAAACAAGTAGCCATCTAGCTCAGAAGCAACAAAGCCCACATGGAAGAACACAGCAGCCTGTGTGATCACGAGGTGCCGAAGGGATCAGTTAACAGGCATCAAAGAAAAAAAAATTATATCATTGTGTGCTCACCTCCATGATAGGATCGCTGAAGACAAATGGGTGCATTATCCAACTTCTGTTCTTTTTTGTTTCCAGTTTTTTACTCCTGTTGCCAATAATTAATTACAAATGCATCTAGATTGCACATTTGATCCATTTCAGACTGAATTCATTGGTAGAATTCATTTTTTTTCATCACTAACCTTTATGGTTGGTGAAAAATGTGAATAATAGTTGGGTTGATTGGATTTACTTGAAGGCAGACAGATATAATCCTACCACAGGCAACATTGTACTTCAAGACAGGTCTTGAAAGGTCCTGTTTGACACTGAACACATTACCTGTCCTCTCAATTGTGTCCTTCCTGGCATAGTAAACCATATGAATTTTCTGACCCATTTCAGCTCATTTACACCTAGGATATCAATGGTTATGTGTTCCATTTCATTTTTGATGACTTCCAATATTCCTAGGCTTGTATTGTGTACATTCCAAGTGTTGATTATTAGTAGATTTTTGCAGCTGTTTTCTTCTCAACTTGTGTTGTGCCCATCAACAAATGAAGATTCTGAAGGGGTCAATCCCACAGGCTGTACCTCATTCAGGTCCCCATGGTCAACCCCAGGTTGAGAAAGCAGTCACATTTTAAATGCCTTCAAATCTGAATGGCCCATCCTCCAGCACGATCTCTGACAATGTTCTGTTTCCATTCATTAGGCCTTTGTTCTCTGAAATTTTCAGGGACTAGATCCTCTTTCAGTGCACAGCAGATTTCTTCTTCAAAGTCTGCTCGGAGTCTGGAAGTGGGTTTGGTTTTTTGGTTTTACAAAGCTGTGAAAAGAATGAGGACATTCTCTGCAGAGATGTATAAACATCTCAGGATGTATGGTTAAGAAGCAAATATGAATTTGCATTTTGTTTTCATAACGAAGATCTCACCCATTGTTGACTGTTGCGGAGTTGAGTCTGACTCACGGCAACCCTGCGGACCAGTTGGTGAGGCTGGGAATCTTCATGGCAGTTAGCATGTGAAGAAAGTGGCTTCTCAGAGCGGCTGGTTCCCACCGACAAGTTCTCCAGTAGGAACTCACTGCTCAACCCACTGCACCACCCAAATCCTTCAGAAAGCCCAAGTTGGAGAAAAATATAGTAATACAGATGATTTCTTGAAGGAGGGCAGGGATATGGGGGATTTAATGAACTGAGTGTGTATACTTATGTGTTTTTATAGTTTGGGCTTTTAAACCATGAAAATATAGCACCTATTTGATTTAATATAATCCATCAAATAAGTAGACGTTTAATTAATTACATAAAAAGTAGGCATGATTAATTTTTCTTCAAATGTTGTCAGTCTGACATCTTATCTGGAAATCTTAAATCTTGATTACCCTGGTTGAAGCCCCTTAATAGGAACCAAATATGCTTGGAATCAAGGGGAAAATGACAGAAACCAAGCTGACTTTTTTAAGGTTGATATTGGATTGTACAGATCTATCTTTCTTCTTCTAAAAAGCAAATAATTTAAAAATCATATCTGACTGTATTAGTCTAGGTACTTTAGAGAAACAAATCCACAGCAACTCATGGATAAGAGAGTTTTATGTAAAGAAAGTATGCATCACGAAAACATCTCAACCCACTGCTGCCCAAGCCCACAAGTCTAACATTAACCCATTAACCCAACACCAGTCCACAAAGTCCTCCACCTCACAAAACAGAGGCAATGATGCCGACTGCAGGAGGAAAGCTGAGTCAGTGAACGAATAAGCATCTCAGCACTAGCAGGGGTCTCCACATGGCTGCTCCAGCACCCAGGGCTGCATCGGGATAGGTCCATGTGGCTTCTCTTTAGGGATGTCTTGTAGGAAGTCTATCTTGCAAGCTGAAGCAGGGAACTGCTAAGGCAGCTGCACCCTGGTGCGACCATCACAAAGCAAGAGACCCAAGAACTAGAAAGGCGAGGCTCACCACCCATTTATCCCTCCGCCTTTCAATTAGCCCCACATGTGTTTATCGGCCAGGTTGGCACAATTAACTAACTCACTGACTAATGGAAAGCTAAATGTTCAAATCTTCTTTCCGTTATATATAAACTCACAGTATTCACATATTCAATTACCTATAAAACATTATTTAATTGTGCAACTCGCTGCCATCAAATCCATTCTGATTCACAGACACCCTACAGGACAGAGGAGAACTGGCCCTGTGTGTTTCTGAGACTGTAACTCTTTATAGGAGTGGAAGCCTTTGTCTTTCTACCACAGACCTGTTTGGTGGTTTCGAACTGCAGATCTTCTGGTTAGTGGTTTCCAATTCGGAACACACTATGGCACCAGGGGTCCCTAGTTTGTTGTGCAGCACATATCAATTCTACAATACGTTAATCTTATAATATTTCTTCTTATGTATAAAAAACATATATTCAGAATTTCTCCCTTAAAAGCAAAACAAAGAATGGTTTGACAGTTATTATATTTCCATCTTTACACTGTGATGGCCTTTTTGAATCCACCTCTGAATAGTCCGGGCTCACATGTAAGAATAGAACATGAACCGAAAACAGATACAATTAAAGGTAACACCAGGCAGGTGTCCTATGGCGGAGTGAAGTGAACTTGAAAGGTGGTTGGTATTTGAAGGCTAATCTCCAAAAGGGTCCTGGTGGCACAGAATTTAAGCATTAGGCAGCTAACTAAAAAAAGTCAACTGCTGGAGCTCCGGCTGCTCCAGGGGTGAAAGGAGAAAGCATCAGCTTCCATAAAGTTTACCACCCGGGGAACCCTCTAGGGCAGTTCTACTGTGTCCTGTGGGGGTTTGCTCTGGTTTGGTTTTGTTTCGCTCTTTCAGGTAATCTCCAAAAAGAACTTCATGTGGGTAAACCACAGAGAAACTGTTCTAGGAAACTTCTCGCTTTGCTTTCTGGGGCGGGGAGAGAGTTGAGTAGCAGAAGGCTGCTTGACTGACTTCAGTTGTTACAAAACAAAAGGAAACCCTAAAGAACCCAGGGGGCAGGGCTTTGCTTTGCATCAGTGTGGCTTCTAATTGATCCCGAAGGCCAGGGAAGCCAGGCACCCTGCTTACCTGAACCACCTCTGAATAGGCACCCTGGGCCGCTCGCATCAGGTCCCTGAGGAGAGTAAGGAAACTGCGCAGGCAGTCCAGGAGAATCCTCCGAGCAGCCTGGTTGAACACCTGGAGCTCCTCCACAAGCTGGGCATTGAGCGCCTCATACTCCTTTTTGGCCAGGTCGGACTCTTCTCCTACGGACCGCTGCCGGTAGCTGTTGTAATCCAGCAGTTTGTCGTAGCGCTTTTGGATGAGCTTCTGAGGCCCCGGGAATAAGGACAGTAAGGCTGACAATGGCGTCAGAACGATCTTCTGTAACTGAGCAGCCTGCCAAAAGAAAAGACAATCCCATTACAGAGAGTGGCTGTACCCAGCGTTTTGCCCCATTGAGGAGCATAGATAAGGGAAACCAGGTAGGTAGTCAAATTAAAATAGAATCAGAGTTGTCTTCCCGTTAGTGTAAGTACACGTCTAAGATGTGACAGGTGTGGGACATGCCCTGGGCCTGCTTAAAGGGAAGGGGCAGAGTTCCCACTGAACAGTTTACATTAACCATAGGGATTTACAGTGTGAGAGTGTTCGGCAAATTAATACTTTCATATTTGGCAGTCCCATGGGTCATGGTAGACGGTGTGATCTTGCTCTGCTAAGCATACAATGAAAAAGGAAACCTGAAAAAAATTACTTTATGCACATCATAATCTAGTTTTTATCAGTCAAAGCAGGAAGGGGACGTAATTTTCAGGCAGCTCCAGAATGTGTTACGTAAAATATTAACAAACTTGACTTGTATTTTTGAGCTGATATTATACTAAAGTTATTTAAAAGAGGGTCAGATGTTTGGGGCCTGTATGTGGATCGAAAGGCAGTTGGGGGAACAGAAAAAACCAGGGAAGACTGCATGGCTTAAAATCAGGAAAAGCATGTGTCAGGGTTGTATCCCATCACCATATCTGTTCAATCTGTATGCTGAGAAAATAATCAAAGAGGCTGCATGATATGAAGCAGAAATGCTGCATCAGGATTGGAGGAAGGCTCATTAACAACTTGTGATCTGCAGATGACACAGCCTTGCTTGCTGAAAGCGAGGAGGACTTGAAGCCCTTGCTGATGAAGATGAAAGGGTTGCTGTCTTCAGTAAGAATTGGAGCTAATTTAAAGCGAGCCCAAATCCTCACACCAATAGGGAGCATCATGATGAATGGAGAAAAGGTGGAAAGTTGTCAGACTTCATCATACTTGCATCCACAATCAATGCTCATGGAAGCAACAGCCAAGGGATGATCAAAGGATGCATATTGCATTGCATTGGGTAAATGGGTTGCACAAGAACTCTTTTAAAGTGTTGAAAAACAAGGATGTTACTTTGAAGACTATAGTACACCTCTTTCAAGCCAAGGTGTTTTCAATCACCTCATATGTGTGTGAATGTTGGGTCATGAAAGTAGGAAAACATAAGAATTGATACATTTGAATTATGGTGCTGGTGGAAAATATCGAAAGTACCATGGACTGGCCAAAAAACCAAACAGCTATGTCTTGGGAGCAGTATAGCAAGGTTGCTCCTTCGAGGCAAAGATGGGGAGACTTCATCTCCATACCTTGGACATATTGTCAGGAAAAGCCAGTCCCTGGAGAAGGACACCATGCTTGGTAAAGTGGAGGGGTAGCAAAACTGAGGCAGCCCCTCCAGGAGCTAGATTAACACAGAGGCTGCAGCAATGGGCTCAAACATAAGATCCACTGTGAAGCTGACGCAAGACTGGGCAGTGTCTTTGTTTTGTGATCTGTAGGGTTGCTACGTGTTGGAACTAACTCGATGGCATTTAACAATAACAACATTAAAAAACACAACAAAACTGTTGCTCCTGAGTTTCTTTCCACTTATGCAGACCACGTGTGTCAGAGGACATCTGTGCTACCCAGGGTCTCCAGTGACTGCTTTTTCAGAAATAGATCATCAGACCTTTCTTCCAAGGTTTGTCTGGGCGGACTCAAGCCTCCAACATTTTAGTTAGCAGTGAGGAAGTGAACTGTAACACCCAGGGACTCCTCCACACAGAATAAACAACAACAAAACCCAAACTCACAGCTGTAAAGTAAATTCCACTCATTATATAGTGACTCCATAGACCATGGTAGAATTGTCCCCACAGGGTTGCCAAGGCTGCAAATCTTCACAGAAGCAGGCGGCCACATCCTCCGCCAATGGAGTGACCAGTGCGGTCAAACCACTGAGAGTTCAGTTAGCTCAGTCCGTCTCTGCCACCAGGGCTTCTCCTTCACAGATACCCAAACCAAACTCACTGCCATGTAGTGGATTTTGACTCATCCTCCCTAATTTAACCTTTTACTGTGGGCATAGAAATGATCACAGGATTATGATCTTCTACTTAAATTCATTGAAAGATTAAACTCTTGCCCACTCCTATGTCTTCAATTCCGACATTTTCAGTCATTGAAAATGAACTTTCTACTAATGTGCAACCCTAGACCAACACCCGTGTACCACAGTTTTAATTGGTTTCTATTTATTTCTTTTTCCTTCTGTTCTGAAATACGATCTCTGCTGACTGCCTTAGTTGTGTCTCGTACAAGAGAGCTTCAAAAAGTCAGTGCAAAGATTCCATTAGCTTTCCATTCCAGTTTCCCATAAACATTTTGAAGCCGCCCCCCGCCTCCTATGTATTTGTTTTAATTCTGATAAACATCCAGACATGATTTTTTTTATGGCAATTTGCAAGTAGATTTCTCTTTTGTGTTCCTCAATATGTCCTGGGGTTTCAGTATCTAAACAGCAGCTTGTATTAATTAATTTAAATGGCCTTTAGTTACCAAGTTTGAACTCATGGGAAATCTAAAAGAGAGGGAAAACCAATCTTATATTGGCACCAGGAAAAGCCAGCACAGATCAAGTTTGATGTCTAGCTTATGAGATGATCAATATGTACCTGCATACTGCTTAATGAGTCCTTGACTAAACAAATACTGTTCACTGTGTCTGGGATAAATTAGTGTGTTTGTGATTTGTCTGGATCCCACAGGTAATCTCATTACAATATATCTTCTCAGTGACTCTTAGGTATGAACTGATTTATCCATACATAGGTAGTGTGACTAGAACAAATCAGAATCAGATTTGATTTTAATATGTTGTCCTCTCTAAAATGTGTAGCTATCACTCATAGTTACAGAACAATTGTTCTATAATTAGATTTTGAGTTCTCAAGACTTGGTTTTTAACAGTGTATTCTCCATAGCAAATTTCTTTGGAATATTGAGCTTTGTGATATTTATTGACTTTTGCCTGAAATACCCTCTTATGATTTTATGCAAAGTACAGTGGTCTCCTCTCCCTTCACTTCATCAAATTGTTGTGGGAAAACTATGCTTTGTTTTTGCCTTGTGCTCACTAAATACATACTGACTTAATTAATGGATTAATTTGTTTAAAAAGCAAGCCCTTAAGGACTTTTCTTGAGCATGTTCTCTGTAGTTAAACCCCGAAAACTCATAAAATCCAGCCATGTTTATTCCATTAAACGGATACTGTAAAAACACTCATCTGTTTATCTGTTACTATGAGTCAGAGTGGTCTCAGTGGCAGTTGAGTTTAAGGTTACTCCATCTACCTAATATCTTAGTGAAAATTATAACTTTAGCTTTCTAGCCCTCAGTGCCAAGAAAGGAAAGTCATTGTGGTTGGCTCTCTACAGGGCTGTTGTTTCACTCCCTATGGTTTGGAAAAAAGTATAGGCCAATTCCCGGGTTGTTACAGTGGCTTAAGATGGAAGCTGTTACTGGAGCCATTCTTTGGAATCCAGGAATGCTAAACGTCCAACACAAGGGCCACTCAATTTAGATTTGTCTGACACCCAATGCAAGTAGTGCCAACACATCCAAAGACTTTCACGATTATGAAAAGTCTACTCTATCTTTTATCCAATATTCATAAACTGAAATAATAATATATATCAAAACACAATATAGAAAATTCAATATTATTATTAATTCTAGCTAAATATTTTATTGACCCAAGAACATTTTTATGATCTCCCAGCTATATTTTAATAAGATTCTTAAAAAAGAACTATTTTAGTGCAAAATCTGAAAAGTAGTATATGACAAAAATCAGAAAAGTCATATGTGACTCTTTTGTAACAGTTTTTCTCAGTAGAAGCTTGCTTTGCAGTGTTACCGAGAATCGCATCTTTAGAGAACCATCTTCTGCTCTAGAAGGTCTCTAGAACTCCTTGAAGAAAATCACAGCATTTGAACTTAATAAATATTTGAAATATCATAGGCAGATTAAACTAACTCTTGCTTTTAAGAGCTACACAAACACTGACACCCCTAAAAGGCACTATCTGGGGTCCTCTTAAATTTCAATTATAATAAAATCCTCACTACTTCACCTAAAAAAATATTTAATAATTGGAAAAAATCTCCCACTTAAGCCTGCTAATTTTGACATTAATATTAACTTTAGAGCACATTTTATTTTTAACTTCTAAAAAGGTATGAAAAGCAGATTTTCTTTTAAACCCATTATTTAACTTGCATTTATCTGTGACTATGCATAACTTACAAAGTCATCACTGGGATTTGGGGTGTTACTTGGGGTCTCTGAATAGCCATTCTCTTCCTCGTCTTTACTGTAGGAAATTTCCTGGAGCTCCAGTATACTCTGTAGAGTCAAGGGCATGGCATCCTGAAATCCAAAAAAAAAGTTTCAGAAAGGGTCAGTTCTGACATCAGGGCCAGTAAATGTATTCTAAATGTAGCCCTCATCATGATAAACCTTCATTACCATAGAAACTAAAAATAATAGGAAAAATGTAAACAAATTTCATGAATATTCTATACAACTAGTTTACTGGCTAAACTGTGTATTTCTTTACCTTTCAGCCACATCATTTTCTAATAATATACACCATATGATTGATCCCTCCTTTATGCAGGGAAATTCTCAAATTTCCTCACTGGTCATTCTTCAGCAGTCAATTAAAATAGTTCCCTCATTAAAACAAAACAAAAGCACACTCCCTCTTTCAGTTTTGCCTTCAATTTTCCCTAAGTATCCAATGGTCTCTTTCAAAGAAGATGATTCTCAACCAGTGGAAATGGTTATTGTGATGAATAAATTCATTTTCATCAGAACATCTACCATATCAAATTTGGGAGGCTACAAAATGCCGATCAAGATACTGGTAAAAGAAGTCAATATAAAAACTTGGTTTTTACTCTTAAGTGTTCTCCAAAGGCATTTACTCCTATAAAAATACATCAAGCTCAGGCTCCCACTGCCTTCTGCTCTTATAACGTGTCTGGGTTTCTCTTCATGGTAGGCAGGATGTACTTTAGGAAGTACACACCTAAAGTATGTGCTTTGGGAAGAGAGTAGCAAATCTGTTTGTAAATAGACCTTTGCATCAGTTTATAAATGGGAACAGAATGGTGCTTGTCCTCAGCATCACATGAAACCTTGCCTCCAAATCATTGTGCCCTCAAATCATTAACCCCATTAAACCCAAATCATCAAACCCACATGCAAACATCTGCTTCCCAAACCTTATCATTTGATGTCTCTTGTGACTCATTTTACATTTGTTCTAGATATTTGATATTTTCTACTCTCCTTTTGATTGAGTCTTTCTTTGTTTTACTTTGTTATTGTTGGTAGGCTTTGTATGTTTTTCTGTATACAAAATCCTAGACAGGTAAACCTATAAAGACAGTAGCTTGATGAATGGTTTCTTGGTGGTATGGCACGGTAGGTTGGGGATGGGGAGGTGGGAGCAAATAACAATAAGTGCAAGAGAGAATAAAATGTTCTGAAATTGATTGTGGTGCTAATTGTACAACTCTTCTTAATATGGTTGAACTATTAAATTGGATGTTATGTGAATTATATGCCAATAAGACTATTTTAAAAAAACAACCTCCAAATGAAATATTTCTAGAAAATAAAAGGGGACCATTTATTGATGAAACCATGTGTCACATAGTCATGAAGACTATAAGAATACTAGTAATATAGTACAAAGAATATATGCACATCACAACACTGTTCACCATTATGAAAAGGCAGTAGAAGAATGGATAGACAAACAATGTCACATACACACAATGGTCCACTGTGCAAAGGTAAAGAATTGTGATGGATCTGTTAACTACCTCATGACATGGATGGAATTGGAGGACATTGTGCTGAGTGCAACTGCTCACAAAATATCAAGTATTCTATGAGATCATGGTATTTTAAAAAACTAAGAAAAGCTTTTTTTATACTAAAAGAAAACAGCTGATGGTAACCAACGATGGAAAGGGAAAAGAAGGGAGGGGAAGTCTTATGCTAGAAGACAGACAGGTGTTCCCTTGAGTGAGGGGCAACAATCTCCAACAAGAGGGAGATGGGCAAAAAGGATGGAAACAGGGCAAGCAGTCAGAAATAATCTGTGCTATAAAGCCTCACTAATTCACAACTAAAAGTTTTTTTAAAGAATGTTAGTAAGGACACTGTATCCTCTTTATGCCATTTTTAAGTTATTAACAGACCCCCAACTGTCTTCATGATAACAATTGTATGGCACAATAGTGGTTTTGTTTAAATCAATGGTTCTCAGCAAGGCAAAGCAGCCCTCTTAGGGAACTGGATTGAGGGGAGGTATGGTAGGTAAGAGGAAAAAGTAAAAACACGTCTTCTACTGACTTGTTTTCCCAGCAGTTTGAGACGGTAGACATCCTGATGTAAATGAATGGGCAGTCACAGTTCATCTACATTGTAACTATGGAAATACACACATTAATGTAGAAATGGAAAACCGTTGTATTCACCTACCTGTATGTGTTGAAGACAGAATGAAATATTCTTCACAAAATGCCTCACAGTCTTTTCTAAACATCTAAATAGCTTTTCTTCTCTGTTAAAGGTATTGTCTTTTACCTAAAATATACATAAAATTATTTATTTAAAAAAGAAAAAGAAAAACCCAGCATGAACCATCTTGGCCCAGCCAATCACAAAACTCATTGCTGAAGTAAAATCTTTTATGAGACGCTGTCTTATAGAGAAGTTTCTGTGTCGGCATCTAGCACAACTGATGTTCAATTTGTGTAGCAAAGTCACATTGCACAGCTTAATTTTATACATTCAGATTTCACATATGTACAGTAGCCACCCACCAATGCAAACACATTGCCGTCCATTCAGTGTGGACTCCCACTCCTGAGGGCCGTAGAAGACACAATAGAACTACTCCATCGGGTTTCAGAGGCTGTAAGTCTTTAAGGAATCTGACAGACTAGAACATTTTTCTCAGTGGTTTTAAGATTGTACATATATATGCTGTTAAATTATGTGTTTCATTTTATAGATTAGGTGAATTTAGTCTATTAACTAGGAATTACTGGTTTGCTATGATTCATTTGAATTTATTTATTTAGAAAATACTCTTATATTCCTGCTTAAATAAAAGTGTGTTAATTATCAACTCAGATCTGAAGGAT
>NW_022111369.1:11063281-11064178 GCF_000313985.2 Echinops telfairi
TCTCCTCTAGATTGTTCATCCAGACTATCTTATTTAGACAGACCTGTGAATGTTTCCTCTTTCTGTCAACACACATGTGTGTCTATTAGCATTCAGAAAAGTTTATTACACACTTTAGGTAATTTCTAACAGCAAGCACTTATTATTACTCTTAGTGGTAAGCAAAACCGCTACAAAATAAGATTAGACCTAGACTCATGCTGACTAAATCTTTTGGGAAATACACAAATTTCAAGGATTATGAATTATTCATTTTGGTACCTGGTAATAAATATAACTGTTTTCCATTGATATACTTATCAATTTAAGATGGTTATCTTAAAATGGAGTGGATAGGAAATAATGACATTCCATTTCATTTTAAAATCATTAATTATTGTTTATCTAGAAACGTCTTCTTTAAATATGCAACCTAGGTCTTTGTAGTCCACACAAATCTAAAGGCCTCTGTCTAAAGAGCTCTATGCTAGAATCCAGTGGATATGAGAATATGCTCGGAAATATTTTTTAAACTCCATTTTCCAAAGGTGTATCACCAGATATTTTATTTAAGTGTATCTTTGCTATGTGTGAGATACTTCTATAGGAAGAGGTTCCACAATCACACCATGAGGAATTTTACCTGATTTTACGTTCTTGCCATTCTCTCAGTCGTGTTCATGCAGCTTTCTTTTGCTGGAATACAATACTATCCTTTTCATGCTTTACATATTCTGTTTGTTTTTCCAGATAAGCTCAAATGTCACCTATTCAGTGAATTCTCCCTTATATAGTGTTGAAAACAAATCCCTACCTCCTGTATGTTCTTACAACACTAGCTACTTGGTTACGCATTTCTCTCCTCTGAAGGATTGTGACCATTTTGAGAGGAAGTACATCCGTCTTAATAACAATAAT
>NW_022111369.1:11064884-11067105 GCF_000313985.2 Echinops telfairi
TATGGAAATGACACAATGGGATAGAAATCCCATTGCAGAGATAAAGAAACAAACCTGTAGGCAAGTGTGGCAGGGATTGTTAACCGTGACTAATAGTTTAAGTTGGACACATGGCTGCTCTGCCGGACAGTACATCCCCCACAGCCCTTTGCAGCTTGCTAGGACAGAGACTGGGTAGTAGGAAGAGTGAAAATGGCGTGTGCCCTTTCAGAGTCTGAGCTGACTGACCGTGTCCGTGGGACTTGGATGAAGGCATGGCCGTGAGTCAGCTTCAACCTGGCAGAGGAATGATTGAATTGGGTGTCCATTTGAGGGGAGAGTGTAGCCTCCATGGGCATATTTAATGTAGTGCATACCTTTCGCCCCAATCTTTGATTAGCACATTAGCGCAGCAAACATTGGGAAGGACACTTCATCTCTGGAGGATTTTTTAAAAGTAGAATCCACCTGGGCTCGCCTCTCGGGACCATTATATGAAAGAGAAGTACACGACTCTGATTTAAAGTGCTAATACTTGGAATTTCTGTACAACAGAAACACATTCTTTAATTTTTAAAAAATGCCATCAAATTCATTCCGTCTCAAGGCTGTGTCACGTATATATCGGAGCACAATGGCCATCCATCGGATTTTCTGTGCATGATTTCTTGGTAAGTAGATGACCATGTCTTTCCTCCGTTATTTCTAATTAACTTAAACCTTTAACCTTTTGCTTAGCTATAGAGCATGTTAGATTTTATGCCCCCGGGGACCAATAAGGCAGCGCAAGAAGTGGGCAAAGTACTTTGTTCACATTAATAGGATCAGGATTCAAACTCAAACAGGCTGAATTCAGAGCCTGCCTCATCTCTATTCTGTGGTCCCAATTTCTAACACATTGACTGCTACCTGAGAATTCAATAAATGCATGATGAATTGTATGGAATCTTCCTCTTGGGCAAAAGTTCTATACCCTCACTCCACCAAATATTTCACCCCTGCTGCTGACAAGTGCAAAATTGATTGATTTGAAATTTATCTCTTTTCCAGTTCAGCCTATGCAGCTGATTTTCTGATTAACAGTGAAATGCTTCATTGCTGACAGGACATCATCTCAAAAGATTAAGGGGGGAGATCTAATTAATATCCCTTCAGGCGACTCTAACTACATTTCACTTTTAGTTCATAACTGAAATATATAAGCTGATGATAAATATGCTAAAAAGTCTAACAGCTTATACAAGAACTTGCCCAGAATTGGAAACTGCGTATTGTTCCTCAATACTTGACCATCAGAAGCAAAATCACAAAGAGTGGGGTGAAAGGTATGCACTGCATTTATATATGCCCATGGAGGCTACCATGTCCCCTCAAACGAGTTCCCAATTCAATTATATTAATCTTCTCTTTAGTTTTAATGGCATGACCCCTCACCACCACCACCACCTTAATTTGTGACCAAACTCACCAAAATTGGGTCACTGTTGACTCACAGGGACATTATAAGGTAGGGTAGAACTTTCCTGGTTGGTTTCCAAAACTGTGACTTTTTATGGGAGTAGAAACCCCAACACTTTCTCCCAGGGAGCAGCTGGTGGTCTCGAGTGACTGACCTTGTGGTTGGCAGCCCAACCAGTACTCACTAGCCCACCAGGACTCTTGATTTGTGACCACACACTCTGACTGTCCCAAACTTCCCACAATATAGAAGGATCTGGAGTTACCACTTGTGTGCATTGGACTGGGTGCGCCCCTTGAAGAATACAAGAGGAAGGAGGTAGAAAATGGGAAAAGCCGTGCCTGAATGAGCTTTTAATCACATAGGAAGTCTGTACATTCAAAAATAAATAACAATTCAAGTCTATAATAAAATAATAAAAATAGCTTACATATATTGAGCACTTGCACTCTGTGTTAGTTTCTATGTTTATAAGCATCATTTCCTTTAATCATCATAACCACGCACATCCTAGGTACTAGAAGAAGGGGTTTTCACTAAGTTTAAAGAAAATGTATATTATGAAAAAAACTAGGCATGCTTTTAAAAATTGTTTAGTACCCAAATTACCTTGCACTAGTTTGTTATATAATGTGGCTGAGCAGAGTCTATTTGAGACATGAAGAACGATAAGAGAACAGATTTCACTATGGTAAGATTTTTTGTTCTGATGATGTCTTAGACCTGATCCCTTCGACACCTCGTGATTGCATAGGCTGGTATGTTTCTTCCATGTGGGCTTTG
>NW_022111369.1:11067779-11070119 GCF_000313985.2 Echinops telfairi
AAATGTTTTGAGAATGATGAGGGCAATGAATGTACAAATGTGCTTTACACAATTGATGTATGTATAGATTGTGATATGTTGTATGAGTTGATGAGTCCCTAATAAAACAATTAAAAAAAAGTTCAAAAATAAACAAACAAACAAAAAGAGGCAAAAAAAGAAAAAGAAGCGCAACACTAGTGTTATACTAGTAAGCACACAATAAATGTTGGGGGGGAAAAGAGAGAACAGATTTCAAAGAGCTTCTATGTCAGAGCAACATCTGCTACAATGGAAGAAAGAAAAAAACATCATACTTGTGCTAAAGGTAGGGTGGAAGAATGGCTAGATCACGGATTCTTTACATGAAGTTAGTAGGGAAAATGCTCCTGAGCAAATCAGCAGTTGACAAAAGGATAACTCATTTAGCACGATGATGAAGATGAAGTGTGAAGTGTCAGACCACCGACATCCATTTGAGAGGAAACCACTGAGCTTGTTTGAGTCCCAAATGAAGAGCACCAATGAACAACAACAGCAACAACAGACAATATCATTACCTACTTGGTAGAGTTCATTTGAACTCATCGGGACCCTATACAGGCTTCCCAAGCTGTCAGTCATGACAGGAGCAGATCGCCTCAACTTCTCGGAACAACTGGTAGATTTGAACCGGTAACCTTGTGGCTAGCAGTCCAACAACTACACACAGTGCTGCCAGGGCACAGATATCTCATTTGGTTCAGCCTAGACAATTCAGAGTGAAAAACATTAATTCTGAACAAACTTTCTGTTCAATGGGCACCCAAACTGTTGCTGTCACACCATCTACAGAAAAGAGTGGAGCTTTTGATGGAAATTTTAAACAAGTGGGATCAAGATTCTGAGGCATTTCTTGTTAGAATTGCAACAGCAGATGAAACATGGTGTATTAGTCTGGGTACTTTGGAGAAACAAATCCACAGCAACTCACGTATAAGAGAGTTTTATGTAAAGAAAATGTGCATCACGAAAACATCCCAACCCTATGCTGCCCAAGCCCACAAGTCCAACACTAACCCACATAACCCAACACCAGTCCACAAAGTCCTCCACCTCACAAAACAGAGGCAATGATGCCGACTGCAGGAGGAAAGCTGAGTCAGTGAACGAACAAGCATCTCAGCACTAGCAGGGGTCTCCACACGGCTGTTCCAGCACCCAGGGCTGCATCGGGATAGTTACATGTAGCTTCTCCTTGGGGATGTCTTATAGGAAGTCAATCTTGCAAGCTGAAGCAGGGAACTGCTAAGGCAGCTGTACCTGGTGCAACCATCACAAAACAAGAGATCCGAGAACTAGAAAGGCGAGGCTCACCATCCATTTATCCCTCCGCCTTTCAATTAGCCCCACATGTGATTATCGGCCAGGCTGGCACAACTAACTAACTCACATGGCTTTACCACTACCATTACAAAGACAAAGCACAGTTCAAGCAACGACTACCAGGAGATGGAAGTGGTTCAGTCAAAGCACAAGAGCAAAGGTCCTGGCAACAGCATTTTGTGATGCTCCAGGTATTTTGCTATTGACTTTTTGAAGAGCCCAAAGGTAATAAACCAAAAACTTTCTGCTATTGAGCCAATCCTGATTCATAGTGACACTCTAGGATGGAGTGTAACTGCCCCAGTGGGCTTCTAAAACGATAACTTTTTATGTGAGCCAAGATTTCACCTTTCTCTGGTGAAGTGGCCAGTGGTTTCCAACTGCCCACTATGTGCTTCGCAAGCGGTCCAACACAGAACCCTCTGTATCACTGATGAGGGATACGGTGGCCGGCTTCAGTGCTTAAAAAAATATCTTGACCTTGATGAAACATATGTTGAGAACTAGCTTATGTTTTTTATTTTTCTCTTTTAATTTTATTTTTCCTCATAAACTTTCTAGAAACTTGTCATATAATTTCCAATTTACAGATAGTTATATTAACTTTTAGGGAAAAATATCTGGTGACCTATTTTTTTTTATCAGCTGATAAAAAGTATATAAATTGCAATGGTTCAATCTGCTACCAATCACGAATCTGGGCCAAGCAGTATTTTGGTTAATGATCTGGGGGCCATTTGATGACAGCCTACAGTAACAAATTGAATCAAAGTGACCTAAGGATGAAGTTCAGGCAGCACACTTCTCAGAAGTAAAAAGGACAAGCCTTACCTCTCACGCACTTTAGATATGGTATCCGGAGGAGCCAGTCCTTGGGGAAGGGCATTATACACAAAAGGAAGACCCTCAGCGAGCCAAACTGACACCGTGGCTGCGACAACAGGCTCAAGCATAGTAACTATTGTGACAGTGGTGCGGGAGGGGGCAGTGTTTGCT
>NW_022111369.1:11071435-11074322 GCF_000313985.2 Echinops telfairi
TGGTTAGCAGCCAGGAGAGCTAGCAGGCATTCCTACTACCCAGGGGGTCTCCTCCTACCCACCTTTTCTCTCCAAAAGGGAGAAAGAAAGCACATGGGCTAATTGCTTTGCTTGTCAGTATTCCAAGAACTAGTCTGATAACAACAAAATAACACACACACCCCCAATACACCAGTGTTATGATCCCAGGAGAAATGTATGTGGCCCAAGAAAGAAAATTACCTGTGATTCTCCTCTGGTCAGAATCTTTAGATGATTTGTCACTCTTTTAGATTTCTTGCTAATTGAATGAATACTTAGTTTAGACAGTTTGTCTTTAATTGATTCTTCTTCGTCATTCTTCTTATATTTTAGAACTACAATAGAAGAATACAGTGACGTATTTGAAATATGCAGCATAGAAGGCGTGTACTTCATGCAAAGTATTCAGGATCTGTATGTTTGTGATAAAAATCCATATGAGGGCATGCTGCTGACAGAGCTCCATTCACATGTCGGGCACCCACCCCGACACCCTTCAGAAATCCAGCTGCACAAGGACCCCATCTCAAGAATATCCATTTACCTCTTCTCCTGAAGAAAGACACATGACACTAGAAAAGATTTCTCCTTCCTTGCTCAGATAATACATGAACATTTTACCTGGGGCTCTGGGACAAACGTCAAAAACTACCTAATGCAATGACCACTTTACCCTAAGTAAGCAGATCTTGCAGACTAAGGAGTGGCTCTCCACTAACGGAAATATCTGAGCCAATTGAGTCACCTCACTCATCTTTAAAGTGATTTTCACCTTTCAAACGGTGCTCCCAATGTTAACTGTTCTTAAGAGATAGTGTTGGCAAGAATGTGAGGACTTGGATTCCTCATTCATAACATTTATGAAGACGAAGCCAATACAACTTCTGAAGAAAACAATTTGGTAGAAAGTAAATATGATTCAGTGCAGTATATTATTGAGCACAGCCCTTCTAGCTATATTCTTTTTAACTTACATCACCTAACTTTTTCTTGATGGAGTCTGAGTAAGAGAAGGGGAGGGAAGCTACTGATATGATTCTATGGTTCATTTGTGAGTGATTGTTAGCAGGGTTAATTAAACTGTAAAAACTTAGAACTCTAACGTAGGAATTGGTCAATCTTGCCATTCTACAGGATATAAAACGAGCCATCTTAAAAGCAGAAGGGTGAAGCAGAATGGAGTGTCCTTAAGACCAGAAGATTGAATTTTCTAGATCTAGGAACAGAAGGCTGTAAGACCAGATAAGTAGCAGAGGCGTGGCAGAGAAGCATCCTCAGCAGGACCATGAGCCAGACATGAGCCAGAAAGTAAGTTTCCCAGCCCACAGCGAGTAAAGTTCAGTGCCTTCTGACAGGAGGCTCATTTTTGCAGTGGGCTGCTTCCTCAAACTTAATATATGCGCTAGATTTGCTAACTCTCGGAGCTGGAGCCAAGTGCCCTCAGGGTGAGATTTATGGCATACCCTTTGGCCATTGGTCAGCAGGGCTAGAAAAGCTTTGCAGCATTGGTCAAGCAGGGCAGAGGTCAAAGGAATATGTGGCTAAAAGGCAAGAGTCAGAGAGAGGCCTGCCTGTGGACACACCGAGAAAAGGCTGTCCTGAGTGGAAGAACTCAGCCCTGAGCTTTTCTGCTTCTGGTTTGTAACCTGTGAACTTCCCTAACCAACATTAGGACTTGGATCACGGTCTGTGAGTGCTGTGTGGTCATTGTCATGAATTATCGAGGCCGGCTGAGAAACAGAAGGTGGTATTGGAGAGATAGTTGGTATCAGAATTGGGAAGAATGCTGGAGGTACAAACATGTCTGACCCTCGACCTTGGCTCACAAGTTTGAGTCACCTCCCCTTGTGTAGTCACAGGCAGTCAGATGTCTTTTCCACAACCTTTTTACAACTAATGGAAAGTCTATTGTTTGTGGTAGCATATTTCTCTGAGGGCCAAGTATTGGGAACAACCTAAAAGTTTTACCATAGAGAAATAGCTTTAAGACTCACAATACATACATGAAATGGAATATTATGGACTTATCAACATGAAGACAATATTAGCTGGAAGAATGCTTATGATATATGGATACGGTTTTTTAATCAAATAGGAGTACCAGACATGGTATAGGCAGGCAGGGAAAAAGAAGGAAGATGAAAGAAAAGGTAGGCAACTGGCAGCTATGAGAGAGGAGTGGAGGGGAAGCAAGAAGAGGAGAGGAGTGGGAAAGAAAGGAGAAAGAAAGAAAACTAAAATTGGAAAAAATAAAGTCTGAAAAAACATGAAAATATTTGCTATGTATACTAAACTTATGAGAATAAAAATGTTCTCTAAAATTGTGAACTAGTTCAAGCAAACAGAAGACTATAGAAGAATACAGTAGTCATTTTCCAGCTCTTATCTGTCGAATAATAGCATTCTGCCTTATTCGTTTCCCATCATTTTATTTTAAAAAGGAAACATCAAATAACACTTGAAGCCTCTATGATTCCTCTGTGTTTCTTTTATCCCTAGAGGAAATTGATATCCTAAATTTGGGGAGGCATTAAATTTGGAACTAGTTCTCACTGTGTACATACATAGCCACACAATACATGGTATTATTTTGAAGATTTCAAACTCTATAAAAGTGGTACCACATAGCAAATATTCTTCTGTAACTTGCTCGTTTACTTTTTAAAAAACTCAACTTTGTGTTTTTATGGTTAATCAAAGTTGATACATGTTAGTTAACTTTTCATCTTTCCATGGCATTACAGTTTATTGTATATGGTACATGTCATATACATACTTAGGTTTGTGCCATCTTCCCTGGGCCAGGGTTCTCAATAGTTTGGCAGTTGGAGTCTCCCCCATGATGCAACTTAGCATCATGTAAACA
>NW_022111369.1:11075054-11076713 GCF_000313985.2 Echinops telfairi
AACCCAGTCTAACAAAGTCCTCAAAGTGACATCTCTGTGTGTATTTGGCAAGGGATCTTGTTGGCATAGTGGTTACGAGTTCAGCTGCTAACTAAAACGTTGGGAGTTTCAACCCACAGACTGCTCTGTGAGAACCAGATAAGGTAGTCTGCTTCTATAAAGAAGATTTGCAGCCTTGGAAATTCTGAAGGTGATTCTACTGTGTCTTAAGGGCCATGACAGATGATACATATACATACATACATATATATCTTTGTGTGTGTGTAATTTTTATTATCTGGATAAATATAAACTTTTTTTCCTACTTTGAGTCAGTGTCTCTAGAGAAAATACTTAGAAATAGATTTCTCTGACTTGGGTATGCTCGTTTTCAACTTTAATTATTATGAAATAGATTTTTAAAGTGGGGATTCCAATTTACATTCTTACCCACAGGTATGATCCAACACCTACATCTATCCATTTAAGACATTTTTTTGCAAATCAATGGGTTGGGCATGCTATCTTATTTTGATTTTATAATGCATTTCTCTGTTTACCAATGAAGTTTAGCATTTAAAATCCTATTGATAGTTCTGTGATTTTTGTGCTTGTTAGTAACATTTTAGTTAAAATATATTCTATTACTGATTTAACATTTATAATTCTATTTTCTGGGTAGCTATACTTTGTGGAATCTCATTTCATTATGCTTTGGCATCTTTTGTTCTATAGCTTTCACTTTTGACTGTCTTTCAAAATAATTTTCATTGACTAATGCAAATACACAGTATTTTTGAATAAAATATTAGAAAATTAAATCAACTAAAAATAAATAAGATACTTGGATCACTTAATTCTAACATGCCTGCCATTGTTTTAATATCTCATTGGGATGTAACTTTACAAGTATAAAGGACAATTAACAGTTTAGTGAACACATGTCCTACTCAGGGAGGGCTTTGATCTGTCCTTGCCTAAAATAAGCTCTGATCTAGATGCATGGCCATATCTGGAATATATAACAATGCTGTAGTTATCTATCTTCTTTTGAAATCTGTTTTTTACTTCAGACACTTAATTTTAGGTGTTAGTTTACAAATAGAAATAAAATTTATTGTGATAATTATGTAATGTTATATAAGAAATAAAATGAATTTTCAAAATACAAAATGCTACAATAACTTGTTAGTTACAGAAGCTAGTATATTTCTTTCTTTCAATAGAGTGAAAATTGCTGAAAAATATTCACTCCTTGTGTACCAGGATCAGATGAGCATGATGTGTTAACTGAGCTTCCTCACCTGATCTGTCCCTTCCCACCTCCTTTCTCTGGTGCTGAAACTACTTGGTCATGTCTCCTCCAGTGACAAGAGGAGGTAGATGTGGATCTCTTTAGCCAAATATGTGTCCCTAACAATGTAATGGTCAAAGAGATTGAATGCTTTGCCTGCTAATCAAACACTGTCATTTTTTGGCTTCATGGTCTTTTTCTGAACCTAGGTGGTTATCAAAACCATACTCTCCACACCCCTCCATCCATCCCCATGTTCCGAATTCTCAACATTAAATGGTCATTGCAATAGTTAGGTTTTTTGTGCCAACATGGCACCTATAAGAAGATGGGTGGAATTTAGCCTGTCAATCAGGTCACAGCTTGATGACCTCCTTTTGGAAGTA
>NW_022111369.1:11078644-11086838 GCF_000313985.2 Echinops telfairi
GGGTTTGACGTCTCTGGTGTCTCCTACAAGGAAATAGACAACTACTATCCTTATCAGAAGGGAGTGGGCCCTACTTGTTGTGGGATAAACAGTAGTGTCTGCCTGGTCTAGACAGCTGATAGTTCTCAGGGAGAATGACCCCCAATCCACTCCTGATGACTTCCAAGTGTACAGTCATTCTCAAGCAGCTAAGTCTGGCATATATTTGGGGGAGACAGCTTGAGAGAAATCCTTCTATTTCCCACAGTTTTGAACTACCCACAATGAGGATTGCAGCCCAACACATAACAACGACTACAATCCAGGATAGGTCAATTTAGAGAGACAACAACTGGATTAATGATTACCTGGTTGCATGGCAGGGGAGGCTGGGGGAATGGATGTATAGATTGTGGAGCTAATAGCAATGAGTATGGTAAAGAAGAAAATGTTCTAAAATTGATTATGGTTACGATTGGACAACTCTTCTTACTATGGTTAAACTACTGGATTGTTTGATATACAAATTATATGCCAATTAAACTATTTTTTTAAAAATGAGAGCATAATAGAATTCCAGTGTGAGTGGATCTGTCCACCAGATGAGATTTGAGACAGATTTATCATCCAGGTTCAATTTACAGTTCTCTATATAACAGGCTACATACTAACAGGGGCGAACAATTGCAGAATGTATTTTTCCTTGACAACCAAGAAAAACACATTTTTCTGAAGCTCTGTTTCTGATAGTGAAGAACAGAAATTCACTATGCAAAACATCTAAACAGGTGGAGAATTTCTGGGAAGATAATGGCATAAACTAACCATCATCCAACTCTCCCCTCCAAGTACAATGGGGGAATGGTGCTTAGCTTTGAGATACTCTGAATCAAGGAGCGAAGAAAAGCAGACAAGTAAGGATCAACAAATCCACAAGCAGGGGCACAGTAGGAAACCTGATGTTTCCACTGTCCTTGCCTAGTCTGCTGTGAATTGAGGTAGTGTGGTCCCAAACAAAGAGCCTGCTTCCTTAATCACCACTGCTTTTGACTATACAAAGAGACGAGACTGCACATTTCTGCCTCAGAACCAGTAAAGCAGACTTCCCCTTGTGTCCATCTACAATGGGCCAGCACCTTCCCCACGTGGGCACGATTGGCTGCAAATCTACTGTAAATTGGTGCAGGAGGCCCATGCCGTGCAGGGGTTTGTTTCCTCCCATAGTAAGCACTCTACCTTCCTCTGTGTGCACCCTGCAGCTTAGCCCTCTAAAACTGACTGGATACACATCCTGGGGAAGTTAGTCCAAGTTTGCCTGCCCCCCTAAGTTTGTGCTAAGGAGACTAACTGAGGCTGCTTTATGCTAAGAAGCAGGCATCTTCAGTAAAGACTACACACACAGCCTACATACCATGGGGTGGGTGCTGAAAACAAAAAAAGAAGGCCTCCCTGGGGGTCCATGTCAAGCCTGACAGCTTCTCCTCCACCTAGACACTGTCAACTAACATCCTACTGTGAATCCAATAACTGATCCCTGCTGTGCTCCCTGCACTTTGTTCTTACAGCCAACACTCTACCTGGCTCCTTGCAAATTCCCTACCTCCGGTCTATGAAACCATCAGAGACATCCTGGGAGTCAATGAGGGATGCCTGCCTCCATTTCCAGGTGTCACTGAGAACTGCTGATGTTGGGGCTGTTGTAGGAGTCTTGAGTGGAGGCTGTCCTCACAGCCAACCACTTACCAGAAAGACACTCTAACAATGAGAGAGAACTCTATGGCGATCTGACCAGAGTGTGACACCCCTCCTACTCTGATCACGACTGGTTGTTAGGCTGTTGCAAACTGCTGCAGAAGGCCCGCACAGTGGAGTCTTCTCCCACAGTTAGCTCTCTACCTGCCTCACATGCGCCCTATCTTCCATGCCCTCTATTTCCCCTATACCCCCTAATCCCGAAACCAGCAAGTGGGCCACTTACGTGGAAACCACATCTCCAACCACCATATGGAGATCTAAAACTGACAAGACAGGTATCTTGAAAACCCTTCAGGATAATGCTAGCACCTCTCCTACTAAAATATGGCAAATTCTACCTGTGCTTCCCTTGAATGCCATCTTACAGGTAAGCAGTCCTCCAAAAGCAGAGAAGAAAACCTAGGGCAAAACTAGAGGGCAACCTATAACCCTAAACCTATCTTGCTGTATGGGTTTTATGAAGAAAAAAAAAAAGTTCATGGGTGAATGAAAATTTTCCAGTAAACTTTCTGAGATGACTTACACATACTTAAAGACAAACGAGGAAGAGAATAATAACCAGACAGGGGACTGAGCCCCGCCGTGACAGACATATCAATTAGTGCACGATACCTCATCTGAGAGGCAGTGCCCACTGATAAATAGACTGGCCACAGCATATTCTTCTCTAGGTTTGGGAGAAACTGAAAGTTGAAAAAGGAGATCTGAAACTTTTGAATCCAAATTAAACCAAGTCAGGATAAGAAATTATTACAGGAAAGAAAAGGAAACAGCGGACAAAGCCGGAAGACCATGCACACAAGCGAGTTTCTGTCAGCAGGTAGGGTAGGCAAAATGTGAGACATAGGGTGGTGGTGGGGGGACGGAGAACATTAATAACCTCAAAAATGCAGTTGCTTCAACAGGAAAATGACAAGGCACATCAAGCACAGAAAGCCATTGGCCCATCCGAATGAACATGACAAAGCGTGCAGGAGTACATGTGTTGTTACTGCTGTGAGGTGCGTTTGAGGTGGCTCTCCTTCATAGCAGTCCTATGTGCAACAGAACAAAACACCTCCCAAGCCCGAGCCTCCTTCGCAGCCACTATGGATGTGAACATTGCTGCAGCCGCTCAGTCAAGCTCATTGAGGGCTTCCTTTTTTTCCTATTCTTCTGACCCTCTACTTTGCAGGGTGTGTTTGTCTGCATAGACTAGAGAACCAAATCCACAGAAACTCATACGTATAAGAAAGAGTTTTATATAAAGGGTAAGTGTACATTCAGAAAGCATCTTAACCCAATGCTGTCCAAGCCCATAAGTCCGACATTAGTCCATATGTTTGACACTGATCTACAAAGTCCTCCTCAAACTCACAAAACACAAGCAATGATACCAACTGCAGGAGGAAATCTGAATCAGTGAATGTGTAAGCATCTCAGCCCTGGCAGGGGTCTCCACATGGCCGCTCCAGCACCCAGGGCTGCATCAGGGTAGATCCATGGGCTTATCCTAAGGGATGTCTCCCAGGAAGTGAGCCTTGCCAGCTGAAGCAGGGAACTGCTAAGGCAGCCGTACACTGGTCTGACCATCAAAGAGCAAGAGACAAGAACGGTGAGGCTCGCCAAGCCATTTATCTCTCCTCCCTTCAATTAAATTGCCCTTCAATTAATCCCACGTGTGTTCATTGGCCAGGTTGGCACAATAAACCTTCACTATCACACATGGTGGCCTTCTCCAGGGATTGGTGTCTCCTGATAAACAAGCTTGTGTCATTTGCAGGTAGCAGGATGTTCGTAAGCCTTCCTTCGATTCTGATTACGTGTTCTTCTTAGCGTAGATGAGTGAGTGCCTCATCAGCCGGTTGAAACATGAATTGCTTTCCTCTCAATCCCTGGAGTCTTGTTTGTGGGTAAGGCCTTCAGAGCAGCTTGGAGTTCTTCACCCAGTATTATCTGTTCTTGATCATCTGCTACCACTTGAGATGTCTAAACACCAATCAACCCTTTTTAGTCCAGTTACTATGTGTACTCCTTCCATCTTCTTTTGATGCTTCCTGTGTTGTTCAATATTTTGCCCACAGAATCTCTCAATATTCAAATTTAAGGCTTGACTATCTCATTCAGTTCTTTTGGTTTGAGAGATGATTGTGTTCTTCCTGTTTTGCTATCCCAACTCCAGTCTTTGCACGTTTCATTCGAATACTACACTTTGTCTTCTTCATCTGCCCTTTGAAATTTTGTTCAACTCATTTCGTTGTTTTTCCACTTGCTTTAACTACTTTGTGATCAGGAACCCTTTTCAGATTCTCTTCTGGCATCCACTTTGATCTTTTTGTTCTTGTCTTTTGAATGACTTTGCTTTCTTCATGTGTGATGTTCTTGATGTCATCTCACAAGTCAATAGATCTTCATACATTAGTGTTCAATTTGTCAAATCTGCTCTTGAGATGGTCTCTCAATTCAGGTGGAATATACTCAAAGTTGCATTTTGACTCACATGAACTTGCTTTAATTTTCTTCAACTTCAGCATGAACTTACATATAAGCAACTGATGATGTGTTTCTCAGAGAGGTGACATACTTCCAATAGACGTGGACACTGACAAAGCATATTTTGTTATTTGTTCTGTCTGGACTCTGCATCTAGCTCACCTCTGGTTCTATGGACTTGAGACAACAGCTTGCCACATTGCCTGACAATTCTGGGAGTCACTTGCAGCTGGCCAACTGTTCTGCCAATCTTGTATTTATTCACTCTGCAACCATACACCTGACCTGCTGACCTTGGATTCAGCAATTCCTAGCCTGTTGCCTTCCTGATGATCTTGGATTCATCAATTCCCAAAACTATGTGAGTCAGGAGAGCCTTCCACCCTACTACCTGTCCCACAGTTTGGAACCTGCCCAGACTTGGACTTGCATGCTTCTACAACTATGTGAGCCATTTAAAAAATATGTAAATAGAAAGTAAACAAATACATGATATATAATATATAATATAATCTGTATAAGCTCCCTTGGTTTTGCTTGCCTAAATAGCCTCATCTAAGACACCTAGGAAACTAAGGAAACTAATACAATAACTAATGTATCTGATTCTCTTGAAAAATAAGTTAAATAATTGACCGTGAGTATAACATTAATAATTGATGCAAAGAAAAACTAAGCAAAAAATAATAATCAGTAAGGTAATGCAGACAGATTTTAGTTAATGAAAAATTATTACCATTGCTTTTAAAGTTCGGTCCTAATAAATATCTTTGCAGATATAATAATAATTCAAACACCAATTATTGTTCTCACTAAAATTAGAATATAATTATGTAGAGAGAATGGAAAGATGTGAAGGATATGTGGTGCATACTAATGAGTAGAGGAAAGTGAGGTAAATTCTTGTCTTTCACAGGGAGCCCTCAGTAGATAATAATGGCCCCCCAAAGAAAACATCAAGCACCTTGTTAGAGTCGTGAAGATTAGTACCAAAATACTAAGCTAAATGATGTGCAAATGTGTGTGCTCTACTGTGCAACATTTGTTGAAGGGTAGGTAGGAGATTAAGGAAAGAGTGGTGTTGGTACAGTGCTTGGATGCTTGGTTGCTAACCAACAGGTCAGCAGTACATCAAGACCTACAACCTTAGAAACTCTACGGGTTCTACTATGAGTCAGAACCAGCTCAATGGCAACATATTTGGGTTTTGGTTTAAGAGAAGGATGATTGCTATTTTTAGTCTTAAAAGTTGAGCAAAAAACTTGTAAGTCACCAGTATGGGTAAAAATGTTGGCTTAAAAGAAGTTTGGAAAGGAAACACTCAGGGATACTCAAGGAAACTGAAAAAGTGTTGAGCTGTGAACATAAACCCACTGCCATCAGGTGGATTTCAATCTTATTCAGATTTTTTGAAGATTATAAATCTTTATGAATAGACAGTCTCATCTTTATCTTGTGGAGTGGCGAGTGGTTTTGAACCCCTAACTTTGTGGTTAGCAGCCCAGTCTATCCCACTGTACCAACAGGGCTACGGTTGTTGTCAGGTGCCATTGAGCTGGTTCCGACCCATAGCGACCCTGTGTACAACAGAGCAAAACCCTGCCAGGTCCTGTGCTATCCTCACTATCATTCCCATGCTGAAGATCCACGTTGCAGCCACTGTGGGAATCCATCTTGTTGAGAGCCGTCCTCTCTTGTGCTGCCCTTGCACTTTGCCAGGCATGATATCTTTCTCCAGGGATTGGTCTCTCCTGACAATATGTCCAAAGTATGTGCACATACACGTATGTGAGACACAGTCTCACTATCCTTGCCTCTAAGAAATATTCTGGCCATTGTTCTTCCAAGATAAATCCCTTTGTCTTTTTGGCAGTGCATAATACTTTCAATATTGTTCCCCAGCACCATAATTCACATGCTTCAATTCTCTTCTTTGGTCGTCCGTAGTCAATGTCTAACTTTCATACGCATATGAGGCAATTGAAAACACCATGATGTGGGTGTCTTCACCTTAGTCCTCAAAGTAAACTCCCTGCTCTTCCAATAGGGCTATTATTACCTATAATAAAAATAAAGTTGCAAAAATGAAAATAGTTTAAACTGTTACATATGTAGATGGATCTAGAAACTAGATCACAAACTAGAAAATATAAAAATGCAATCAAGTAGACATGGACAATTGGTATAAAGTAAACAGCATTCATACTTTGTGGGGGAAAATAAATTATTCAATAGCTAGGGATTGAGATAGCTAGGTATCTATGAAGAAAACATCCCTATGTAGAAAACATTACTCTTTCTTTCAAAATAATGTCCAGATAGCACAAAGATTTAAATGCCAAAAATAAAATAACTTGAAAAGAACATTGGGTAACACTTTCAACATTAACCTTGGAGTTGATAAAGCAAGATACAAATTTCCAAAGTCATAATAGAGCAATCAATTTTCTATTTAAAAGTTTAACTTTGCAAAACAAACAATAGCCACTAGACAAAAACTGGGTGAAGTTAAGACACAAATGCCCAGCTAGAGGAGGTTTCAAACAGTTCATGAAACAGACAAACAAAAGTTATCTTTTACTTCCATTTTTTCATGAACTTTTTGAAGTCCCCTCATATACACTGTGACACATATTTAAGAACACATTTCAAAAGACTAAATTTCTTTAGTTTATAAGAAAAAGTTAAATGTGGCCAGATTTTCCTTTGTATTGTTTAAACTTTTGTGTGGATCTCTACATCTTTAAATACTGACAATAATTCAAATTTAAAATACAGTGAGAACAAAAAGAACCCCCTCATTTTAGGGAGCTCAGCAGGAACCTCAAGGCCAGACTAACATAAAGCGGAGTCCATGGGATTTGGGGACCTTAGGAAGTGCACCAGTCGGCAGGGCTGAAAGAATCAGGATTTTTTCTCGCAGCCAAAGGTCATTTTTGAATTAAATGTGCACCCTTGCACATTGTCCTCCCTAAGATAAATATGAGTTCTCAGAAACAGGACTGGATCATTTCCTCAAATTCAGAGAAAGCCGAAGCAAGCGGGTGAGAGACTGCATTGTGCCTTGTACACTGACAGGCAGAATGGTGGCAGTCTCTCCCTTTCCTGCAGCTCACCTTCCAATACACCTGAAAGACTGGGCTTTCTACTCCTCCCATACACAGTTACAGTCTCCGAAGCCCACAAGGGGTCGCTATGAGTCAACAGTGACTTGATAGCAATGAGTTTGTTTTTTGAATTTTCCTGCCTAAGAAACAAAAGTGATTACAGAATTGTTGATTACCAGACCTATAGTAGTTTTAAAATCAGCCCCCTTTCTGTACACATGCCAAATAACCTCCCTAGTCAGCCCTCTCTGAAAGGAGGGAGACACATGAAAAGAATATGGTTCTCTTGTGTGGGTAACCTTCACCCAAGGAGGAGTGTGCAGTAAAATGTGTAAGGGTCTTATGGCTATGTGTGTGTGTATAATTGTCTCTGTATATTCCTGTGTGTCTCTGTGCTAATATAACAGATGAACAGGTGTGTATCCAAATGTTAACAATAGTTCGTCCTGGATGGTGGTGTGAACCGTGATTTTGCTTTTTGTCTGGAAGACTTTCAATATTTTCTATTATACCTACAGTGAAACTATATTGGTTTACAAATGACAAAAATAGACAATAAAGCTACAAGAAAACCTGTAAAATCACAAGCAGAATATTATAAGCAAAAACAGTCTATTTAGGTCAAAAAGTCCAAACAAGAGAAAACTAGATTCATGCCTCGTGGTCACCCTGTCTAAGGGCAGCATGAAAGAAGAATCATAAAGGAAATGATTGATGGGGAAAATGAAAAATTTACAGATAAAAACAAAACAGGACGAGGTGTAGAAGGGATCAGTTATCAGACATCAAAGAACGGAAAATCATATCAGTGGGTGCCCGCTCTACTGAAACAATCACCGAAGACAAACGTGTGCATAAGCAAATGTGGTGAAGAGAGCTAA